>NC_061797.1:17170667-17473698 GCF_021462225.1 Girardinichthys multiradiatus
CAAATATTTATTTGCAACATGCAAGTAATCATTTGAAAAACAAAATAAGCATTTCAATATGATACACTGTTTGCTTTACTGGTAATAGTTTTTTCTTAAAAGGATAATGCAAATTGCAGAGTTAAAGAGTATATTAGGTTGCCAAAACAGGTCATTTTACTAAGCAATTGCAGTCACAACAAATAACAGATTAGACCTTTTGTTTAAGTATGGATATGATACAGTGGATATTACAAACATGCAAAAGCTGTGAATAAATACCAGAATTGTCTTTTTTTATTGATAATAAACAGAATAAATAAAGATTAATTAATTTTATCACAGTACACACCTCTGTCTTCAAGTTCCCCCAGAGCATCCTAGGCTTAGTGTCAGTTTTATTTATGGCAGGATAAAGGCTCGGTTCACAAAGTTCACGTGTACTCTAAACCAGGAAAACATGGTTATAAAGATGTTCAAAGCATCATCTAATGGATAGCTATTTCAGTTTGATGTCTTGTTGACAAGTTAACCAAAGGAGTTTCATAAGCATGGGCATATGACTTTCTTTTGAGGTTTATTAGACCCTCTAGTGGAGAAAAAACATGAATAGTAAAGCATTGTCAGTCAGTCAGTCAGTCATTTTCTACCGCTTATTCCATAGTGGGTCGCAGGGGAGCTGGTGCCTATCTCCAGCAGTCTATGGGCGAGAGGCAGGGTACACCCTGGACAGATCGCCAGTCCATCGCAGGGCTAGTAAAGCTTTGCTTCACAGTAAATTATCCAAGTGGAACAACACACTTTGTAAGAAAACAAGAGTATGTCTTCTTCATACAAACATGGGAATTAGAGCGATACACAATAAAGTACTGCAAATACTGTATCAAATACTGAATCAAATATTGAATCTGCAGGTATGTTTCCAGCTGTCACTTAGTATAACTGGAATGTTTGAACAGAAACTAAAGAAAATCCATTTACAAATAAATTACTTATCTCCTAGATCTGAGAAAGATAATTCTTGTTTTTTAAGCAGTTTGCTTTGTATTTATATCTTGATGTCTGTTCAGCAGCAACGAAACCTCTTAGCAATTCAAAATAACACTTTGAGAATGAAAAGGGAGTCAGTGAGCAGCTACAGTGTATTTGACCAGAGTCAATGCAGAAAAGACAAACGGATCTCACACACCCACACAAACAGCATTCACAATTAGCTTTGCTTGCCTCTGTTTATTGATATTTGTATTTACTACATGCACTACAGGTCCTTCTCAAAATATTAGCATATTGTGATAAAGTTCATTATTTTCCATAATGTCATGATGAAAATTTAACATTCATATATTTTAGATTCATTGCACACTAACTGAAATATTTCAGGTCTTTTATTGTCTTAATACGGATGATTTTGGCATACAGCTCATGAAAACCCAAAATTCCTATCTCACAAAATTAGCATATTTCATCCGACCAATAAAAGAAAAGTGTTTTTAATACAAAAAACGTCAACCTTCAAATAATCATGTACAGTTATGCACTCAATACTTGGTCGGGAATCCTTTTGCAGAAATGACTGCTTCAATGCGGCGTGGCATGGAGGCAATCAGCCTGTGGCACTGCTGAGGTCTTATGGAGGCCCAGGATGCTTCGATAGCGGCCTTTAGCTCATCCAGAGTGTTGGGTCTTGAGTCTCTCAACGTTCTCTTCACAATATCCCACAGATTCTCTATGGGGTTCAGGTCAGGAGAGTTGGCAGGCCAATTGAGCACAGTGATACCATGGTCAGTAAACCATTTACCAGTGGTTTTGGCACTGTGAGCAGGTGCCAGGTCGTGCTGAAAAATGAAATCTTCATCTCCATAAAGCTTTTCAGCAGATGGAAGCATGAAGTGCTCCAAAATCTCCTGATAGCTAGCTGCATTGACCCTGCCCTTGATAAAACACAGTGGACCAACACCAGCAGCTGACACGGCACCCCAGACCATCACTGACTGTGGGTACTTGACACTGGACTTCTGGCATTTTGGCATTTCCTTCTCCCCAGTCTTCCTCCAGACTCTGGCACCTTGATTTCCAAATGACATGCAGAATTTGCTTTCATCCGAAAAAAGTACTTTGGACCACTGAGCAACAGTCCAGTGCTGCTTCTCTGTAGCCCAGGTCAGGCGCTTCTGCTGCTGTTTCTGGTTCAAAAGTGGCTTGACCTGGGGAATGCGGCACCTGTAGCCTATTTCCTGCACACGCCTGTGCACGGTGGCTCTGGATGTTTCTACTCCAGACTCAGTCCACTGCTTCCGCAGGTCCCCCAAGGTCTGGAATCGGCCCTTCTCCACAATCTTCCTCAGGGTCCGGTCACCTCTTCTCGTTGTGCAGCGTTTTCTGCCACACTTTTTCCTTCCCACAGACTTCCCACTGAGGTGCCTTGATACAGCACTCTGGGAACAGCCTATTCGTTTAGAAATTTCTTTCTGTGTCTTACCCTCTTGCTTGAGGGTGTCAATAGTGACTTTCTGGACAGCAGTCAGGTCGGCAGTCTTACCCATGATTGGGGTTTTGAGTGATGAACCAGGCTGGGAGTTTTAAAGGCCTCAGGAATCTTTTGCAGGTGTTTAGAGTTAACTCGTTAATTCAGATGATTAGGTTCATAGCTCGTTTAGAGACCCTTTTAATGATATGCTAATTTTGTGAGATAGGAATTTTGGGTTTTCATGAGCTGTATGCCACAATCATCCGTATTAAGACAATGAAAGACCTGAAATATTTCAGTTAGTGTGCAATGAATCTAAAATATATGAATGTTAAATTTTCATCATGACATTATGGAAAATAATGAACTTTATCACAATATGCTAATATTTTGAGAAGGACCTGTATTTCAGCTCTGTATGAATGTATCTGTTGTAGTAGAAGGTAAAGACAAGGCCAGCTTGCTTCAGCGCTTTTTGGTCAAACCAACTATCCCCTCTCAACCTATTTGATTAAATACATCTCCTCATCTGGCAGCTTGGTGGTAAATCATCTGTAAAGAATACAGTCCAGACTGTATGCTGATCATTTTATGGTTTGGTAAGAAAATACTTCTGCTGTATAGCAATTTATAGTATTTACTTCAAAACAACAAAAAATACAAAAATAATTTTAGTCATGCTTCCATAGTTTGGGATATCAGTATCTTGTATGATGGGGATTGTAGTTGTTTCGAATATTAGGAGAGTGGATGCTAGTTATGAGACCACATGTGTCTGTTATGATATACATATATGTGACCTAAATCACACAGTTTGTGACAAATCTTTACGTTGTTCACTCCACTCTCCTCTCCTCGTCCCAGCATTTCATTGGGATGAAGTGAGATGCTATGTGTTCCTTCCTGGTCCTCTTCCCCCTCAATGGCCTTCCCCTCTGAGACAGAGCTATGAACATTTCTTTATCAGTCCACTTTGCAGAGGAATAAGCATTGTAGTGGTTCTCTAGGAAACCCTCCTTAAAGTCGCAGTTTTTATTGTAGGTCTTCTGTAATGACAATATATCAAACCATCTTTGCAACGTTTTGGAACTCTTGCTTGATGACTGCATAATTACTTATTGGCTAATAACAGCACATTAGTTTCACTTTGAAAGAAAAGTATTACCTTGGCTTGCAGATGTCCAGCCTTACTCATGCAGATATAATACTGGCTCTTTACAGCTTTGATGGCCAGTATGGGCCCCTCAGACACCGTTCTGATCTCCAGGATACCTGCCAGACAGCCAGGCAGTAAAGAAAATGAGACACACTGCAGAACTGATAAGAAACTGTCAACATCCATCTTTCAGTCCAGCTCCTCGCTGACCTCAACATTCATTTTTATTAACAAACAAGATGGAGATTTCAGCAATTATTCAGTCTGTGGTCTCTCTGGCTTAGTTAAAGTCTTGTTAAATTGCCTGGGTCGCCATTACATAAACCGCAACGTATGCCATTGAACATATGGGAGACAGATTAAGCCTCTCTCCCCTAGGATTGAGAAAACTGTCTCCTTGCATTTGTTTTGCGAGCTATAGTTTAGTTCTGCTTTTCAATTCTGTGGGAAGGTAAAGCCTCCATGCTCAAAATTTCTTTTGTTTTGTGAATTTAATATATGTTACTAATAAAAGATGTGTTGCCATCATACTGTGGTAAAATCAATGTAATATCTTTCAAGTTTGTGCTTAAAAATGCTATCTAAGATCTGCTTATGCTGTTTAAAATAATAATAAAAAATCCTACTTCAAAAATGGAAGTCCTACTTATTTACAGTATCACATAATCTAACATAGGCACAGATGAAAACAGGGGTAATTTATCCATAAGGTTAGTCTTATAAATTGTCTTTGAATGCAGCGATATGTAGGGTTTATTCTGTTTACATGTTCTTCTCATTCTGCTATAACAATTATCTAACCATAAAACTCAAATCTTATTTTTGACATAACATTTGTTCTTACATTCTCCTTGTATTTGGGGGAACGAGAACTTTAACTGCATGATTTGCTCTTAACGTTTGGTAATGTAATCCACTAGCTAGCTAATGTTCTATATCAGTTCGTTTGGTGCATCATGAAAAGATGAAGCACATTTCCATACACATGCTTACACATATTTAAAACATTTTGGCTCTGACGCAGAGTGCCTCTCAGGCAATCACCAGCTTAAATAGATTTTCCATCACTCGTTGTCTCTGGCAAGGCAAACAATCTTGTGGGTAAAACCCCAATTCTGGATTGTCTGAAGATTGTTGAAGTTCAGATTTGCATTTACTGCCAAAATTACAGCGGATAGTCTTTCAAGAACAGGATAGTTTGGCGAGTATTTTTTTTTGTCACACTGATACTACAAACACTTGTCGATTCTAAAGCAAACAATTTTAACATTTCAACATTGCTACAATATCTATTTAGTTCTCCCTATGTCTTTGAACTCTTTGTACAATTCAGCTTGTAAATTATACATGTTTTTAACAAACAGTATTAGATAAAGAAAAAAGACAACATGACTGAGCTGTGGCATTGTTTCTCCATGGGCGTGCTATGTCAGAGCTACAGTGATGTATTGATGATCTAAAACCACAAATGGATTTCTTGTTTAAAAATGTTATTTCTTTTTGTCTGCTGTTCAGCGTAGCACAGTTTTTGCATAATACTGTTCACTGACTTATTAATAACTGTTGGCTTTTTTTTTCAAGCATAAGCAAATTAATTTATCTTATAAAGGCATATATCAGTTTTCTTAAAGGAATTAATTTGCACCTCTTCATCAAACAATTTACTGCTATAAGACATTTACGCTAAACAGAGATAATTTGATGGCGGGTATCAGTTTTAATGTTTAGTTTGCACAATAAAAAAGCTTTGAAAAGTTTATAAAAATCCTAATTCTGAAGAGTCTAAATTGTGAAGCAAGTAAAAACTTCAAAAATAAAATAGATCAAATATATCATGCAGTATAAAAGATAAGTTCAATGGAAGTGGCCGATTTGGTATGACATGAATACATATATTGCACAACCCCATAACAGTGATTTAGTTTTGAAATTAGAAAAGTAAATGTCATTTTATAATGTACATCTAGTATCATGAAAGGATTTATTGTGCTCTTTGCGTGCAAGTCCCAGCCACATGTGGGTGTCTCAGATTCTCAGTCTTTCATTTCCAGTTGTTGCACAATTCATCTTTTCCATGAGGCATCTTCTTTTAAAGCCAACATTCTTCCTTTGGCCACACTGTCAGATAGGAGGAAACGATAACCACGCAAATCATCTTCACTGTGACTGAGACTTTTAGTCACATCCATAAACAAAAACATTGTTTCACGGCACTAATCCGAGCAGCTAACAGTGTTAAACTGCTGCTCTTTTAACTGGCAAATAAAATGTGTCAGTCTTTAGTTATATACTGCCACTATATGTAATCCTCAGTTCATGAGAATCTAGCTTTTTACCCAGTTGCCGAATTTGACTCTTTTAGTTGTGGTATGTCTTTGTTTAACTTCATTACAGTCAAAATTTGGCTTTAACGTGCCAAAGCTCCCACCTGCTTCACTTTAATTCTGTCCTTTGGGTCCCTCCACACAACTCAATAACACTGACATTACATTTAGGCTCAATCTGTAAAATAACATATCCTATGTGTATCTGACATACTGACCAAACAAAACACTAAACCTTCAAAATACTAAATCTTAAGAGAAAAATGTGAATAAAATGATTTTAATCAACATTTAAAACATAAATGTTTGCAAATTAATATTAGTGATATAAATAGAAAGAAAAGCAGATGAACCTATAATGAGCCATAGGAATCAAGATTAAACCCCATCCTTACTGTAACAGTTGGTAGGATCTTGAGTTCCCGTAATGTTGCCAGAGTCATCAATCGTGAGGAACCACTGCGTGCGGCTGAACAGCTGTCGAATACGCACATCTCCTCCCTCCATGTAATCATAGTTCCTGGTGTGGCGCTCATGTTTAGAGCAGTTCATGATGGCAGTGCGTTGCTCGGGGGTGCAGTCACTGTAGACCACACACACGCTGCCAAACAGAAAGATCGCGTGCAGGTAGAGTCCTGAGAACAGACTTTGAAGGTTCCATGTCAGCATCCATTTGCGCATTATAATGCAATGCTTTTGGGGTCAATGAAAAACATGCTGAAAAGCGAGCTCTAGAGCTGAGCGATGTTTCTCAACCCAGTAACCTCCTGACCCTTGCCTTGTAACCACCAGGTCCTTGTTTCAGGGACTGCAAGCGGGATGATTAACAGTGTGGCTGAGAGAAAGACTTTTTGAGGCTGGGATGAGTTCAAAGCTGAGAAGTTTAATTAAAAAATTAGCTTGCAGAATGGGGACATTGTTGGTTTGTGAGTCCATACATACAGGGTTCCTCAACTGCTTGATCCTCTCGAGATGATATTCCAACAAGCAATGTGATAATCCAGATTAGGGACTGTGGTATTGGTCGACGCTGTAAAAAAAAGTTTGGATTGTAAGATGTTTAACCACATAAAGTACATGTTGAAAATTGCAAATAGAATAAATAAGACATTTGTTTTTTAAAGCAGATTTTGTTTTGTATTAATATTAAATCATAATTTTGGCCCAATGATGGGGCTTCTGGTCATGCATCCAACAGAGTAAAATAGAACTTCTCATTGTGCTGTAAGTCTATAATCTCTCCTCTTCCAGCAAATGTACAATAAAAGGACAATATCTGTAGGTTGACAACTTACATGTGCTCTGAGTGATGGCGGATGTTGTCAGACCTCTGATCCTTTTCAGCACCGGTGCTAAAACTCCTCAGGTCTGAAGCTGTAGTTTAAAAGGTAAACCCAGTTCAGTATTGCAGTGAAGTTAAGCAAGAGATGGGAACTGCTGTCAGTCCTCATCTAGACTTCCCTGTTCCTGGCAAGCTGACTCTTCTTTTGTGCACCCTTCTTAGATAAATGCCTGTTGCTGACCTCACTTGAGAGCAATTAGATCCCAACCAGTCAGCTGTCCATGGCTGAGATACAATGGAAAAACACCCTCTCTCTGGTTCTCATTGCCACTCACCCACCAGACATGAGAGGGAGCTATAAACTCTGAATCACCACACTCTGCTTGGTATGAGCTCTAAAGTACTTAAAAAAACATTTACATGCACACTCATTCTTGGGGAAATTGCCACAGCTTCTCTTAGTAATGCCATAAATACCTTTATGTGTGGCATATTACAGATTTGTCTCACTTTCACCCAGATATTTACTCGAATGACAAAGCTTTAAAGGATTTAATTTTAGATGTCATAATTAATTAGCGATTTAACTTGGCTCATCGTTGAGGATTTACTGGCTTGAGTAAAAACTTCAAAGAGGTATTTTAGTTCTCATTCTGATCTCTTGGGAGCAATAGGTTTTCCCTTGCAGGTTTCCATTCAAGGAGAGAAAAACAGAAGACATCACTGTTAAGAGGTAGTCATCTCCCTGCCACAGGTCATGCATTCCTTGACTTTTTGTGTTTGTATCTGAAGTCTCAATTTATTGCCCTGAATACCTGGCATTTTCTTAGTCTTGCTACTTTAAAGGTTTATATCACCTATGATGATGCCCCTGCCTATGGAAAAGTTAGGACTCAAAGTCTGAGAGAGGACTTCTAGCCGCTTCAGGTCTCCTGATCTATTGTGTCACTCTGGCTTGTTCAGCTGCCCTTTTTATCCTTACAGAGACAGTTCATGTTCTGGTCCTGTATATTAGCAAAATAACTAGTTTAACAGAAATACCACTATAAGACTTATTTCACATGTACTGTATTTCAAACTGGTTTACCTCAAATCATGCAAATTTGAAATAAATATGTGTAAAAGTATGTTTTCCGCGCTGCAGTAATTTGTAAAACCTCTGGAGCCATGTCCAGGGGCATGTAGCACCTGGTAAAGTCCCCTGAGACAGATTATTTTAGTGAGAGGGATCAGACACAGTGATTCCCATAACCATATAAAATGAGCGACCATGCCTGGAATTTGAAACGTGGACCCCCCTCTTGCAGACGGGCTTGGAGGGAGAGCAGCAGGTAAGACCTTAGTGCATTGCACGAAACAATGCATTTTGGCCCTGTAGGCTTTATCTATGTTTGGTTATGTTGAAATACCATTTGGGTGACAAATCAAGACGGAACCCCTAAACGTCTCCCCCTTGGTTATGAAAAGACCACTAATTGCTATGGAAACAAGGTAGAGCAGCTGGTGTCATATGGGAGAGTAGCCTTGGCCTCATGACTTCACCATAGGAGGGATTACACTATGTCCTTTCGTAAAAGGCCTAAGATGATAAGTACTGAAGAGATTTCAGAGTTTTCACATAACAACCCAGATTATTGCTGCTACATTGGCTATTTTCCAACAACAGCAACTCAGTTATTAACTTTATGTTTTAGTGTTGAATGATCTGCCTTTCATCTGTTTCTGTGCTCTAAAGAAGTGTTGCGGAGTCTCCATAGATGCAGTATTTTGTTTGTACCCAGAAATGGTGAAGAAAAGGCACAATGTGTGATGTCAGATTTAAGGAGTTTCTTTTCAAGCAGAGGCTCGAGATAAGTTCCTCTCATTTCATGTCTCCTCCTAAACAGCAGGTGCTGCAAAGAGAATACTGTAATACAATTACACAGTAGGTACTAATAAAAGTTGTACAACAAAAAACAGAATTATGCAGTTTCAGTGGATATACTTTGCTTTAATTTAAAGTAATTTCTGAAGTTTAAGTATCATTTGGTAAATTGTGCCATCTCTGGTTTTCTTTAGTCACACACATGCATGTTAAACTCTTATGAAGTAGTACAGTGTTCTCCCCTAAACTCCTTGACTGTTTGAGCCAAGGATGCACAAATGTTGGCAAAGTGGTAGTGCAAATGTACAAACACCTGGTAAATTCAGCTTAATCATATAGCTTAACAGTCACAAAATGAAAATTGTGTTGAGTAAAAATGTATGAATTTATAGAGCTTTTACATACCAGGATTTTAATTATTGCAGCCCCATCACCATACAACACCTAAAGGATGTCTGGCAGCCATCAAGTGCTCTACACCCCTCTAATGTGGTTTTTGCTCTGGGTAATTAAGTGTGGGACCATGCAACACGTTGCTGTAGAGCTTACAGGTTAAATAGGTGAAAACTGTTTCACACATACCTGTTTAGTTAATCATCTGATCAATGAACTCCTGCGTTGAGACAGGGTCTCTATTCAGTCAGGAGAATTCCAACAATTTCAAAAGAGTTTAATATAATTTATCAAAAAAATCTATTTAACTATTTCTAGAATGTGTGTTGCTACACTTATGTAACTTCTCAGGACCTACAAAAAAGTCTATTGGAGCAATGCTCCAAACCCCACAGGAAGTCAGCCATTTTGGAAAACATTTGCAAATTTTACAAATTTAGCTGTTTTCCAATTTTTGCTGTTTCTAGCCTGCGTATCTGAGCGAACTCCTCCTACAGCTTTTGACTTACAGACTTCAAAATCACTCCATATACCTGCAAGGCATTGGTGAAAACACTTGACTTCGTGTCATAAAAGATGAATATGGCATATTTTAATGGAATCCAGCGGCTGGCTCACAGGGGACATGGAGGTGGCGACACATCACCCCTGCTGTTGCAAGCTGGAGCAATGCTGAGCTACGAGGGCAACCAACGCTGCTTGCAGCTTTAATTTTAGTTTTTTCTAGGGTCAGTAGTATTCTGGATGAAATGCTAAAATTGATATTATTGTTGCTCTGTGATGTTGGAACTGGAACTGTAACACAAACAAGCTTAATGTCTGAGCCATGATCAGGGAGGACTTGTGCTTGAATCCTATGTTTATGTTTGTGCACACGTTTCTGCACTTACTTGAATGTGTGATTGCAGGTAGTTTGGTTTTATAGGCTAAATGGCTGCCTGCTGTTGGAGGATCAAAGGCCCAGCAGTGTCTGAGTTTACAGTAGCATAGGAAGTGCAGTGGCCGTGAGGCAGAAACACAAGGTCTGCGTGAGTTAAACTCTTTAAATCTCAATGAATGAATGTCCTTATTCTCATCTGTCCTTCTTTATTTACTCTTCCCCTTTTACTCTCTTTATCTGTCAGTTCATTGCTCATGTGACAAACTGAGGTTAACATTCAAATTCTTGCAATTCTTTTTAATTGATTCCAATTGTTAGATGTTATGCTGAATGCTGCTAAAGCCTGCTGAGAGTCTTCGAGGGTTTGGAAGATTGCAGTGTAACACGCAAGTGTGCCAGTTCACCATGACTCAAATCCTGTTCCAACTTCTGCTCTAGACTAACCATGGGCTCTAGTTTCTCAGCTTTGAAATTTGTTAGCCAATTGCTTTCAACATAAATTTACCGTAACTGACAATGAAATTATAAGATATCATGTGGTGTGGATAGTGACAAAGTCCTGAGTTATTTTACTTTGCTTCCAATGAGACAGATTTTGTTGTTTTTTGTAGGTCTTACGGATACCTCTTTACTCATTTTGTATCAGACAATTTTCAGATGATTCTTTGGGGTAGGGTTGGTTGTGTGTTTCTTTGTTAAGCCAAATAACTTGCAAAAACCTATTGGGGCATTAAAATACCCTTAAGACAGTTCTATTATAAGCAGGATGTCATGCAAACAGTTTTTCCAGGTTTTTAGGTTTGGATCTATGTAAAAGACAAAAAAACAAAACAAAACAATTTTAGCACCAACAAGGTGATTCCTCAACAGCTATAAGATAAAGAGTTGACAAACAGTAAGTGATGAACTGAAGGATGATGCATTTCTCAGGTCCTGTCCCAGGTCTCTGCTGGATTTCAAAAAACCAAGGCTTTTAGAAACAGTTCTTTTGACAGTGTTAAGGCCTGACTTTTTGGTCTTTTGTTAGGTTTTCTTATGTATTAAGTGAACTCTGAAAATAATGGCCATGTACCAAAAGTCTAAAAGTAAGATCAAATTTGTACATAAAATATTATAGGTTGACTGGTATTGCATAATTATTATTCAATTTATCAGAATAGATTTTTATCATATTTATCAGGCATTTGGCTTTTTCTTGCTTAAGCTTTGCTTTCTTGAAAGTAACCTCCTCTGGGGTTAAACACAGCATGACAAATACAACATGCAATCTCTCCTAAAAATGGTCTGGTTAAATCATTGTATATTTAAAGGTAAATTGAGGAAAATGGTGCATATAAATGACAGCAAAGTCTTATAGTGCATTGAACACCTCCCAAAATCATACAACTTATCTGGTTGAAGTTGCTTCCAAACCTTTGGCCTGTAGCATCTATGGTTATAAACAAAGACTGCATTAATAACAAATGATAAAGACTTTGAAAGATGGTCAGGTTGCCTGGGGGACTTGTTGATCAAGACCACTTTGAAGGTTTCAGTGATTACTGGCTTATAGCATGCAAAGTATAAGGAAAATAAGCTTGGTTTAAAACTTTTGCTCGGTCTTCAAACACTAATATACAACCAGAAAAGTTGTTCTTTGGCTAGTTATTTATATGTCTTCCTATAGGCAGTACAGAAATATTGCTGATTTTAATTCTTCAGTTGTGTTTCTCTTTTATTGTTGGCACCTAGAGCCACACCCAGAGTTTAAAATACTGTTACTAAAGACACAGCCTGCTGCCCACATTTGAAAAGCATTCCTGGAAAGAGAAGAGCCTTGGACTGTCTCTGTCTCTGTGTCTGTACTCTTTACCCTGACTTTCAACAATATGTGTGCATTTATGTTTGGAGAATGGATAAACCACCTCTAAGGTTGCTCTATTCTTAGCGCAGCATTAGACTGTTTGGATTTAGCTTTTACTTTCTAAATTCCAGAATAATTGGGGATCTCTTGGGATAGAGCCTCACAACATTAACTCAAACTATAAATAACTGCAGAGCCTAACAAACAAACTCACAGACATGCACCCTACCCATACCCAGACAATATAAAAAGCTTGACAGATTCCCTGCATAAACTTTTGAAGATCAACATTTATCATTTAGGGTTTTGTAAAAAAAGAAAAAAAAAGAAATGCACAAATACATGTGCAAAGTCAAACATTTGTGTTTTCTGAAAGCAATGGGCTGTACTCACCATTTTATCCACTGTGCAACAAAGAATTGTCAAGTTTTGTCTGTGGTAACAGGCGTCACTCCCACTCTGCTGTGTTCTTTGTAACCCTCTCTAACCTGCTTACTCTCTGAGTTAGTGCTGTGAAATTCAACACTTGGCAACAGGATGTTCCCTGTTCCTCTGTCTTGTTTGAAGTCGGCGATTAAACATGTCATGTTGCTTGGTGTCTGTCAGTAAATATTATTACTCACTGGGGTTTTGTCTGAAGGGAATTTGAGAGGCTTCAGATGAGAAGACATATTGTGTCATGTCATATGTGATAGAACGTGCTTCTTTGCCTGTTTCTAATGCCTCTGGTTAGGTTTGTGTGCAAACAAGGGTGAGTTCATTGAATGTTCCTTATTGCCATTCATAGTTTTTTGCTAGTTTATTTTCTTTGATGAATCTAAAGTAAAATATAAATACAATTTTAAAACGATAGTGGAACTTATCTGAAAATAATGATAGTCCATAATGGCTGCAAGCTAATATATAAATTAAATATATGTTGTTTTTTTTTTAGTGCTTTTTGTGTTAAATGTATTTAATTGTTGCGAGGTACACTGGAAGTTCATCGGGCTTTCTGCATTGGGACAAGTGTACTGGGTCTTGTAAACCACTGTTGTGGTTCTCTGTCTGGGGAATACATTGATCCCATTTAATGTAGGAACAGCTGTCAGGAATCCCAGTCTTAACCCTTCATCACCTCAGCTCGCATATCAGAAAAGCTCAGGCTTTCTTATAAACGCATGCTCTAAATGCATTTAAAGTTTATTTTATTCTCAGTGATTTTTCTGGAGATTTTACCCAATTTATATTGAAGAAAATGACTTTGCAGTTAGTTTTTATTTGAAGATAATTTATTTACTTAAAGATTTAATGCAGTTTATACTGTATATGAAGGAGTTACATTTCAGTGTACACATTATTTATGCTCTTTTAATCACAGTTGGAAAATCTACACTCTATGTTTGAGCTCAATATGAGCTGTGGGTTTTCATTTCCTAAATGACATTGTGAAATCATTTGTTTGAAAAGTCAAATCATCTTCATCAAATGTTTGTGATAGAAAAATTTGACAATAAAGCATTCATTCAAATAGCAGTGAACCTTTTAGAGACTGAGTTGCTTTAGATGGCCAGGGATTTCCTCCCCAACTGGTCCATTTCTGGAAAGGTTAGAAAAGCTGAGAAAGACATTTGTAACGTAAAGGCTTCAGTGATCCAAAAAGATCCAAACGTATTTTATGACCACTGTCTAGTGGTCCAAATAAAAATATGGAGCACAGCAAGACGAATACTAAAAAATATCCCTTACTTTGCACAATTGTATCAACTAGTCACAAAACTAAACTAAAACAGTTTTAAAAAGAAAAACCCCACATGTTTGCAGATATCTGAATGTACTATACTTAACACATGTTAAATAATATGTTGATTATTGATATTAATGCAGCTTTTCACAATGCAAAGGGTTTCTGAACCTTTACAATAGCGGTACCCTTTTTAAATTACCGTGCTGACATAAAAAGACTATTTTTGGTTTGGAACATGAAAAAGACTTGTATTTACAACAGATTTGGGAAGTTTTTACTAGTTTACAAGTATTTGAATGGTTTATTGTCTTCATTTTGTTTCCTTCTATTTGAATGGTTTGGGAAGTTTTTACTAGTTTACAAGTATTTGAATGGTTTATTGTCTTCATTTTGTTTCCTTCTACACCCTCCAAGAATATTTTCAACTTAGGCCAACAAGGGTCAGCTCAAACTTTGGTTTATGTAGAGAGACAAATCTCCAATTTTTAACACAGCCTGAAAAAAAGTTCTTCTCAAAAATATCCAACAGTCTATGACCTTTTACTGATCCTTTTATTTATTTTATTTTTAGTGGCATCTTCTACTTCATTCAATCTTTTGAGATTTTTTACTGCATTTATGAATGAGGGGTATTGTTAGTTTCCCTTATTTACAAAAATGTGGACTACGAATACTTTTATAAATGGTAAATGGACTGAACTTATATAGCGCTTTTCCAGTCATACAGACCGCTCAAAGCACTTTACACTAGCACCACATTCATCCAATTGCACATTCATACACCGATACAGAGATCAGTAGGCAACTGGAGGTTAATTTCCTTGCCCAGGGGCACATCAACATATGGCAGGAGGAAGCTGGAATTGAACCCACAACCTTCTGATTGCAAGACGACTACTCTTCCGAGTGAGCCACAGTCGCCTTTGAGTTTTCCTGAATGTTTTCTAAGATGACAAGTTAAGTTTCAGTTTTGGAGCTTGCAAACAGATTGAGATAATGACCACAACCAGCAGTGAGCAAAGAGAGCTCCACAGAACAGCTTGTACTTTAGGAGATTCCTGTCAAGACCCATTGCAGAACTAAAGTTAGTTTAGTCTGTAACTCTAAATACTTCCAGATGGGTGTCTTTAGTCACAGCTTTTGTTTTCCTTGTTTTATTACCGATCATCTTTTTCACATTTCATTTCATCTCTGTGGCCACGCGCCTCGGGGGGAGAGTTGTTTTTTGCTTTCTAATTAAAAAATTTAAAAGGGTAAAACACCAACACACTGTGATATTTGAAAACAGACCAAAGAATAGAGACCTCATAAAATATCATGGCTCATCTAGGTACAGCAATTTATGCCCGGGTCTCATCATAAAAACAGTATGATGGGGGTTCAAACAGCAGGGTGCAATGATAATAACGGGGAGGGTTCAAACACGGCAAGTGTATTAACTTCATAAAAACACCCAAACACGAGGCTTCATGCCATTAAATTGGGCTCTTAATGATTTTGGCAAGAGGCCGCATTGGAGGGGCTTCGAAGATGGGAACAAAGATGTTATACATGTTGTTTCTAGAGTTCTTGTGGGACTCGTCTTGGGGGAATTTTCTATGTACTTCTCACTCTCAGAAATCTGCTAACCTTTGGGGGGTTACTTTTTAAAACTGAAATTAGCTTTGTGGATAGTAGATCTTGATATGATACATATCTTCAGTGCAGAAGGTAAGGCACACTATTTAAAAAAATTCTGTGTGGTCATCCATATTTTTACTAGGTATACTTCATGATACTTCACAATATACTTCATGCCATTTTTGTATCACTAAAACCTTCAAGTTATAAATGTCTTTCCCAGTCTTTCAAATATTTTATAGCTATTTGTGTTAAATCGTGGCCCCATGATGTGTTTCTTTAATTTATGTGCGGTGAGCCCGCAATGAACAGCACGTCATAATCAGTGGGTTCCCTACCATGTCACAACAAGCGTTGCCGCATCTTAGAAAGAAAAATAAGGACCAAAGTAGGGCTTCATATAAATATGCAAAACCTCTTCCCAAAGGCTGATGACATCTACATATTTATACTCTTGATTTCAGTTATAATGACCACAGAATTCAGACCAGTACACAAAGTATCGGTATATGAAAACATGTAAATTAATAAACCACATCTAACAATCTGAATCTTTGGTGAGAGATACCATGATGAACTGAAATGGAGACTGTCAACGAGACCTTCTTGTACAACATCATTGGGTGACCTCATTCATGCAAATGTTATGATTAGGATTTGGTTTCTGTTTTTTTTTTCCTATATGCTTCTCACAGTTTTTGAATCATGTTTCTGTTTGTTTTTCTGGTCATGCTTTAGTTTTTGTATTCATGTGTGTTCTTGGATCGGGCTTCTGGTTATTCTTTGGTTTCATGTTTTTCTAGTTAGATTTCTATTTGTTTGTATCCTTGAAGTTCTGTTTTGCCCCTATCACGTTGTGTTCTGTCTGTTAATTATTTTTATTCGGTTCACCTGCTCCAAGCTAATCTGTCTCCTTGCTCCACCTGGTTCACACTCCATATACTGGTCCTTCTCAAAATATTAGCATATTGTGATAAAGTTAATTATTTTCCATAATGTCATGATGAAAATTTAACATTCATATATTTTAGATTCATTGCACACTAACTGAAATATTTCAGGTCTTTTATTGTCTTAATACGGATGATTGTGGCATACAGCTCATGAAAACCCAAAATTCCTATCTCACAAAATTAGCATATCATTAAAAGGGTCTCTAAACGAGCTATGAACCTAATAATCTGAATCAACGAATTAACTCTAAACACCTGCAAAAGATTCCTGAGGCCTTTAAAACTCCCAGCCTGGTTCATCACTCAAAACCCCAATAATGGGTAAGACTGCCGACCTGACTGCTGTCCAGAAGGCCACTATTGACACCCTCAAGCAAGAGGGTAAGACACAGAAAGAAATTTATGAACGAATAGGCTGTTCCCAGAGTGCTGTATCAAGGCACCTCAGTGGGAAGTCTGTGGGAAGGAAAAAGTGTGGCAGAAAACGGTGCACAACGAGAAGAGGTGACCGGACCTTGAGGAAGATTGTGGAGAAGGGCCGATTCCAGACCTTGGGGGACCTGCGGAAGCAGTGGACTGAGTCTGGAGTAGAAATATCCAGAGCCACCGTGCACAGGCGTGTGCAGGAAATGGGCTACAGGTGCCGCATTCCCCAGACCTGGGCTACAGAGAAGCAGCACTGGACTGTTGCTCAGTGGTCCAAAGTACTTTTTTCGGATGAAAGCAAATTCTGCATGTCATTCGGAAATCAAGGTGCCAGAGTCTGGAGGAAGACTGGGGAGAAGGAAATGCCAAAATGCCAGAAGTCCAGTGTCAAGTACCCACAGTCAGTGATGGTCTGGGGTGCCGTGTCAGCTGCTGGTGTTGGTCCACTGTGTTTTATCAAGGGCAGGGTCAATGCAGCTAGCTATCAGGAGATTTTGGAGCACTTCATGCTTCCATCTGCTGAAAAGCTTTATGGAGATGAAGATTTCATTTTTCAGCACGACCTGGCACCTGCTCACAGTGCCAAAACCACTGGTAAATGGTTTACTGACCATGGTATCACTGTGCTCAATTGGCCTGCCAACTCTCCTGACCTGAACCCCATAGAGAATCTGTGGGATATTGTGAAGAGAACGTTGAGAGACTCAAGACCCAACACTCTGGATGAGCTAAAGGCCGCTATCGAAGCATCCTGGGCCTCCATAAGACCTCAGCAGTGCCACAGGCTGATTGCCTCCATGCCACGCCGCATTGAAGCAGTCATTTCTGCCAAAGGATTCCCGACCAAGTATTGAGTGCATAACTGTACATGATTATTTGAAGGTTGATGTTTTTTGTATTAAAAACACTTTTATTGGTCGGATGAAATATGCTAATTTTGTGAGATAGGAATTTTGGGTTTTCATGAGCTGTATGCCAAAATCATCCGTATTAAGACAATAAAAGACCTGAAATATTTCAGTTAGTGTGCAATGAATCTAAAATATATGAATGTTAAATTTTCATCATGACATTATGGAAAATAATGAACTTCATCACAATATGCTAATATTTTGAGAAGGACCTATATACACACCTGTTCTGTTTTTTCCTTGCGGAAACATTTTCAAATCATGCTCAAGTCTTGCTTTCTGGATCATGCCATGCATGTCTCGCCTGCCCGTTTATTGTTTTCTTCCTACCTCATCTGTGAGTGAGTTTTTGTTTTTTATTCATTAAATCTTTTTCCACTTACCATCATGCTGCCTGCTAGTCTGCATTCCAGGGTCCTTCATTACACAAGTCCTAACAGCAAATGAGCACCAAATCTTAAAAAATACTAAAAAAAGAGTAGAAGCTTTTACATTTGCAAAGGTTTATCAGTGGTGTGTAATTAATATGTGTAAGGAAACATATAGTTTTTAAAGTTTTCTACAATTATACAGTAGATATAAAAAGTGTGACACACATTTTTATTTAACCTCCCAGAGCCAATACTTTGTAGATGCACCTTTTGCTACAATTACACCTATATGTATTATGAGGTATGTTTAAACCAAATTTACACATCTGATATTTTTGCCCATTCTTCTTTGCAAAACAGCTCAATCTCAGTCCGATCTGATAGGAGGCATCAGCAGCAATTTCCAAGTCTTGCCAAAGATTCTCAATTGAATTTAGGTTTGGACTTTGTCTGGCCCATTTAATACACAAATACGCTTTGATGTAATTGAGTCTATTGTAGCTCTGACTGCTTGCTAAGAGTCTGTGTGTTTAAGAGAGAGAGTCAGCCGGATCAACCCCAGTCTCAAATCTTTTGCAGCGTCTAACAGGTTTCCCTTCAGGATTCCCCTTTATTTACAGTAGCTGCACCCACCTTCCCTGCAACCTAAAGCTTTACCACAGCATGATGCTACCATCATCATGTTTCATCATGGGTATGGTATGTCCATGGTGATGTTCTGTACGTTCCAGAACAGCCTTCTGCATATAGGCCAAAAAGTTGAATTCTCATTTGACCAGAGCTCTATCTTCAATATCTTAAAAATCTTAAAAGCCAAATTTGTAGAGCACATAACTAATAGCTGTCCTGTCAACAGATTCTCCTACCTGTGGATCTCTGAAGCTCAACTTGGCCTCTTCTCTGATTAGTGCTCTCCTTGCCCAGTCGATGGACTGTCATCTACTGGTAGGTTTTTAGTTGCGCTGTAGTTGTGTTTCTTGGTTTTCATGATGCTGTTTGCTCAGTGATATTCTCAAAGAATATTTGAGGCCTGAACAATAACAGTGGGGTTTATACTGAGTTTAAATAACACAAATGTGGAGTTTATATTATTATTCTATGTTTCTGAAGGCCTAGATTTTATTAAGAGGTTTCAAAGTATGCAAGTGATTTTCGGATTTCAATGTGTGAACAGAAAATAAAACCATGTGTGCTTCTCCATCTGCTTGAAAATGATGCACTACTTGTCAGAGTCTGAGTCTGTGTGTGTTGGTGTGTGTGTGTGTTTAGTGTACTTGTCTGCATAACCATTCAGTGTTTCTCAGTTGGTGCTGGAGTTCTCAGGTGCGCTGGATGACAGGTCCTTCCTATCTGCTGATGGCATGGAGGAGCACTTAAGCAGGAGGCTGCCAGCATTTCGACGCCAGAGTGTTTGCCTTAGTGGTAACAAGCTCAGCTTCTACTGATTTTTTCGCTTCGTTCATGTGCGTCTAGTAACTTTGTATTTTGCTCCTTCACAGGTTTTTACCTGAGGCTTTGTTTACCTTGCTGAGTTCCGACTGCGTTCCAGAGTTTCTCAGAGCATCTGGATAATCAACTACTGAGTTTCGGATCTACCTTCTTGTGGATTTCTCTCACTACCGTCTGTACCTTTTGGACACGGACCAAGCTGGTGGCTTCCCGTTTCCTTCAACTCCAGGACCAAGGCATAAGCATACCCTGTTCCATCCTATATCACAAGCATTGGCATCTAAGCTCCATTTGGTTGGCACCAAGACCACAACTAAAAGACAACTGAACGATTTCTCTTCACAAGTTAAGACTCTGGATCTCTCTACCCCTGGTGGTTCAAGCTACAGCAATTTAGTAAGCCATTTCTCAGATCTAAGTAATCAGTTGCTTTATATTATTTGTTTGTTCACCAGTCCATTCTTCTTCCTTCCCATACAGTTGGTGTTTCCAGTCCTCGTCCCTGATTACTTTGCTGGCAATAAAATCGTAAAACCTTTACTTCTGAGTGTTCTCTGTATGTGGGTCAAAACTGTATTGAAAATGACACTACTTTGTGTTGGTCTGCCACATAAAATCCAAATAAAATACAGTGAAGTGTGTGGTTGTAATGTGAGAAATACAAAAAAGGTTAAGGTTTGGCCAGGGATTTATTCAACTCCCACCTCAGGGAGAGCTTTGACCATATTCCGGGGGACGTTGGAGACATAGAGTCCGAGTGAACCATGTTCTCCGCATCTATTGTCAATGCTGCTGCCCGTAGCTGCAGCCGTAAGGTCTGCGGTGCCTGTTGCGGCAGCAATCCCGGTACCCGGTGGTGGACACCGGCAGTAAGGGACACTGTCAAGCTGAAGAAGGAGTCCTATCTGCTGTGGCTGTCTTGCGGGACTCCTGAGGCGGCTGACAGCTACCGTCAGGCCAAGTGTGCTGTGGCCCAGGCTGTAGCAGAGGTAAAAACCTGGGCCTGGGAGGAGTGAGGCCATGGAGAAGGACTACCGGTTGGCCTCGAAGCAATTCTGGCAAACTGTCCGGCTCAGGAGGGGGAAGCAGTGCTTCGCCAACACTGTTTACAGTGGGGGTGGGAGGCTGCTGACCTTGACTGGGGACATTATCGGGCAATGGAAGGAGTACTTCGAGGATCTCAATCCTGCCATCACGCGTTCCCTGGTGGAAACAGAGGCTGGGGACTCAGGGTTAGACTCTTTCATTACCCAGACTGAAGTCACCGAGGTGGTTAAAAAGCTCCACGGTGACAGGGCTTCGGGGGTGGATGAGATCCGCCCTGAGTACCTCAAGTCTCTGGATGTTGTGGGGCTTTCATGGTTGACACGCCTCTTCAACACTGCGTGGCGGTCAAGAACAGTGCCTCTGGACTGGCAGACTGGGGTGGTGGTCCCCCTTCATAAGAAGGGTGACCAGAGGGTGTGTTCCAACTACAGGGGGATCACACTCCTCAGCCTCCCTGGTAAGGCCCACGCCAGGGTATTGGAGAGGAGAGTCCGGCCAATAGTCGAACCTTGGCTTCAGAAGGAGCAGTGTGGTTTTCATCCCAGCCATGGAACATTGGACCAGCTCTATACCCTCCACAGGGTACTCGAGGGTTCATGGGAGTTTGCCCAACATGTGTTTTGTGGACCTGGAGAAGGCATTCGACTGCATCCTTCGTGATGCCCTGTGGGGGGTGCTCCAGGAGTATGGAGTCGGGGACCCTTTATTAGGGGGCATCCGGTCTCTGTACAAGTGGAGCAGGAGTTTGGTCCACATTGAAGGCACTAAGTCGGACCTGTTCCCGGTGCATGTTGGACTTCGGCAGGGCTGCCCTTTGTCACCGGTTCTGTTCATAACTTCTATGGACAGGATTTCTAGGTGCAGCCAAGGGCTGGAGGGCTTCTGGTTTGGGGACCAGTGGATTTCGTCTCTTCTTTTTGCAGATGACATGGTCCTGCTTGCCCCTTCTAGCCAAGACCTACAGCATGCGCTGGGGCGGTTCGCAGCCGAGTGTGAAGCGGCTGGGATGAGGATCAGCTCCTCCAAGTCCAAGGCCATAGTTCTCGACCAGTAAAGGGTGGCTTGCCCTCTCTAGGTTGGAGGGGAGTTCCTGCTTCAAGTGGAGGAGTTTAAGTATCTCGCGGTCTTGTTCAGGAGTGAGGGAAGAATGGAGCGGGAGATCGACAGACGGATCGGTGCGGCTGCCGCAGTAATGGGGACACTGTGCCGGTCTGTTGTGGTGAAGAGAGAGCTGAGCCAAAAAGCGAAGCTCTCGATTTACTGGTCGGTCTACGTTCCTACCCTCACCTATAGCCATGAACCTTGGGTCATGACCAAAAGAACGAGATCCCTGATACAAGCGGCTGAAATGAGCTTCCTCCGTAGGGTGGCCATGCACTTCCTTAGAGATAGCCTGAGAAGCTCGGCCATCCTGGAGGGGCTCGGAGTAGAGCCGCTGCTCCTCCTCATCTGGAGGAGCCAGTTGAGGTGGCTCAAGCATCTATACCGGATGCCTCCTGGACGCCTTCCTCGGGAGGACAGCCCAGAACACGCTGGAGGGACTATGTCTCTCAGCTGGCCTGGGAACGCCTTGGGCTCCCTCCGGAGGAGCTGGAGGAGGTGTCTGAGGAGAGGGACGTCTGGGTGTCTCTGCTGAGTCTGCTGCCCCCGCAACCCAGGCCCGGATAAAGCAGAAGACGACAAGTACGAGCACGAGGGTTGAGGTGTATGCATGATTTTTTGTTTATACATAGCACTGCATGTTTTTCTCAGTGTTGTGGGCAAATACGCATTTCAATCTAATTTAGTTTCTCATATCTATGATAAAAATATTTTGATCAAGAGGACAGATAACCGATGGGACAACCATCAACAACAATAACTGGTTCACGTCTATCTGCTATGTCTACGCAGTGAAGGGGCTGCACGGTGGCGCAGTTGGTAGGACTGTTGCCTTACAGCAAGAAGGCCCTTGGTTCGACTACCGGCTGGGGGTCTTTCTACATGGAGTTTGCATGTTCTCCCTGTGCTGGCCTGGGTTCTCACCGGGTACCCCTTCTTCCCACAGTTCACAAACATTACTGTTAGGTTAACTGGTCTCTCTAAAGGTGTAAATGGGTGTGTGCATGATTGTTTGTATGTTGCCCTGCAATGGACTGGTGACCTGTTCACGGTGTACCCTGCTTTCCCCTGTAGACCACTGGAGATAGGCACCAGCGCCACTGTGACCCAATATGGAAGAGGTGGGTGTAGAAAATGGATGGATGGATGCAGTGAGGACAGACAGAGGCAGAACCCCTTATAGTGTTACAGT
Source organism: Girardinichthys multiradiatus (assembly GCF_021462225.1). Lineage (NCBI taxonomy): Eukaryota > Metazoa > Chordata > Actinopteri > Cyprinodontiformes > Goodeidae > Girardinichthys > Girardinichthys multiradiatus. The sequence continues at coordinate 17,193,652 of NC_061797.1, forward strand.
GTGTTGTGTATTTGTTATGACATGTAGGCAGAGATTGCGATAGTATATTAAATTGCCTTCACCTTGTTATAAGGCACAGCAATCAGCTGTCTTCCTGTTTGCTGTAGGAACTAGTGAAAACAATTAACAGACAAAAAAAGAGTCATGATCAGAATTAGTCTTCTCTAAAATGAAAGTCCATTTAAACCCCTTCTAGGCAGAGCTTGTTTTGGGTCCATCCAAAGTCCTCAATAATCTTCTCATAGCTACTGGCTTTAGTGGAGCCATAACTATAACCACTCAAATGTTTATCGGCTCCTGAGAGGAATGTCTGTGTCATATGTTATGACTAAAGTTAACAAGTGCCAGTATTTTTTTCATCGGTTTTATTTTCATAGCCCTCATCAGTGGGAGCTGCTGCGTTCATTGAGATGAGTTCGCATACACATGGAAACAGAAGGAGTTATACTGGAAACATCTCTAATAACATTGAGCTAGATCAACATTTTGTTAATCTGGATTACATCTGTATGTTTCAGCACTTTAGAAAATCACTGGGCAAGTTAGTTATCTTCCTTGTATGGTAGCCTAACCTGCTCATGTATTAGGGGCCATGTGAGTAAATCTGTGTGTTTCTTCGAGAAGATGTTGAGACATATCCATGTCCATGTGTTGTATCCATGTGGTTTTATTTTTGAAAGGCAAAGCACTGCTGTTGGCGTTTGAAGCTAGTGTTGCCTCTGTTGTGAATACCCATCTGTCTCATTGTAAGGATGGATGCATTTTTAAATGTGGAGGTTGGGGAAACAGAGCAAAGCTGAAAAACTGGAGTTTATGTTGGATGGAGAACTAAGCAGATTATCCTTATAAATTTCAAGTTTCCGCTTAGTCCTAAGGATGTCAATCCATCCTTCTTGTGAGAATGGCTTAGAGATGGCTACATTACAGGATCATGAATTAAATTAACGTTTCATCCACTTCCCTTGTCTTAATTCCTTTCACTTTTTTATCCTACTACCCTTATCTTGCTCAAACTGATTTTAGTTATTTTCTGGCCTAGATTTAATCGTCCCCGAGTTTCATTAAAGTTGTAAAGTTGAGTTATGCCATAAAGTGAGTCATGCCATAAGCTGAGTCATGCCATAATAGTTGAGAGTCAAGATGGAAATTGATAAATCTGAGTTATTCGTGTGGAGAGCAGGTGTTGTCTAGAGCAGAGGGACATGTGCGTGTTAAACCCTGTTTCAGGCAACATGCTTGCAAGAGCCCAGAGGAAATACCATTTGTGAACAGCTAGGTCCTGAATTGGCCTCGTTTATGACAAAAGCTGTGTTGCTGTCATCTGCTTCAACAAAGCAAACTGCTAAACCCACAAGAGGACTACATATGTTTCTGTTTACCTTGGACATTGTGGAAGAGAATTAGTCATTGAAAGGGTTATATATTTACCGAAGTGCCATGCTGTTTAGTAACAATGGATGCACAGTTAACATTTTTTGAGTGAAATTGTTAAAACAATTACATTATTAATGCAGATAAACTAAAACCAAACAAGTAATATCTACATTTCACTAAACTCTGCCAGATATCATGATGTAAACTGATTTGTTGCCTTAATATTTTTTTTAGTTTCCATCACTGAAAACTGAGTTTTATGGGTTTTCAAATGTTGCTTATGCAGCAAAAATATGAAAAATGTTAATGTACTGTGTTTGTTGAGTCTGATTTCACAAAAATACTAAAATACCAGCTATACATACACTACAATGCCAAAAGTACTGTGATACCTTTTCCCACATGTAAACTTTACTGACGTGACATTCTAATACATACACTTCAATATGGAGTTATTCCACACATTGCAGCTTTAACAACCTTAACTCTTCTAAGAAGCCTGTCTTTTGTGAGGTCAGGACTAATGTTGGATTTGAATTCCTAACTCATAGTCTCAGCTCTAGTTGTTCTGTCAGATTGAGATCAGGACTCTAAGCAGCCCAGTCAAGTTGTTTAAGGTTAGGCTGAGTTACCAATTGATTCCACTTTGTTGTTACAATACCACTAACAGTGAGGAAATGTGCCAACTGGACTCATTTCACAGATGGCATCCTATTACAGTTCCCCTAAACTCCTAAGAACGACCCATTCTTTTCAGCAGTCTGCCTTCCTAGGTGCTGGATTGTATACACCTGTGGTCATGCAAATGATTGGAACTCAATGTTTTGAAGGCGTGATGTACTATTTTTGGCAATATATTGCAAAGTTCAATGCATTACTTTCAGTGAGCTGTGTCATCAGTCTGGACAGGTGCAGCTCAACAACTGGAGTAATGTTCACTATAATGTTGTTTAAAACCATGCATCATGTGATCTCATAATGATACTTTATTAAATTTCCTAAATTTGAAAAACTTGTTTGGCCTATCTAAGGTCAGGTAATGTTTGTTATGATTGCTAAAGTCACTTACAGGAAGATGCTTGTCTCATTAAGTATCATTCTCCTAAAATGTACTTTGATGCTTGATTCCTTTTGAGAACAGCCTGAATCCTCTGTTCCTCTCTTGTTAATTAGGGAAGTATGATAATGTTTCTACTATGTGGGGGTAATGAGGATGAAAACACAAAAACAAAAACAGCCCTGGCCACATGGAAGGCTAGCATGAGTTTACACATTAGTCTTTCCTGCCAGACGGACAGGCCTGTTTCACAATGTGCTTTCACTCAGCCCATATCTTGAGTTGCGTGAGAGATTTCCATATCTCACTTATTCTTGTAAATCACAATTGAACAGTAGTAACTCAGAGAATGAACTCCAAACACGTGTTTTTAATTTGAGACCAGGGGTTCTGCCAAAGCTGGTGCAGCCTCAGAGAGACCACCCCCTCAGTGCAAATTTATGGGCCTCGTCACCTCTAAAGACTGCAGGAGTGCCTGCCCAGCTCTCAAAACAATGGGACACATGTCTAACATCTATAGCTGGGGTTGGATAGGAGGGCGTTGAAGGTGGTAATGCTGAAATCCCACAACCCTACACACACAGCTCAGACACAGAAAAACAAAAAGGGAAGCCTACTATTTGGTTAATTGTTTTTCCCATTTTTCCCTTTTTATCACTTTACCTAAAAATGTAAATCTCTACATACAATACATTAGGAAAGATTGTAATATATTGGAACTTTATTCATTATCCCTTCTGTCAGGGGCCCAACTGCGAAGACAAAACCCATATAGATTCAGGTAACCATAATTAGAAGAAGTAAAAGACTTAACAAGACAAAATTAGGGGCACTGTGCACGCTAATCTCCAGCACTGCTTAATTTGTGAAAGCCCAAAAGAGTCTTTACAAACTTTCTTCGCAATTGAATAGACTCACATTTTGTGGATTAAATACAGAGTGCGTGATCCTATGAGAATGCATGCATAAATCTGTTTTAGTATTAAGCAATACAGTTTCTGCTTTGTGGCCTTTCAGTTGTCATACCACTTATTTGTAAAGGGGTCAAATTTTTAGTTATTGCAAATAGGTGGCACAAACAGTTTTTAGGTTTGGGAGGAAATACATTTTTCAACTATTACCTGGCTGGTTTAGAGATCTTGCTTTCCTTAATGAATAACAAATTCATATTTAGCATTTATCAGTTTTTCTTCACTTGTTCTAAAAATTCTGTTATATTCTGAAACATTTACTTGTGGCAAAAAATGAAAAACAGAATAAATCTGTCATGAGGGAACTACTTTTTCACATCACTGTAGCATGGTCACCAGGACCTCACAGGAATAATTTATCCGATTCAGTCATTGGCAGTTTACACATCAACTTCTGAAGTGATAATAGACAAGAGGCTACTATTATAATATTTAATTTCAAATTTCAGCGTTCTGGTAGCAAGAAGGAGGAATTGTGGAGTGGCTGGACAAGTCTTTGGCAGGTCAAAACCCACAATAATTGTACAGGCAAAAAGAAAGAAGGTTGGTAGAGTAAACTTAGCTCTTTAGAACCACACACTGAGATCATGTGGAAAGAAATGAGAGCCTTTTGAGCCACCCAGAATAATTCATAAGAGATGCTCGACACCATTGTGTGTATAACCTGTATAACTATAACAGCTTCATTGTACAGAAATGGTTCACACATGGAAGCTTTACAACGATGCAAGTAAACAGGTTTTTGAATCTGTCTAAAACTAATTACCAATTACATTGTAGATGACTGTATTACATAAGGATATTCAGTAGAAAACAAACAAACAAAAAGCTCATGCTTTTCTTGTGCCGTCATTGAGGGGTGAGAGTCTTACATGAAAAGACACAACAGAATTTTCTAAGGACCTGAATAATGAGTTTACATTGGAGCTAAATAGGAACAGAGGGTGGTGGGCTCATGTTTGCTTTCCATTTTCAGCTCTGGCACAGATTCAGGCCACCTTGAGTGTGAAAACCATTACACAGGACAGTTGGTCAAAAGTGCAGACTGTACAGGATATCATAGTGTTGTGCCTCAGTCTGTGAGTGATGAGGATGAAGATGAAGATGAAGGAGGAGGGGGAGGTATCATGGATGACATATCGTGCGAGAAAAGGAGAAACTGAGACTCACACAAGTTCAGCGTGCCCTCTTCCAGAAAGGTCTCAGTTTCAGCCAGCTCGTCGTGTCACTCATGCAGATGTGTTTGGTTTCAGAGAAACAAAGGCATCCTGAGCGAGTGATGTAACTTGGAGCGGCCGTTCCTTCATGGCTGTCTGGCACATCACTTTTTGCATGCAACAGCAGATTAGGTAAAGATAGGCCTGCAGACAGGGCTTTCTGCTCCATTGTCTCCTCCACATGCACCCACTGAACATGCATAAAGAGGGGTCACGCATATGAAGACAACATCAATCGCTCTCTCATATGGCTCATATTGAGGTGCTGACTGATCTCTTTGAAAAAGAGGCAGTAACAAAGATAGGTGTGTCAGTGGAAGTATGTGAGTGGGACATGATGAGGATTTCCTTACAGTTGGTTAGCCGCAACAACTGTTTGTTTGCTTGTGTGTGTTCGTATTTGGGAAGCAGGTCAGGTTGTGTTTTTAATCCCTTCTTCAGAGTGTGCCTTCAAGGCCGGATTACTGCACATTTATTGTGCCTTAACATGCTGATCTTTAAGGGATCTAATGGTTGCATGCAGCTTAGAAACACACTGAAACCTTGTCACTCAGTTAATGACTTTGCTGAAAAACATTAAACAGATTCGATGTACATGAAGCTCATACTAAAGACCCAGAATTTCTTATTTCATTATGTTATAGGGCTGAACCTTTAAACAGAAAGGTCAGATGTTTGCCTTAAATCATTTTTACTACTGGAATTATTTTTTGGAGTTCACTGTTCACATGTGTTCTAGTTCTTGCCACAAACCCTAGTACTTTTCAAGATTATTATGCTTTGTCTTTTTTTATGTTACGATCAGCTGGAATTTCCAGAGCTATCTTAATGGTAATCTTCTGCTCCTTCTCCACCAATACTAAGTCCGGATGGCTGTCCTGCAGCTACATGTCTTTCTGCAACTTGGAGACATCTCAGCATTGGTCAATTTGAACCTCTTTTAGTGATGTGTCATTGATGAACTTTTGTTTGAATGTTTTAGTCAGTTAGCCATGCAAATCTGTCTCTATAAGTGAAAGAGGAAGGTGACACCATATGTCAAAAAGGGATTTTCAACACCCCCATGACATTATTAATAATAGCCTCTATGCCATCTCCTCCATGATAGATAGGTCTTGTAACTTTTCAATAACCTAAATTGCCTATATAATAGGGGGATATTAAGACTTTTACAATTTAGATGCATTAAAACCAAGCATTTGTTTATATCAGAGTGATACTTTAGTTAATGATTACCATAACCAGTAAATGTACTATTAGATTTGTTACTAATATAAAACATCTGTTAGACAAACAAATCCTCAGTTTTATTGCACCTAACTGGATCAAATTCTAAATACCACCCCCTTAAGGAGGCAATTTCAGCCATTAAAAGGTCAAGGAGATTTCATCAGAAAAAATTACATAGATTACTAAAAGACCTGACAAACATAAACAAATGTTCCATTTTATTGGACAATTAAAGTTTTTATAGCACACCTTTATGGGGCAATTTAGGTTATTAAAAGATTACCATCAGCAAGAGTGGAGGTGAGGGTGTTTAGATTATCGGATATTTAGATGATTACAAGGTCACGGAGTCATTATCAATCACAATAAACAAGGCTACTTTTATAGCAGTCATAAATCAGTGTTAGTTGCTATATTTATGACTCAGGCATCATATGGATCATAAATCCTTCATTTGGGGTCATAAATCGCTTCTGAAACCAATTTTCAACAAACATTGTCCCCTTTCTCTATATAGTGCAAGCATCTTATACCATGCTGCTAAATGGGTTAACTGTCTCAAATTTTCAGGAGCCTCAACACGATTTGCATCAAACTTTAACCTTATTTATTCATGGGTATTTACTTTCCATCTTCCTCAGATCTGGAACTAATGCTCTGAAACCTGGTGTATGAATGGTGCTAAATAAAAAAATAGCTTTGCCTTTCCATACCCATTTATGAAAAGTTACTTATTTACCAGCCACATGTGACATACTGTTATAGTTTGTGAGATATAGGACCCCAGAATGCAGACCAGAAGGCAGCATGATGGTAAGTGAAAAAAGGTTTAATAACAAACAAAAAAACTCACAGCAGGAGGCAGGAACAAAAACAGGCAGGCAAGACAGGCATGGCATGATAAAAAAAAAAAAAACAAGACTTGGTTTGAGAATGTTTCCGCCAAGAACAACTGAACAGGAGTGTATATATGGAGTGTAAACCAGGTGAAGCAAGACAGATTAACTAGGTGCAAGTGAACCGAATAAAGTTGATTAACAGAGAACACATCATGACAGGAGCAAAACATGGCTTGAACAGAATGACTATAATTAGAAAAACATGAAACAAAAGCATAAACAGGAAAATAATAAACACAAGCATGATTCAAGACTTGAGCAGTGAAAAACAAAGAAAAAACCCGAAACCAAAAACAAACAACCCCAAATCATAACAGAACCCCCCAAATTTGGGTCTGATCCTGAAACCCAAACCCACAGGAGAAATCCAACATTTTCCTCCTGATCTAACGTAGTCGGAAGGAAATGGAGAGTTATGCGTGAGGTTAATTGTTACCTGGATTGCATTATCAGCTTTATGGAGCTTAAACAACTTCTTTTGATGACTAGCATAAGCAGTGGTGCACCACTCTGGTGTCCAATTGTTTCCTTCATCAGCTACCATCATGGACCATGAGGTGTCTCTTCTGTCATTAGTTAAGTACCATTTATAACTTCTATAATCCTGCCCTTTCCTTCCTTTCCACAGCTATGGCTTTAGATTTCACACATACTTGAATACCATAAGTATAAGAAGTTTGTTTAGTGCACATAGTTAGGTTATCTTGCCTTCCTTGATTTAGCGCTACTTGTTTCATATGACTTATAACAGGTGTTGTTACATTCTTATTCATCTTGACTGGTTCCCAGAAATACCACAAAAATGAAAAAATTAATATGAGGACAAATATAAATACCCAGCAACGCACTGCACTGCATTGCTAAACCATCTAAAAGTCATTTTGGCTGAAATTCTGACTCCTCTAAGTGGTTCCAGTGTCTTAATTTTCTTCACTGACTTTCGGGTCTCTCCAGCCTCCAAATGTCTGGGTCCACCCTATTATCAGTCTGTAAATCATTTCCCCTGGCAGAGCTTTCAACCAAAATGACCTTTTTACAATGTGTAAGGTGAATCCAGGTTGATCTCTCAGCTATTTTACTGCCCTGGCAGTGGTTAATAATACCTAATATGGATCCTCCCACTTAGGTGAATACCAATGTTTCTTTTTTACACTCCTTATTAACACCCAGTCTCCTGGTTCCACTAGTTGGTTTTCCTGCTGGGAAATAGAACATTCCTCATTAGTTTGATTTTGTTTCTGTTGCTTTTCTAACATACTCCTCATATAATCAGCTAGGTTAGCTTCTTCATTTAACTCCCACTGATTTTTAACTGTGGTAGTCTGTATGGTCTTCCAAATAACGTTTCATAGGGTGTTAGCCCTGAGGTACTTGTAATGTTTAGTTGGAAATAGTTCTATCCATTTAGAAAATGCATCTATAATGACTAAACAGAACTTTTTCCCTTCACTATGATTTAACTCAATAAAATCCATATGAATTGTTTGTAAGGGGTATTTTGGTTTTGGAAATTGTCCCCTTCGTGGTCTTAAATTCCCTTGTGGATTATGTTTTACACATGCTAAACATGTTTTACAAAAACGTTTTTTTAATAAGAATTACATCCATATGTTATATAATATTTATGTATCTGTCCTACCACTCCTCCCTGTTGAGACATTATGAAACACGATGGCTCAATATTGCCGCCCATTTATATAGGTTCTTTGGTAGGACAGGTTTATTATCTGGTCAAATATAGATTTCATCTTTTAATGCAGCTCCATGTTTTTTCCACATTTCTATCTCCTGTAGTGGGCTTTGTTGTTGCATTTCTACTGCTCTATATTTACTCTCACTCACTTAAAACTGTGCACATATATTTATATTATATTGTAGATATGTTTATACTGTTTAATTTGTACTGTATTGCACCGACTACGCCAAAACAAATTCCTTGTATGTCCAAAAACGTACTTGGCAATAAAGCCTTTCTGATTCTGATTCTGATTTCTTTTATCACTGTATTTTTTGTCACCAATGCATATCCTGTTTTTGTCTTCCCTCTCTCATCTTTTTTTGGAGAAGTCATTCACATAAACTATTTCGCTCTGTACCAGAGGTTGATCCTGCAAATCACTTCTAGTTTTTTGCTTCTTTTTCTGCTAATTCTTGACAATCATGTTAATTTCCATCTTCAGCTTCTACACTCCATTTCAGTTCAGACATCATTTTCAGCTCTTCCTCATACATTAGTTTCTTTAATGGAGCTACTATTTCTGCATAATTTGGCACCCAGTTTCTACAATAATTAGTTAGTCCAAGGAAGGACATAATTTGCTTTTTTGTTACTGGTTTTAGAACTTGTAATATTACAGTCTTTCTTTCTTCTACAATTGTGCATCCCCCTGCGCTAAGATTGTGGCCTAGGTATTTAACCTCATTTTTACACAACTGAAGTTTCTTTTTACTAACTTTGTGTCCTTCTTCTGCTAAATGTTTTAATAATGCTATTGTATCATTTCTACAGTTCTCCTCATCAGGAGAAGCTAATAGCACATCATCAACATATAGTAAAACCTGAGACTACCTCCTGGAGGGTCAAACTTGGCCATACTTGCACTCATTACCTGAAAGTATATAGTTGGACTTTCACAGTAGGCTTGAGGTAGTCTGGTATAAGTATATCTTTGTCCCTCAAAGGTGAATGCAAACCAGAACTGACTATCTTTATCTATAGGTACAGATAAACATGCATTGCTTATATCAACTACAGTAAATATTCTAGCATCTGGTCTTAGGGAATTTAATAATGTATAAGGATCAGGAACACATGGTGCTCTCTGAACAACTGCATTATTAACTGCCTGTAAGTCTTGTACCATGCACCATCCTGTTGATGGAGCTTGTTTTTTAACTGGAAAAATGGGGGAATTACATGGTGAATCCTCGCATTTTATTATCACCCCTGCAGTTATTAAATCCTTTATTACTGGTTTTATTCCTTCACGAGCATCATATTTCAAAATGTATTGTTTTACACTGGGCCTGTATTCTGTTTTTGCTCTAATTTGGACAGGTAATGCTCCTTTTACTAAACCCATATCAGTAGGGTCTTTTGACCATAATTTATTAGGGACTTCATTCAAGAACTGTTCCTACTGTTCAGTAAGGAATATTTCTCATTGTTGCTTTGTATGTAAATGTATCCCTCTCACTGTCACTGTCCAAAATAATAATTTTCTAGTTAATCCTGTGGATGCACTGATTTCTGTATTCATTGTTGTAGCAAACCAGTCTGTGGCATCTTTTCCCCTCTGCACTATTCTTCCCATATTATGCCACTTGAGTTCTTTATCCTTGAATAAAGATATGTGTGGAGGTGACCACATGTTGCAGAGCTTCCTAGTGTGTTCCTCTAACACTACTTCAGCAACTGACGTACTCTTCCCATCTGCATAAACATAAGTTACCATGACTTTGGTAGGGGTTACTTTATTTAATGCTTCTTCATAAGTTTTATCTGGTCCAGGAGTATTTTTATACCACATGGTAATATGTAGATCATCTGATGTCATCTAATCTTGTAGTTGAGTAATAACATTTCTTCCTTCTGTTAATAAAGCTGTCCCTATGTCTAGGAGTGGCTTATTTGGAACATCCAGTTAATAGTGGTAATAAGGTGGTCCCACTCCTTTTAACACGAAATAATCTCCTTGGCTGAGTTCTGTTTTTCTCTTTACTACAATATGTCCTTCTGAGGTTGGAATTAATGCTAACCCCAGATGTAGTAATCCATCTCGTCCCAATAGATTCACCGGACACTCAGGGAACATTAGAATAGATAGCTGGCATGACTGTCCATTGAGATCTCTTATCTAAACTGGTTCAGACTCACAGACTTGTGTCAATTTCCCACTTAGCTGACCTTACTGTTATTTGCTGATCACTAAGTCTGGAATTTGGGATTGTTTCTCTACAGGTGGTCCTGCATGCTTCAGTATCACAAGGGAAATTGATTTTCCATTCAACAGTAAGGTAACTTCAGGTTTAATGCTATCTAGAGAGAGAAGGTCCTGGAAATTTAGGAGGACATCCTGCCCCTGTGTTTTTGGTTTTTTGTTTTCATCGGTGTCTGAGGTACTAGGAACAATTTCACTTGTTTTCTGTCCTAGTCATGCTGAATCATTATTTCTCCTCCCAGGACAGTCTCTGACCAGATGTCCTTCTTTCCCTCAACACCAGCACCCTGAGGTGTATCGTCTGTAATTTCCTCTGCTCACTCCTCCTCTCTGACCCCTGCGGTTTTATCCTCTGCCTCTAAATTTTCCTCTTCCTCTGTTGTTTTGATAATAAATCTGTTCTTCTTCTTGCTGAAAAAAGATGTTGGCTCTCTTTTTTTTTGTTTTTTATCCTTCATTACTTTTTCTGCATGGAGGACATGATTAACATAGTCTTCTAGATTTGCTGTGGGGAACCCTATAAAATGTCTTCTTACCCAGGTATTAATTGCATCCCTGGAACCAGCATGTCGTGCATTTTTTAACTGCTGTTAATAAGCTCCTTGCTCGTTTTCATCTTCTTGTTCACCACTATGTATTTTAAACACTTTAGTCAATCTCATCCTATATTCTTCAAAAGGTTCTTCCTCTTTTTGTTTCACTCTGGCTATTTCTGTGTAGTCAGCTCTGCGTCTGTATCTAACTGTACGCCTATCGATTAATCCCCTCACTCTGTTTGTTCTGCTGTTAAAAAGAGTAAAATATTTTCTAAGGTTATACAGAGGAAAAAACCGTGTCATGCCATGAACCTCCGTGACACGCTGTATCAACAGCCTTCAGCGTCTCAAAACAATAATAAAAAACTAAATAAAATAAACACAAATAAAACATACATGAGGTACAGCCATGGTGGGGATGGATTTATTCACCAAAGGGACTCATTTTAGCCCATCCAATCCTGTCGAACCTCATCAGATCTTTGGTACAAAAAAAACTTTCCACCTACTCTTTTACTCCCTTTCTTCTGTCCTGCTGTTCTACTTTGTAAATCCATCAAAAATTACTTCTTAGCCCTCTGACCTTTTCTGCTTTCCACAAAAACGTCCATTCTTATCTCCTGCATCACATCTCTCTCTTTTTAGTTACTTTTAACTAATAATCTACGTCCTCATAACCTTCTTTGTCCATTTTTCTTAAATCACGTTTACTTTTAATGTACTTTTAATTATTGCATCCTATAGATTAACTAATTTTTTAGAGTTTAAATGACCATCATAATGATATGTGGTTATCCATTTATCTAAATATTTTAATTTTAATATTTTAATTTGATCCTGTGCTTCTATAAATTTCCAATCTTTGCATTATTATTCATTTTTAGTTTATTTTACTCAACCCTTTTCCCATTTTTTTTTTATTTAAATTTGGTCCAGTACATAAATACCTAGGGTATTCTAAATACTGGATTATTCTGCTCAATAGTGTGACAGAAAAATCTCCTTTTGTGGTAATTCTCACTTCAACTCTTTCGAGTGGAGAATTCTTGCCTTTGCATCCACAAAAGTTAGTCACTTTCAATCCTACTGCTTTGGTATGAGGCAAAACCTAGTGGTTTAAATCCTCCATTCATTTCTCACATGCACACATTTAAACGTGGAATTTTCTTAGTATTTTTTGTTTAAATACTTAAACGCGGACTCCATCGTCCCCTATAAACACGGAATTTTCAGTATTACTCCTTAATACTTTTCCAGGACTCCGGCGTCCTACTTGTACCTGTTAGGGCCTAGGATTCACAGGGTTTTATTTCACGCAATGACCCCCAGTCATTCGTCACACTTTTTAATCCAAACTCAATTCACCACTTTGTCTTCCTCTTTTCTCTCAGAGTTCCGTCAGCCGTCAGACCCCAGCGGGCGGGCCGAGATCCAGTCCCGGAAAGGGTCTGTGAGTCTGATAAGACTTGCCGTGCACACGGTCTTACTGGTATCCACCAACCCGCTGGAATCATCAGGCGTATTTGGAATCCGGCTCGAAGGACCAAATTAATGTCAGGTTTAAACAACCTAAAATACTTATAACATCACAAAAAGAAGAGAAAGACAAATAATTAGTTATTTACTCGCTGCGAGGAGAACGGATAGAGATGTGCTTTCAGTTACAAATCTCGCACCGCTCTGAAAAACATCTGTCCGTTCCACTCTTTTTATTATCATTCAGGGGTCCCTAGTTACAAAAAACGTTACTTTCTAAGGATGGGAAAAACAGTTGCATCGTAAACAGGTCATAAACACCATTATCTTTTAACAACACACTTCCACAGTCTCCTCCAATCTTAGGATCAGTGTGTTGTCCGTTCAGCACAATCAGCCTTCATCTTTTATGATCTCCTCAACTGCGGACCGCTTCCTTCTCGGCTCCATTTATGACCTTTGCCTGCAGACAAACTCATCACATCCTTTACTCACACAAACATCATGAAAGGTTATAAAAATCAAATAGTCAAGTTAAGGATAGGAGAAAATATAAGATAAATCTATATTAAATTATTCCAACACTCAAACCCCTTGTCGCAGGGTTCAAAAGCCAGAACGAGGAGTAGTTGCTCCTTGAACCCTTCCGGAACAGGGTCCGGCGGCGCTTCCTCCTCGAACCCCTCGTCGCAGGGTTCAGAAGCCAGAATGAGGACCAGTTCCTCACTGAACTCCTGCAGACTAGGAGCAGAAGCTGAGGCGTCGCCGAGACCCTCAGTGGCGTGAGCAGAGGCGTCAGCCGGACCCTCAGTGGCGTGAGCAGGAGTCGCCGGGTCCCCCGATGACTTGAGCCAGGGGGTCAAGGCTGACTTAGGGTTAGGCGTCGAGTGAGGCTGGGGTGTGTCTGGCCTGGAGTCAGGCTGGGGTGTGTCTGGCCTGGAGTCATCCTGGGGTGTGTCTGGCCTGGAGTCAGGCTGTGGTCCTGGCGTGGGCTGCTCTGCAGCAGCCGCAGCAGCTCCCTGGAGTCCTGGCGTGGAAGGAGGTGGACGGCAGTAAAACTGCCTTACTGCAGTCTCATAATCCCTCTCCATCTGCCTGAGTCTGTCCATCAGCTCAGGAGAGGAATACATAAGGCTGGTCTTCCTGAAGCTCTTTATCTGTCCTGCATAGAACCTCAAGCGCTGCTCCAGCTCGTCAGGTGTTGCCTCAGAACACCAGTCTGCAGCGATCGCAGACGGCATTTAGCGGAGGTGTAACGAGCCTGGCAGACAGTGCTGTGGCAGACGAAGATGCGGGACTACTAGCTGCAACCCTCACGTAGGTTGGCTGGTAAACCACCTCCTCGGCAGCCGAACCACAGGAAAGCGCTCCGCCCCGACGTCTCTTGCGGCGGGAGGAGGCCGAAGGCTTCACTACCGGACCAGAGTGCGCAGCCAGGGGAGCAGGCGGAGAACGGCGCTGAACCGCCTCACGCTCCATCTGCTCCAGCAGCAGTGGAGAGGGTAGAACCTCCAGGTCGGTAGGCAGATTCTTCATCGCCTCCTCCTTCTGCCGTTCAACCCAGCGATCCAAGGCGTCTGCCTTCTGTTTCTCCGCGGGGTCCGTGGTTGGCGGAAACATTCTGTTAAGGTTTGTGAGATATAGGACCCCAGAATGCAGACCAGAAGGCAGCATGATGGTAAATGAAAAAAGGTTTAATAACAAAAAACAAAAAAACTCACTCACAGCAGGAGGCAGGAACAAAACAAACGGGCAGGCAAGACAGGCATGGCATGATCAAAAAAACAAGACTTGGTTTGAGAATGTTTCCGCCAAGAACAACTGAACAGGAGTGTATATATGGAGTGTAAACCAGGTGAAGCAAGACAGATTAACTAGGTGCAGGTGAACCGAATAAAGTTGATTAACAGAGAACACATCATGACAGGAGCAAAACATGGCTTGAACAGAATGCAAATCCAAGGAAACAAACTAATAGAAATAGAACTAGAAAAACATGAAACCAAAGCATAAACAGGAAAATAATAAACACAAGCATGATTTAAGACGTGAGCAGTGAAAAACATAAGGAAAAAACCCGAAACCAAAAACAAACAACCCCAAATCATAACCCATACAGATATGCCTCACATTTTTAATATCCGTGTCAGATTTAGGTTTAAAGTACATCATGACGTCTTTTAATTTTGAAAAATATTTCTTCTGACAGGAAGTACTATCAACAGAACATAATCCCAAGTTGAATCTGATGGGGGGGATCTGTGGAGGGATCTAAAGTTTAGGGTGAAGATGAGGAGGCCTTCCAACCTGAAACACCTGGAGCTCATCACCAAAGATACATTTTTACACCAGGATGCGAAAAGCTGGTCAGGAATTATAAGAAGGGTTTGACCGCTATAATGCTATCAAACATTTATCTGTTAAATATTGAATATCAAAATTGAAACTCCTATTGAAGTGTTTTATAATCCTTTAAAATATGCCTGTCTCATTGCCTATCAGACACAAATTTCATAGCTGAATTAAAAATTATTTTGAATCTAAGTCTGTCCGAGGCATGAATAATTTTAACCGTATATATTCTCCTTTAATCTAAATTTTTTTTCTAATTGAAATGCAGATTAAAAGCTCTTTGGTGCAAGCTTGGCACGGCTGTTTAAAAGCATGATGGTGTCCCATCAGATCATACCTCTGAGGAGTTTGCATGTTCTGAACACAAAATAAACACCAGGTTTTTTTCAAGAAACCTTTAAATCCAATGAAAACCATTTTTACATCGTTGTAATTTCTCAGTATTTTTCATTACAGGTTTTTCATTTTATGTGAGACTATAATACCCTTTCCTTAGCTTTTTTCCCGAAAGTGTTTCTGTTGAGATATTTTGGTCAATTAGTTTAAAATGACCAAAAAGTGCCAGTTGAGCTGAAGTGTAAGTTCTACTTTTGCTACAATATCGATATGCGTGGTGACCTATTACCCCATACAGCTAAAACAACTCCAACAGAAATTGTAAAAAAAATATATATATTTTAATCTGTCATTCAAAGATTACATAACACAATTTAGAAATAGCTGCTATCAATCTAGTGTTGTCAATTTGCTGTAGCTGTATACCTGATCATTTCATAAACCTCATCTTAATTTTAAAGGAAGCCTCACCAAATTGGTGGAAAGGTTGAGGCATGTAATGTGTGTTTTTATTAGATAGACGACACAAAGTGTTATTTAACTAAAAGGTGGAAGGAAGGGTGTAAAAAAAAGGATCTGTAAATTGTGGCATGTATTTGCATTTCCAGTGTTAAGCTCCATTTATCTTCTCATCAGCTCTAAGCATCCTCCCTGCCTCTGTTAAAGAAAAAACATCCCCACAGCATGATGTTGCCACCACTATGTTTCACAGCAGGGGATGGTGTATTCAGGTTGATGTGCATATTTGGCTAAAAAGATTTTTATCTTATTTGGCCAGTACACCTTCAACAGGTTTGCTTTGTTCTCTACGTGGCTTTTGGCAAACCGCGAACTTTCACTGTCGAGCCATCCGTTTATCACATTAAATCTAATTAAAATACATTATGTTTCTGGTTGTAACTTGATAAAATATGGAAAAGGTCAAGGGACATCAATACTTTTGCAAGGCACAATAAAATGAAACTACACATGGAGTGATGTCCTCATCGCAGACAACTATGAGATGGTCTAACATTACTTTCTGATTAGATTTTGTGTACATGACTTAATTTTAGATTTGAGCATCGTAGCAAATCAACTGTCACAGAAGATTGTTTTAATGAACCACTGATGCACTTCTTATTCTTTATTTGACAGTCTTTTAGATGTTTTACTCAGGTTTACAAATGCTCAGAACCTTTAATCAGATAGTTGGTCTTAAAGCAGAGAGGGAATCTGTTCACAAGGTATGCCATTTTATCACAAACACATACTATAGGTTTGTTTCTTCAAAGTTCTTGCCACACACTTTTAGTTTTCTTTCATTTTCTGCAGGTCAATAAAAATGCAAGAAGCATCAATTTGTGGTGCATCTCTCTCCATCTAAACATTTGTTAATTTTGTAAATGGTATTTTATATCCAGGTCTATTTTTGGCGGCCTCTGTACTGTGAAAACCCTGCACACCTTCTGTTTTTGATCTCCGGATGAGATCCACTGCTCCAGAAACCCAAGAAATTTATCAAAATACTCTAGGAGGAGAAGAGAAGGACCCCAGTTGATGATAAAAGGCACATTGTATCCCTTTAAGAACTATACTGCGGGTGATAATTCTTGAAATGTTAGATCATAAAATGAGTTCATCTTAAAATAATCATGCCTTGATAGAAATCATGTGAGATCCTGACCTCTGACTCTCACGCATGAATCTTATTTAAAGCCCAGCTACTTCAAAAACGAAGATAGTGCTGTATTTTCATGCAGTAGATCTTCAAAATATTTCCATCCTTTTCAAATTGCCAGGTTTTTGTGATGTGAGTTCATGCTTAATCATTAAAACCTTTTTCATCTCTAATGTGACACTTATAATTTACAATACAATGGGAAAACATACAAATCTGTTGGATGGAAACATGTGAAAATTAAAAAGGCTGTAAAAACCTGGTTGCAGTTGTGCACACCTTTAAAGAACTGCTTTTTTATGCACCTTTTCATCCAATTTCTATCATGAATTGCTTAGATAGTCGAAGTAGAACAAAACCAGAGGATGAAACAGACTCAGCACACAGGATAAGACGGTAAATGAGGTTTATTTCTACTGTAGACCTTGTTTAAGGAATCTTGAGCTGGAGTTGTCCAGAAGCCAGAGGAGGAGGAGGTAAACCCAGGAATCCAAGGAGAGAGAGAGAGAGAGAGTACTGGTGATGAGAATATTTACAGTGCAGTCCTTAGGAGGGAGTATTACCAGATGTTGGCAGGCAGATAGGCAGGTCGACAGGCAGGCAGACGGATAGGCAGACAGACAGGAGTCCACATAACTGAGGTTATGTTCCAGCAAAGGTCTGTATCAGCAGCTACCTTAAGAAGCCCATGAGCTCATTAGGAGAATGCGTTGCAGCTGCAGACAATGAGCTGCCAGAACCAACCAGAAGGGAAGGAGCAGAGATCCTACAGTACCCTCCCCTCAACGATTGCCTCCAGGCAATCCAGAACGCTTTTCAGGATGGCGTTTGTAAAAGGACGTGATGAGAGCAGGGTCCAGGATGTGAGAACGGGGAACCCATGTTCTCTCTTCAGGTCCATAGCCTGCCCAATCCACAAGATATTGAAAACCACGCCCCCTACGCCGAACATCCAGGATACGATTGACCGTATATACAGGGTGGTCATCAATGAGTCGAGCAGGAGGAGGGGGCTTGGTGGGAGGACTCAGGGGACTTTCCGAGACTGGCTTGATCTGGGAAACATGGAAAGTAGGGTGAATGTGCATGGAAGATGGTAGTTTGAGTCTCACCGCAGATGGGTTGATGATCCTCTCGATGAGAAAAGGGCCAATGAAACGGGGGCCAACTTTCTAGAAGTATCTTTTAATTTAATATTCCTGGTGGAAAGCCAGACTCTCTGATGCGGTACACAAGTGCAGCAGAACGGTGACGGTTAGCGAACCTCTTATTTTGTTCCAGGGTGCGTAGGAGGGTCCTCCTGGTCTGTTGCCAAATCCTACGACACCTGGAAACATAATGCTGAACAGAGGGGACCAGGATGTCAGATTCAACACTGGGAAACAGCGGGGGTAGATAGCCCAGTGAAGCCTCAAAGGGGGACAAACCAGTAACAGAGGAAGTATGTGTGTTGTGAGCATATTCGATCCATGTGAGATGTTTGCACCAAGAAGAGGGGTTGTCATTTATTACGCACCTCAAGGCGACTTCAAGTTCCTGGTTGCATCTTTCTGTCTGTCCATTAGATTGGGGGTGGTATCCAGACGAAAGACTTACGGAGGCACCAAGAGCTTTGCAAAACTCCTTCCAAACTTGCGAGATGAACTGCGGGCCTCGGTCAGAAACAATGTCCAAAGGTAGGCCATGGAAGCGGAAAACGTGGAGAACCAGGAGTTGGACAGTCTCCAATGCAGACGGAAGCTTGGGTAAAGGAACAAAATGGGCTGTTTTAGAGAATCTGTCAACAGTAAGGATGACTGTGTTACCGTCAGATGGCGGGAGACCAGTGATGAAATCAACGGAAATGTGGGACCAGGGGCGGCTAGGGGTGGGCAGAGGTTGAAGAAGACCAGCAGGGGGTTGATTAGTGTTCTTGTTTCGAGCACATGTGGGACAAGCTGCAACAAAATCTTTATTGTTGAGGTTCATAGTCGGCCACCAGAAATACCTTTTGGTAAATGTGATCATACGAGTCACCCGAGGATGACAAGTCAATTTATTGTTGTGCACCCAATCCAGAACTTTATTGACGACAGAGTTGGGAACGAACAGCTTGCCCACTGGGCCAGTACCTAGGTCAGGTTCGGACCTCTGTGCCTCCCTGATGTCCTTTTCAATGGCCCAGGTGAGGGCGCCCACAATACAAGAATCCGGTAGGATGGAAGCATCAGTCTTGAGTTGGTCAGAATGAGAGAACTGGTGAGAGAGAGCATCAGGCTTAATGTTCTTGGAACCGGGTCTGTAGGAGATAGAAAAATGAAAACGAGCAAAAAACAAAGACCAACGGGCTTGTCTGGGGTTAAGTCTCTTGGCATTTTGAATGTAGGAGAGGTTCTTATGATCAGTCCAAATGAGAAAAGGGACTTCAGTACCCTCTAACCAATGCCGCCATTCCTCAAGCGCCAACTTGATAGCTAAAAGTTCACGGTTGCCCACATCATAATTTTGCTCTGCTGGAGACAAGCGACGAGAAAAATAGGCACATGGATGTACCTTATCATCCAGAGGAGGCCGTTGAGAAAGAATAGCCCCTATTCCAATGTCAGAAGCATCAACCTCTACAATAAATTGTGCACATGGATCAGGATGGGTCAATATGGGTGCTGAAGAAAATAGAGTATTTAATTCCCCAAATGCCCTTTCTGCCTCAGGAGTCCAATGGAACATTTTCAGAGAGGAGGTGAGTTGAGTGAAGATCTTGGCAGAATGTAATTGTTCATGTATGGAATCAATAAGTGGTAGTGGGTATTTATTTTTAATAGTGATTTGATTCAATCCTCTATAATCAATACAGGGTCTTAATGTGCCGTCCTTCTTACCCACAAAGAAGAATCCGGCGCCAACAGGGGAGGTAGACGGACGAATGATCCCAGATGCTAAAGAATCCTCAATGTACTCTTTCATGACCTTTCTCTCGGGTCCGGAGAGATTAAAGAGTCTGCTGGATGGTAGCGGAGCGCCTGGGAGGAGATCAATAGAGCAGTCATAGGGGCGATGCAGAGGTAAAGAAAGAGCCCCTTGTTTGCTAAACACAGGTGCGAGATTGTGGTATTCAGGTGGAACTTTGGACAGATCAACAGGCTCAGAAGGTTTGAGTTGTTTGATAGAGTGAGAGACAGCAGTTCTTAAGCAGTTCTGGAGACAGAGATTACTCCATCTCTCTACTCTGCCCTCCACCCAATTAATAGCAGGATTATGTTTCTGCAACCAGGGAAACCCCAAAACTAACTGTGGAGAGATGGAAGAGACAACAAAGAATTCACCCCATTCATGATGGTTACCAGAGGTGATGATGTGAAGCTGAGGCACTTTAAATCTCACTTGAGACATGGTTTGACCAGTGATGCCAGTGACAGAAAGGGAATGGTTGAGAGGCTGAGAGGGTATTTGAAGTTTATCAACCAGATCCGGGGAAAATAAGATTCTGTTCAGCACCAGAATCAATAAAAGCGTCAACAGGAAACTTCTTGGCCAACAATAATAGTGACCGGAAAACACAGACGAGAGACAGGGGAAGAATGGGATATGCTCATCAAAGTCCCCTGACCTATTGACGAGCCCTCTCTTTTCCCTTCTTGGGGCATCTTGTGATAAAATGTCCTCCTTGTCCACAATATAGGCAAAGACCACCCTCAAAGCGACGTTGTCGTTCCTCTGGGGAGAGTCGAGTGTGACCAATCTGCATCGGTTCCGGTTCCGCAGATCCCTCTGAAGAGGAAGTGGGTGCGTCGAGGAAAGTGGTTCGAGGCGCCAGAGAGTGCTGCCAATGTGAATTGTAGTTCCTTTCTGTTAGCGAGGTAACAATATAAGTAATCTTGGAGGCAGCAGTAGGGAAAAGGGAGGGGGAACGACTAAATGCTAATTCACACTGGAGAGAAAAACCACCAAAGTTATTAGGATTACCATCAAACAGTTCAGACGGACGGAAGTCAGGCTCTCGGATCCCAGAAGATAGAATTGTGGGTGGCTGAGGATTCTCTAAATGAACTGGAGGATTGGAAGAGGCAGGTGAGAGTTTGGTTATGATTTCGCTTAAAGCATGAACCATACCACCAAGTTCTGTGAGATGAGAATCCGTAGTCCTTTGTTGTTGCAGTAGCATGGTTTCAGTAGATTGTAGGCATTCCTTTAAGGAAGTCTGTTCATCATCTGAATTGTTCTTCGACATGTTAGATGGCTGGAACATACTATCATGAATTGCTTAGATAGTCGAAGTAGAACAAAACCAGAGGATGAAACAGACTCAGCACACAGGATAAGACGGTAAATGAGGTTTATTTCTACTGTAGACCTTGTTTAAGGAATCTTGAGCTGGAGTTGTCCAGAAGCCAGAGGAGGAGGAGGTAAACCCAGGAATCCAAGGAGAGAGAGAGAGTACTGGTGATGAGAATATTTACAGTGCAGTCCTTAGGAGGGAGTATTACCAGATGTTGGCAGGCAAATAGGCAGGTCGACAGGCAGGCAGACGGATAGGCAGACAGACAGGAGTCCACATAACTGAGGTTATGTTCCAGCAAAGGTCTGTATCAGCAGCTACCTTAAGAAGCCCATGAGCTCATTAGGAGAATGCGTTGCAGCTGCAGACAATGAGCTGCCAGAACCAACCAGAAGGGGAGGAGCAGAGATCCTACAATTTCAACATTTGGTATTTTTAGGTACAGACAAAACATCAAATTTATAGAATCCCATTAAGCTTAAAAAAAAAAAGTTAATTTATTTTGACATGTACTCATTTGCATCCTTTAGGTGCTGCCACGATTCTCTGTGAGGTTACGAAAGATCTAGAGAGGCTCATTGCACAAAGGCATTATATTCTTGCTTGTGCTTCAGGTGGAACTGAGGTTTTCAATTCAGTTCAGTCCAATTCAAAAAAATGTTATTAATCCCAAAGGGAAATTAAATGTTGTAGCTCATATTATACAGGTTTCTTCAGAGAGCCGTTGTAGATGCATCTTATACAGCATCTTGCTCCACTCCAGTTTGTTGTGCTCTTTTGCTGTTTGTCAAGGTGAAAAAAATTATGAACCTTTCCTAATGTAAGTTGGTTTTGACCCAAAACCTTCAGGTGTTTGAACACTGAAGGTGAAGAGAGGTTTCAGCTTTCACCATCACAGATAGTCTGAGAATATATCCAGATCAACAGAAAAATGGCTTTACACAAAGAAAAGGACAGATGTGGAATGCCCTGGCCAACGTTCAGAGCTAAATTTCACTGAAAATCTTTGCGTCGACTAAAAGAGGTGCGGTGGAAAAAGATGTCCTCACAATGTCTTACTTAGGCAACCATGTTGGTTCAGCTTTTTATTTCTTTTATATTTTTCCTCATATAAATGTATTTATTCTCAGTTGTACTGAAGTGGATATATGTCACATTCAATAATTCAGTGCTATATACAAATAAACTTAAAATGACTTCTGATACATGATGATGCTCCCTACTCTCCTGCAGAAAAGCAAGTGCAGAGGCGCCTCCACTTTGCTTTGGCCTTGACCACCTTCAAGTTGCTTGCGTCCTACTTGTGCCAGTTAACACATAAAAGAAATTAAAGCCAGATTTGCGAGCTGGGGTCCGGAGGGCTTTAGGATGGATGTGTAATGGGAAAGCAGCACACTCACTCACACTGTACACAACAATCATTAGGAAACACTTGCATGCTAAGCTGTAATTTTCAGGTTGTGCCCGTGTGTGTGTGGGAGTTCCTTTTGTGTGAGCATGTTTGTGTGTGCTTAAGAGGCCATTGGTGGCAGACGTGAGGCAGAAAAGCAGTTTTTTATGTGTCTATGTTATGTGTGTGATGCTATGATCTGGATGTCATCACGACCAAAGAAATCAAGGCCTGATAGGATCTTCCCAACTCCCTCCTGCGATCCCCAGCCAGAGTCACGAGAGCCAAGGGTCTCCTTTAATTACACACACACACTTGAACACACATACGTAGACACTGCATCAAGCCTCACTTCCAAATTTTGTAGGCAAATGTCTTGACATGCAGAGAGATATGGGAAACGTGCCCAGAACCATTTGTAAACCCTTCTTCTCCGTCGCCCCCTAACTCTTTACAGATTGTAGCTGTGGACTTCTATATTAGGTTACTATGCTGAAGTTTTCAACCCCTCCTTTTATGGGTCACAGCAGACTAAAATAAGAAGTGCAATCACATTATCTGTCCCTGGCTTACACCTACATGTTTTCTCACATGTATGCACTTCAAAAGTAATGACAGAACCTAATCTGCAGCCTTTGGTATACTGATGTAAACATGTGGCATGACCTACAGTGTTGACATCTTACATGTAGACAACAATGAATTATACAGTTTTAAAGTATTATGTTATATGTTACTCATTAAGCCCTTGCTTAATGGGTATAAACATGAGAGATTACAATCACATGGAGGGTTTGGAAGACAGCCACATTTTCAGTGGTCATGACTCAACCTGAGCCATGTGTCTAATTCTTATCAATAATATACTATGGTAATAGGAGTACTATTGATTTTATTATTCTAAGCGCAAATTTTGACAACTGAGTCTGAATGCATTAAAATGTCTGCACGCAAAGTGCAGCCAATGCTATCTTAGGTCAAGTATCTAAGACTGATCTTGCTCCAACCTGAGCCATTTTTTAGACTTTTTCTGTGTTTTGGCCTTTTTCTGTGATCATAAAAACAGGCCTTGTAAAAGTGCTAACTTTTTTATATTTTGTTACCTTCCAACTACAAACTTTAATTTATCAGGATTTACTAGGACCTGAATATGCTTTGATCCAACCCATTTTACTGTATCTCTGGCTATGTGTTTAGGATCATTGTCCTGTTAGGTGAACCTCTACCCCAGCCTCAGGACTTGTGTGCGTGTGGTGTCAGATTGTCTTCCAGAACTAGCCTTTATTTTGGTTCTCTAACAAACTTCTAAAGGCTTTCAGAGAACAGCTACATTTATACTGAGATAAATAACACACATGTGGACTCTAATTTACTCAAATTTACAATTTGTTACACCAGATATTCAGGGATATCAGAATAATGGAGCTGAATGTATGCATGCCACAGCTTTCAGACTTCTAATTGTAAAAAAAAAGTCTATCCTTCACACTTATGTGCTACTTTGTGTTGGTCTTTCAATTCAAATCCCAATAAAATACATTAAAGTGTGGTTGTAACATGATGAAATGTAAAAATAAGTTTGAGGGGTATAAATACTTTAGCACCCCACCATATCTTTCCCTTTCCTGTCAAAACTGCGGTTTCTAAAAGTTGTGAACAACACCCTCATCTTTAAAGGTGTAGAAATGTACTGCCTGTGTTAAGGTACAGTAAACACATGGGGTTTTGGTGTAAAGCTTCCTGTTAATGTTTCTATTTGTGATAATCAATTGAATAATTTCCATGAATTACTACTTTGATCAAAAAGCAGTGCCCTGAGTGTTGACAGTTATGTGTTTCACCTTTGCTGAGGCTTTTTATCTCATCTGAGCAATAATGTCAGCAAGTGTGGGAAATGGAAATTCTCAGCAAATCATCCATCTCATGGGAGGATGTGCAAGAAAGACAGATAAAACTTTACGTCAACACATTGACATAACAAGAGACATTTGCACAACAATGTTCCTATGTAACATAAGGATATGTCCACACATATGAGTCTAAATCCAATGAATGCCCATTAATCCACTTTGTGATCAGTACGCATACCTCCTATTAAATTGTCTTTCCTACAAATGCAATTTAGCTCCCTGTAATACTCTAAGCTCTAAGGACAGAGATAAGGTAATTTGTTAGCAACAACCTAGGTCCAATGCAATGGAAACTTGCTATTTGTGTTGATGGTGTTTGGGAAACTTAATGTGCCTCCCCCCAACAGTAAATCTACAAAGCAGATCCTAACAGATGTGTTTTTATCTGATTGAGGAGACTTGCAGATGTTTTAATTACAAGTATTGTAAGTAAGCAGCCAATAAGTCAGATACATAAGGCCCATTATCATGTTATTGTATTAAAACAGTTTCAGTGCCACTCAGACCATTTCATCTTAGCCATTGCACCCATATTCACATTCAATCAGTGAAGACCCATTTGATCAAATGAAAATGCACATCAAAAAAATCCCATTGAGTAATAAAATTAGATCCTGGTTAATGAAACGTTTTCTATAGAAAGCAGATTGAAACAAAGCTCTATTCTGATGCAGCTCCACGCCCTGTGCATGCTAATGGCAAAGAGTGTAGATGAACAACTATCTTTTAATGACCAGAAACATATTCAGGATGGGCAGCCATCTAACTCGACTGACTGAGGGTTGAAAGGAGAGTGAAGTGACGAAGACAAACACCAATGAAGCTGCCAGGGTAAAAACAAGAAACACAACTTTAGTGACATTAATGATATTTACTGCTATTAAGAGTCGAAGGAAAGTGGAAACAGAAGATGCTCGATGCATCTTGTTTTCCAGCAGTTTAGCCTAAAACAGCCTAAGTGATGTCCAGTGACAGTCCTAAATGGTCAGTGTTCTGTTTCTTTTAGCTGTTCCCTGGTTCAACACACCTGAATCAAATGTAGGCCTATTACCAGGGCTCTGCAGAACTTGATAGAATACTGAGGAGGTAACTCAGCTAGAGGTGGAACATGTTGTTCTACACTGACAGATAAAGAAAGAGAACACATATACACACATATATATATATGTCATTTTTTATACCATTTCTATACCATTTCTTTCATAGTGGGTCGTGAAGAAGCTTTACATTTGAGGGGCTCAGTCGGTTCACGCCAGCATTTGCCTTGCCTGAAGATTTTACTGCAGAAAATAAAAGTGCCAGACCTTCAGACCTCTTTAGTCAGTCTTATTCTATGCCTATTTATTATATAACACAAGAAAAACACTAAGCAAGAAACAACCTGAGAACTTTGAAAACAAATTAGGTATGTCCCAGGAATGAGTATTGTTAATGCACAGAATATAAAGGAAAGTAGAGATTTGGGATTTTGAGTAGTATCCTGCTTTCTTCATCCTTAACCTGACCTAGAACCAGTGGCAGTTTTTGATTTGCAATGGTTTGTCATTGGCATCCCAGATGAGGTTTCTATTACTTTGTTACACGTCCAGTGAAAGTTCTTTCATGCACAGTGTAAGCAGTGTAACGTCCCTGCAACAGGTTAGGGTGCTGAAGTTAGCATCTGGTTTGTGGTTTTAGATTTGATGCTAATTTAAAGGGCCCTTTCAATGTATTTTAAGAACTCTGTACTGCATCTGATCATCTCTAGTTGAATATCTAAAATATCTAGATTGATCAAACCTGACCTGTTGTGCCAGTTCACCCTGGTTAAATTGAATTTATTCATGCTAATATTTAAATGCCTAAATATTCAGAAGTCCAGTACTCCAACATGAACTAGTTCTGAGTATTACCTTTTAGTTTTTTCTGCAATAAAGATTAAAATATACACAATATACTGCCAAAAGTATTAAGACACACCAGCAAACCAATGAATTCAGGTGTTTCAATCCTTTCAATGGCTACAGGTGTATAAAGTTTGGTGTGGAGAAACTAGACTGGCCTGCACAGAGTCCTGACCTCAACCTTCTTAAACACCTTTGGTATGATTTAGAGCAGAGGCTGCAATTCTGGTTTTGTCATCTAAAGACGCAGTCCAGACTGTTTTCATAGTTACAGCCATTTTTTCAAGCAATACAAGGTTTGTTTTTTTAAGGCATCTGTGCTTTTTTGGCTATACTTACCTGTTCCACAGTCTGAAAGAAAAGTTAGAAGTTACAGAAGGCATTATGCTGCAGCTTTTAAACTTCAGTTTATAGTATTTGGTTGAGTTCAAAGTAAAGTACAAAAGCCTTTTAGTCAAAGTCTTAAGTAAGGGAAGAAGTGTACATTGGTAATATCTGGTTGTTACAAAGATTGCTAGGTTGTATGTGTAAGTTAAACAACACGTGTTTTCACACACACTTAAAGACAACTATCACCAAGCTCCCAACATGGAGGGAAATGTGTTTCTGCATAAAGAACACCTCTCTTTTTACTCTTGTATAGAGCGTTGTTTATTGATGACAAGATGAGATCTGTTAACTTTAGGTTTGTCATGTAAGAAACAGCATCATTCAGTTCAAAGTTCTCAAAAAGTGAGCAGGACCCATGAATGCACTGATTTGAACATATGTGTTTACAACACTGTCTATACTGAGCAAAGATCCCTCAAATACAAATTGAGATCAGTGAAACATTTCTGTTTCTTATTTTATTCATTCTGTAAGTGTAAAGAATAGTGGCACATATTTTAGAGTTATATGTATTTATTCCCTACACTGTAAAAGAACAACAGTGAAGCTTAAAGTTGTTACCTCATCATCCCATTGTTGGGAGGAAATCGCAGTAGTTCAGGGAAAGCTTTGAATGACTTACGTTATTTGGAATAACAGGAACTTTAGCTACCTTTCTGCTTACACATGGATTACTAAAATAACTAAATCCAATGTGACATAATGTTGGAATGCGAGACCCTTGTGCAGGCAACAACTGTGGACAACAGAGAAAGGTTTAAACAGTTTATTGATATATAAGTGAAATTATTCATGTTTTTCATGTTTTTTCCAGGTTCAGGGGAGAAATTCAGGACGGGAGGTCAGATAACTGATGATGATGTACTGTAGAAGTCTTACAGTTGCTGTGATGGTGGAGATTCTAACGAGGAGGTGAGTAAACCCACAGACGTTGAGGTTGGCAGGTTGTGGTGAGTTGTGCATGTTATTGATGAACCTTGTGTTATGTTTCCAGGAGAAGACGGTGGAGCGTTGGAGAGTGGATGGGCAGATGAGTGATGGTGGTGTAGTGAAGGTGAGTCCAGACAGTGGATCCAGAGGTGCGACCATAGAAGCGACGAAGAGATTAGTGGAAGGGATCCTGAGATGAGTTCTCCTTTGAGCTCCGGAAACAAAGAGGCAGAGGACTGGAGTCCTGGAACAGACTATGGACTGGACACCGGTTGTTGGGAAGGAGGACAACAAGGAATAAATGAGAAGCAAGTGGTAGAACAGAGCAACAGAAGAGACCTAAATACCACTCGGTGAGCAGGAACAACACACACACAAACACACAGTCCTGTGGATATGACACAAAGATTTTCTTCAATATTATGGTTGACTTCCTATCTTTGTAACTGTTATATTGATCAACCAGTAAAAAACTCTGTGATGCTTTCAGGAGAGTTTCTGGAATATAAAAACACTTTATTTAAGTCACATCACAATTACTTGCCAAAACATAAATGATTGAATGAAAATGATTAATTTTCATGATTGAACAAATTAAACTGACATGTTGAGAACACCCCTCCACATTCAGATGACCTTAGCCCAGATTAGTCCTGTCAAACTTTATTTCATTTATGCTTTTGTTTCATCTCTCTGATATTTGCGTTGGATAATTTTGAGTACAGTGTTGTGTCATAAACCTGTCCAAAGTTAGAGCAAAAGTATTCACAGGATAGTATTTCTGGTCTCTCTGTACATCTATAACACATGAAGACTCCCCAGACATCCCCACAAACATTTCATACCCTGTTCAATTCACCTACCAAAATATGCTTGCGTGTGATGCAGAGGGAGTGCGTGTGGACGGCCAGAGTAACTATTGCAGCCCTTGGAAGTTGGATTTCATTTTCAGCCCCACATCAAGGGGGTTGTTGCATAAAATTGAGACACGCTTCAACATACCTTGTAAAAATGAAAACAGCAACAAAAAATAGAAAGAGAAAAAACAACCCGGCTAGTCACGCATCTTGCATTAGTGGAAAAGTGAAAGCAGCCATGATAGCCTAAGGCAAGGCTATGCAACATTGCCAACTTTGCAGGTTGTTTGACTGTGTGCGCATATCTGTAAATGTATGAGTGATGACCTACAAGTGAGTTGGCAGCAGGACAACCAGGGTTAGCAACACTGTGTGAGTGCTTGAAAGTGGCGGTTGGTTTGTCTAGAATATATACTGATAAAACAATCAGTTAAAGATTACCTAAGAAAACTAGTCTAAGAATGTGCATGCATTTTATTGGGGTATGTGTTAAAAGTGACCTATTATACTTCCTTTTCAACCTTTGGGATAGGTCTATGGGCTATACAAAACATGTTAAATAAATTTTTCGCATAAAATCATTCTCATATAATGATATTTCACCTCCTCAGTTTCCCCTTTTTTAAGCTCCTTTCAGAATGAGCTGTTTTAGGGCTCTGTCACTTTTGACTCTGCCGGCACGGTCTCAAAGTGGATGTCTTCCAAACATGTCTGCGCAAAGCTCAATTTTTACAACTGCGTATGCGGTGTCACACAAACTGTTCGGCGGGAAAAAGTCTCCACATCAAACTGTTTTATATGTGACACATTGCTCCGAGCAGCCGGTCACGAGTACGCGCAATGTCACGGCCACCCTCTTCCTCGCACTGAGAGGTGTATACCTCTTCTTGGTCCCTTCGTCTGGTTTAATGGCCTTTAACACCACCTTCTTTTCTTTTTGTTTTTCCAAAGCTACACAGCAAATTAGTTCTGTCCCCGTCCGATGACGCCCCGTTCGACTATGAACCTGTGGACAGTGCAAGCGGAGCCTGCGCTGTATTGCAGTACACCTGACTATGTTCTGCCCTTAAGACACAACAATAGGTACTTCCATTTTTGTCATCTGCATATTTGTCACGAACAGTAGGGACTGATTTTTTTTTTTCTTCAGTCTAAGTCTTTCTGCAAATCCTGACGTGTACTGATGTGAGTTCTGAAGTGCGTGATGAAGTGATTCGCGCAAACTAGGACAAACTGTGTTCGGCAATGTGAATAGGAATATTGCCCTCAAAAATAAAATTAATCCACGAATCTCTGTTATCCAACAGCGGAAGAATGTGCATGGACACGTGTGAGTCTTTGCAGCCAACAACTGAACATCTGCCTTTGAGGATAGCCATTGTAAAATGTGTGAAAGGTAAAACGAGCCGATGAGATGTGAGCCTCTACTGAAAATCAAGCGGGTGGAGCTCCATTTCAGTAGCTAGTCGTGGGTGGGACTCAGGTAACACTGCTAAGTGCCAGTGTAATTGTGACATCACAATTGCACAGCTTTTGAAACCACACGTTTTCTAGAAAAAATAAAACACAATAAAACGCCCAAAAAGTGAATTTTCCTTAATAGGTCCCCTTTAATTAATGTTTGAGAGTAGAAATTATGAAGGATAAAAAGATAAAAGTCACATAATTAAATTAGTATAATTCCATCAGGTTTTTTTTATCTACTTGCTCAGATAAATTTTCTAAATTCTGACTATTTAGCATCATCTTGCTTCAGTGGTCTGTCCTCTCGTGTTAAAAAGAAAAAAAAAATGAGAATTGGTTCCTGGTTAAGGCATAAAACATGGATAAAACACTAATAAACCTTAAAGTCTGTTCCAATAAGGAAGCATATAAACTTCTTTTTCCAAGCAAGCTTAAAGATAGCATTAGCGCTGTAGTTAAACAAGTTAAAGCTGAACACAAACTGAAATCCTTGCTCCAAAACAAAAACTTGCTCAACCACAATTATTTTTTTACAGTTGTTATTTTTTTCTAAACATTATTCATAAAAAAACAAATCTAAAACTGTCAACCTGTTCTCCGCTGGACATAGCACACACTATGGCTGACTGAACCAGCATCTCCATCTCCAGTTCAAGTCCAACTAAAATTTATAAGGTAGAAGATCTTACAAAAATAAACCAGAATAGAAATATCCTTTATTGTCCCACACTGGGAAAATTCAGGTACATCAGCAGCAAAATGAAAAGCAAATAGAAGCATGCACATACACACGAAGGTAAAAAATATAAAAAAATAAAAATAACAGACTCTACAGTAAGGGAAAAATGTACAGCGTTAGAGAAAAATACTGTGAAAAATGCACAAAATGTGTAGCTAATTTAGCACTAAGCGAACTTTACATGTACACATAATACGCTCAACTAAAAGTTTATGATTTTGTTGGCTAATATTTAAAACTCCCCAAATTCCTTTTTATAATGTATAATCTGGCACAAAGCAAAACGTCTGATGCCAGGTGTTTTTTTGTTATAAATTATTACTTTATAATTTATCCTTTACACACCTCTTCCAGCTCCTCCTCCCCCCGGAGGAGCTGGAGGAGGTGTCTGGGGAGAGGGAAGTCTGGCTGTCTCTACTGAGTCTGCTGCACCCGCAACCCAGTCCCGGATGAAGGGGAAGAGGACAAGGATGAGTACGAGTACAAATACGAGTACGGGTATTACTTTATAAATTAGCAATATCACCTTGATAAGTTTATCAAATCAAACAATAACCATTACGTGACAGAAGAAGAGCTGATTAAACATATTTTGGGGGTTTTTTATGGTACATGTAGATATACAGGTCAACTGGTTCGCAGAGAGTAAATCTTTATGTTTACTCATATTTACTTCTATTCTTCTTTATGTTTACTTCTATTCTATTAAGACTCAGTCACAAAAATAAATGTGTTTAGCATTAAACTCATCTGTACTTATTACTAACCAGGATTTATTCCGAGTGACACACACAGCAGATTTCTGAACAGCAACTCCAGAAAAAAAACTGACATCATGGCAAACTTATTCACATTTTATGCTCGCTGCATTTGTGGGATTTAGCCCATTTCTGTTACAAAAACAAGACTGCTAATCAAATTAGTGAGATTTCAATGTTGTAGCATTGTGTTTCATTTGAACAGTAGTAAACTGAGATGTGTTAAACCTAGGCTGGGAAGATTGCTCTTTTCTCTTTGAATACTGTAGCTTCCCCCACCATGTGCCACAGCTGCATACGTTTTTGGGATTTTCACTGTGTAGACATGTCAGTTTTAATAACAGTCTATTTGAGATATGTGAACACGCCTAATAACACATAATTATAAGATGATGTGTGGGCATTGTGATCAAAAATTAAAGTAAATTACCACTTGTATGACTTTGTCTTAGACTCACAGCATTTCCAGCATCGCTTTTTGTGTTTTGTGTTGATGCTAAGCTGTGTAAATAATAAAGTGCTGACAGACAAAGCACACACCACCGTTGTTCAGCTTAAGCCTCTCAAACAGTCAGCTAATGGCTGCAAACAGACTTTATCATGTCACTGAAGAGGCACACGTCACCTTGCCCGAGTAATCCCAGTCTTCCTTTTTCCATGTGATGCTGGTACACAACCATGTGATGACATTTTGTAAAATATGCAATTATTCTGTTGGGGGAAACAAGAATGATGTAAATGATGTAAAGGAAGCTCTCTGCCTGTGAAAAATTAATAAACACAATCACACAACCCAGATTGCTATAGACACTATTAATGATTCGAGTTATTACTCAGTTTGTGATCACAGTCTCCTCCCTTCTAATGGTGTTAGTGATTTGTGTCTGCAGACTGTAAATATTATGGCCAGGCTGACTGCATCAGATCATAGGCTTGAGTTTTTCAACAGCACTCATCAGTTTTTTTTTCCCTTCCTCAAACTTATAAAACATATGTTGATTACACAAAAGATGACTGCATAAAGTTGCTGTTGAGGAACTCAGACTCTTTAATAATATAATCTTTTACAGAGTCCAATGTGCAATAAACCCCAGAGTGAGGTGGGGAGGTTGTCGATGCGATGCTGCCAAAGCTCTCTCTGTGTGACACCCAGCGCCACTGAGTAGTCACGAAACTCGTTTGACAAGAACCTGATTAATGGGGCTGACTAAAACCTGATAAGCACAGCTGGAGTTTCTGGGATATTTACAGTGATGAGAATTACCCATGTGTATACACCTTATGCTATACCTTAACAGGTCATGATTAATTATAAGTAAACCAATTTTTCTAATTATCTTCAGCGGCTCTATACACCTATAAAAACAAATGATCCAATCTCAATATTACTCATTCAACATGCTACAATTTACAGTTGTTGCACTAGAACACACCAGGATGCCACATGTTATATAATAGTGAATCAGTGGTGATGTAGAAATTGGTACGAAAATGTTGGCTGAAGTTAATTTTGATTCTTTGATACACTATTCTCTGACAATAAAACATGTGTTTTACACTGATATGGTTGAGTTATGTAGATCTTAAAAAAAAATCCATCTTAGATGAAAATATTGGAGTATGGGAAACTAACAAACCATTTCGATCTGAGCTTTTGTACAGCACAGGTATGAACTGGCATTGAACTGGAAAATAAATTATGAAAAGAATAAAATCAGATTTTACTTCTCAAATAACTGACTTAATTTACTTAACTTTACTGAATATACGTTTACAACTTCTAATGCTATATTACAATACTAAAAACATAAAAACAACACTGAATTCACATTTCAGTTCCATCATACTTTACATTCAGAGCTACCACAATTTAATAAATAAATAAGTCATCAAATAATTATTCATATAAGGGATAAACTGAATAACACTTGAATTTGACTCTTTTGAATTTGACTCTTTTGAATATTTGGCTCTCCGGGTAAAGAGCCCGGTCCGAACCATGTTCTTGAATATTTACAGGCCTCCTAAGTCCAAAACAAACTTTTTCAGTGATTTTAATGAGCTTTTATCTGTGATATGTGTTGATTATGACTGTTTAATTATTGTGGGAGACTTCAACATTCACATGGACAATCCTGAAGACAGAAGTGCAATAGATCTATGTGACACTCTTAGAAATTTTGGTTTGACTCAACATGTTAAACAGCAAACGCACAAACAGGGACATATTTTGGACTTGATCACCACTAAGGGTCTAAACATTTCCAAGGTGTTTAGACCCTTTATTATCTATAAAGACAGACTATACATATATAACCTACAACTGAAAAATGCAAGGGAATCTTTATTTTCTGAGATCATCAGCAAAAACATTAATGATGCTCGTGCATTATTTGCCACGGTCGACAGGTTAACAAACCCTCCTGTAACTGCAGCATTTGAACTCCTCTCTACCAGGGCCTGCAATGAATTTGGTAACTTCTTCACTGAAAAAAACAAAATATCATAGAGGCAGTCAGCACATCCACATCAACTCCAGTACCAAAGTTGTCTCCAACTAGAACTGATTTTGACAAAATTTCCCAATTTCACCAAATAAACTACAAAAACTTAGAAGAAATCGTACAGCAACTAAGCTCTTCTTCCTGCTGTCTCAATCTTTTACCCACAGCTTTCCTTAAGAAAGCTTTGCCTGTAATAACATCTGATTTAACACAAACAATAAACACGTCCCTTTTGTCAGGTTTTTTCCCCAGGCCCTAAAAACAGCAATTATCAAACCTCTATTGAAAAAGAGCAACTTGGACAAGCTGCTACTACAGATCAACAGGCCTATATCAAACCTCGCCATCATCAGTAAGATTACTGAAAAAGCTGTGTTTCAGCAGTTAAACAACTTCCTAACAATGACCAACCGCTTCGATGTCTTCCAGTCAGGCTTCCTGCTCACCACAGTACAGAGACTGCTCTTGTCAAGGTGTTCAATGACATCCGTATAAATACAGACTGTAGAAGAACCACAGTGCTGGTATTATTGGACCTTAGTGCAGCATTCAACACTGTTGATCACTCCATTTTATTAGAGCGCCTGGAAAACTGGGTCGGCCTTTCTGGTACAGCACTCAATTGGTTTAAATCCTACTTGAAGGACAGGGACTTTTTTGTGTCAGTAGGTAACTTTACATCAGAGACCACACAAATCACATGTGGCGTTCCCCATGAGTCCATCTTAGGGCCCCTCCTATTCAATATCTACATGCTCCCCCTAACTCAGATTTTAATAAACAACAGCGTAAGTTATCATAACTATGCAGACGACACACAGCTATACGTTACGATGTCACCAGGTGACCATGAACCCATTCAAGCACTGGGTAAATGCTTAGAAGAAATCAATGCATGGATGGGCCAGAATTTTCTTCAGCTGAATCAAAACAAAACTGAAGTAATAATCTTTGGACCAAAGGAAGAGCATTTAAAAGTTAGCACACAGCTTCAGTTAATACAGCTAGAAACCACCAGTCAGGCTCGAAACCTGGGTGTAGTGATGGACTCAGACCTGAACCTTCAGAGGCACATAAAGACAGTAACAAGGTCGGCCTTCTATCACCTAAAGAACATCTCCAGGATTAAAGGACTAATGTCTCAGCAAGACCTTGAAAAACTAATTAATGCGTTCATCTTTAGTAGAATTGATTACTGCAACGGTGTCTTCACAGGTCTGCCTAAAAAGTCAATCAGACAGCTGCAGTTGATCCAGAACCCTGCTGCCCGCGTCCTCACTAGAACTAAGAAAGTGGAGCACATCACCCCGGTTCTAAAGTCCCTACACTGGCTCCGTGTAGCTCAGAGAATAGACTTTAAAATACTTCTGTTAGTCTATAAATCACTGAATGGCTTAGCACCAAAATATATTACAGACTTGTTGTCAGTGTATCAACCACCCAGACCTCTCAGGTCTTCTGG
This sequence comes from Girardinichthys multiradiatus, assembly GCF_021462225.1. Classification (NCBI taxonomy): domain Eukaryota; kingdom Metazoa; phylum Chordata; class Actinopteri; order Cyprinodontiformes; family Goodeidae; genus Girardinichthys; species Girardinichthys multiradiatus. Next base: position 17,229,243 of record NC_061797.1, read on the forward strand.
CTCAAATCTACTCTGCAGACCCAGAACCAGAACCAAACATGGAGAAGCAGCTTTTAGTTCTTATGCTCCACTAATCTGGAATAAACTCCCAGAAAACTGTAAAAGCACTGAAACCCTAAGTTGCTTTAAATCACGATTAAAAACTTATTAGAGTGGCCTTTGAATATGTTATCTAAACATTATTAGTTACGTTTTCAGTCCAATTTTCCTTTCATTTTCTTATCCATCATTCTATTCTCTTTTATTAATTTTTTTTATTACCTCTGTTGTTTGATTTTCTGTATTGTTGTAGTGTTTTTCCCTTGTGTGCAACACCTTGAGTGCCTTGTTGCTGAAAGGCACTATAAAAATAAACTTGACTTGACTTGACTTTACTTGAATTGCGTGCATTAAATACACAAATTTATCTATATTTACATAAATGCAAAAATAATTACTAATTTTAAAAATATATAATATTCATTATAAAAAAATACATAGTTAAGTAGCTAAATGGAGAAATTATTCATTAAAATTTGAATATATTACATGTTAAAAGCATCTTTAATTAGTCTAGTATTTAATCAATTATTCCAATATCATGTGTTGCAGTACACCGGGAACATATTTAATTGGTCAGCTATACGTCAGTAACAATGCATTAGAGAGGGTGATTAGTCTGCCTTTTAAACTGCTGTGCAGGTTAACCAATTAAATGTCAGGGTTTATTTTACAAGATGTATTGGTAGTTTATACTATGTAATGATGGACTGAAGCACAATAAATATTGAAAAATTTAATATATTTAAAATTATTTAATATGACATATAATGATTCTATACCTTTATGAATGAGTTGCAAATGTAATTATTTGTATATTGAATAACTGACTGAACCCTCATACAAATACTGACACTTTTTAATTTTTTCAAAGTATTTACCAAGTTTTATTTAAACTCTCACATATATAAACATGTATTTGACAAATTATTAATTGGTTGTATTTTGGCATATTTGGCCCTCGACACCTTAGAGCTTCTAGAGAAGAAAGCAGCTAGAAAACAAAAACATATCTGGAGGTACCAGAGGCAGTGCAATAGCTCCATCTATGGAAGACAAAATGTCACTGCTTCTTACCGCACCTACTCAACACTTCTCTGCAAAAACATACCGAAGGCCTTGGCTGCTGGCTGTCCCTGAAAAAAGATAAGAAACCCCATCAAAATGTCTGACATGGAAGATGATTTCATGTGCGATGATGAAGAAGATTACGACCTGGTATTTGAGATTATTAACAAGTATTTGACTTTTAATTTTCCGCCGTTTATCCGCTAGGAGCTAACACCAAAGTCCCGACAGCACGGGGCTAGTTAGCGTTAGCTTTTAGCTAATATGAAGCTGTCAGTATATAAATAACGTTAGCTTTCAAGCTAGCGTAATGGTTATTGTTAGTAAAGGCTGTTAACACTGTAATATTAACACTGTCTGATAAGAGTTGCTTGAGTAAACGACTTGTGTTGCAATGATTTAATTTGAGGGCAATCACTGAACAAGTTACCAAGTCATGTTGTTAGCTAACTGCACGTTAGGTCACGAATCTGGCATGCTTACCTCTGCATTATACATCGAAGAGTTTGATAAATACCGATGAATACTGTTTTTTTATGGTCGTATTTTTGAACTCAGGAATATTCAGAAGATAGTAACTCAGAGCCAAATGTGGACCTGGAGAACCAGTACTACAACTCCAAAGCCCTGAAGGAAGACGATCCCAAAGCAGCACTTAGCAGTTTCCAAAAGGTGAAGTTGCGCTTTATAAAAGCATTGTTACTCATGTTTATGTTGAAAGAAAAAATGTACACTGACGTCTTCTTTTATGTTCTGTACAGGTACTGGAACTAGAGGGAGAAAAGGGGGAATGGGGGTTCAAAGCTCTAAAGCAGATGATAAAAATCAACTTCAAGCTGGTAAATCATGTAATATATGCTTAATTTATTTATTTTTACACTTATTTCATTACGTCAGGGTTGTTGTCCTTGATTTTTGTTTATTTTAACACCATAGACCAACTTCCCAGAAATGATGAACAGGTACAAGCAGCTCCTTACATACATCCGAAGTGCTGTTACCAGAAATTACTCAGAAAAGTCAATCAACTCCATTCTGGACTACATATCTACCTCTAAACAGGTATGGTTCGACAGATGCATATGCATCATCTGCTTCTTGCATGACCCTGATGGTACCTTCAGTAACAAGCTGCTGCTTCCTAAATTCATAAAGCAGCCATCATAGATCTTTCCTATAACTAATCCACCTCCCAAAAAAGAAATGTTTGTACATAGCCACTTTTTGCAAAAATACAAAATAGCACAATTTATACAGTTACACTTTATTTTAAGACTTATTTTAAGACTCTTAGATTGCTTTCTATCCTGTCCTATCTTGTGTGTGCTACCTGCATTGCTGCATGTGTTAAAATTTGTGCTTTTCTGAAAACAGATGGACTTGCTGCAGGAGTTCTATGAAACCACGCTGGAAGCTTTGAAAGATGCAAAAAATGACCGATTGTGGTTTAAAACCAACACAAAGGTACACAAGAATCAATCCTCAGTTTCAGGTAGTCTTTGTGAAATGCACACTGCAATTCTTATTTATTTCATTTCTTCAGTTGGGAAAGCTGTACTTGGAGAGAGAAGAATATGGAAAACTTCAGAAGATACTTAGGCAACTTCACCAGTCATGTCAGGTAATACATTTAAATAATATTATTTAGCATGAATGTTGTTTGAAATCATAAAGGCCAGCCACTAGTTTAATGCATGTCTGACGAATACATTGACTGATTAAGTTGATATTCCTTCATTTGTTTTTATTTAACCCCAGACAGATGATGGAGAGGATGACTTGAAAAAAGGCACACAGCTGCTGGAGATCTATGCTTTGGAAATCCAAATGTACACAGCACAGAAAAACAACAAGAAACTTAAAGCGCTGTATGAGCAGTCACTTCACATTAAATCCGCTATCCCTCACCCTCTCATAATGGGAGTTATTAGAGGTTAGCTCCTTTTTTAATAGATCAGTCATTTGAACATCGCATGCTGTAACATGTTGTGATCCTAAAGCTGTTTGCTGTCTTCAATATGTCTCTGCCAGAGTGTGGTGGGAAGATGCATCTGAGAGAGGGTGAGTTCGAGAAAGCACACACAGACTTCTTTGAGGCTTTTAAAAACTATGATGAGTCTGGAAGCCCAAGAAGGACAACATGCCTGAAGTACCTGGTCTTGGCAAACATGCTGATGAAGTCAGGAATAAACCCCTTTGATTCTCAAGAGGTATGAAAGCGATTGTTAATGTTGACTTCAGATAAATGAGGGTGTGCTGTAGGAAGAATAGAGAGCAAGTGGGAGCCTCAATGGTTCCAGTATGAGTTCAAATGTTTGCTGAATTGCAGCAGAAACAATTCCAATCAGAAGAATAAAGAATACTTTAACATTTATTTTTGCAAAATGTAACCTCTTTTTTTTCACCCCAAAGGCCAAACCGTACAAAAATGACCCAGAGATCCTAGCTATGACAAACTTAGTAAGGTAAGTGTCCATCTGTAAATGTCCAGTGTTGTATGCAGTATAACAGTTTCAGCAGGGGAAATGTTATCAGCTTTCCTCTCAGATGCTGGCTTAATGTCAAAGCTCTTAAGGTACAACCATCGTAATAGATGGCTATTAAATAAAGCTAGAAATGCTACTGTTGAGCTGATCAATATGGAATAAATGTTAAGGTCTACAAACCTTTTAAAAATTATAGAGAGTAGATGTGGATTTTGGACTGTCTTATTGTGGTTGTCCCTTGCTTCTTGATATTACCCAATCAGTGAAAAATACTAGTAAGTCATTATCTAGTCGAGATGGTAAGGTGACACTAGAGTTCAGCAAATGAATGTCAGGATTTTACTCCTAATATGTTTGTTACTCGAAGCAATGTTGAGAGTGAAGCAAAGTCAATGAGAAAGATGGTTGTCATAATAAGAAAATAAGTCAATATGAACTGAGCCTACAAGGCCTGTTACATGAATGTTGGCCCAATGTTTTACATGCAAAGACCTTGTTTTGTGGTCGGACGCTCGGCGTTGCACATTTACAGAACCTTGCACAAGTATTCACACCCCTTTAACTTTTTCAAGTTACAACTACAAGCGTATTTTAATCTGTTACGATGTTTTAGATAAACCAAAAAAATGTAATCACTGTACAAATAAGGTTTATTGTACATATGAATTTAGCCCATTTTTAGTATGATACCCCTAAATAAAAGTCCTTTGCAAACAGTTGCCTTTAGAAGTCACTTAATTAGTGGATAATGCCCACCAAAAGCCTCAGAGGTGAACGGGCCCAACATGCAAAAGGATTTTTGTGGAGAAAGACTAGCACCGCACATCATGCTGCTTGAACACGCCATCCACATGGTGAAACGTGGTGGCAGCAGCATCCTGTGGGGATGCTCTTCTCGATCAAGGAGAAGAAAGCTGGTTTGGGTTGATGGGAAGATGTTTGGTGCTAAAAACATGACATTTCTTGAAGATAACCTGTCAAAGGCTGGACAGTGACTTAACTGGGGTGAAGGCTCACCTTCCAGCAGGACAATAACCCTAAACATTCACTCAGAGCTACAATAGATTAAGTTTGATCAAAGCATTTTTATTATACATTAGAATGGCCCAGTCAAAGTCCAGACCTAAAATCAATCTATGAATCTACTGCAAAAATCTTTGTAAATTACTTGTTACAGATGCTCTCCCTCCAGTCCGACTGTTTTGATCTATTTACAAAGAAAAACTGGCAAAAAGTTAAGTCTTTTGATGTGTAAAATAGATAAAGACATACTCTAAAACATAGCGAAAGGTGGTCGTTCAGAGTATTGACCGGTGGGAATGAATGCATGTGCACACTGGCCTTATCAAATTTTATTTAAAGGAAATCATCTTTTCCTTTCTACTTTAGGTATTTACTACTTTATTCTGGTCTATCAGATAAAATCCCAGTTAAACACGTTGAAGTTTGTGACAGAAACAGGATAAGATGCGAAAACGTTCAAGGGACGTGAAAACTTCTGCAAGCGACTGTGCCACCAGTGTGAGCAGTTCACTTCTCTCAGTGGAAATCATTTATAACTTAGACACACTAAGGACATTAATGGTTTATAGTGTTTGCATAAATACAGTGAAGCTTTTACAAGCTATCTGCTTCCTTGTTTGCTAGCTTTTGTTCCAGTGTTTACATAGATAACAGATACCGCCTGTAAAGCCTCTTTTTCCATGCACATTTTTCGCATTTTATTACATAAACAAAAAACTAAGAATGCTCACCCAAAGCTTATTACAAGAATAGAGTTTAGAAGAAAGCATATGTTTTGCAATATGTTTGATGACCTTCAGACTGGGAGTTTTTTTGGGGGTCCCAGAGACGTTGGAATTCTTTAAACAACGGGAACTGTTTTCCTTTTCAGCGCCTACCAGAACAATGACATCACTGAGTTTGAGAAAATCTTGAAAACAAATCACAGTAACATAATGGACGACCCCTTCATCAGAGAGCACATAGAGGGTGAGTAGAGGGCGTGACTTTGGTCAACTTGCCTGAGCAGTGGTTTTTAAAGACATTATTGTATCGGTGACTGAATGTGCACTGTGATGTTTCAGAGCTCCTGCGTAACATTAGAACTCAAGTCCTTATTAAACTCATCAAACCATACACAAGAATACACATCCCTTTCATTTCTAAGGTGAGTGTGGAAATATTTAGGTTTACTATTTTCTGGCAGCATTACTATTAGATCATCAGACAAACACTCATTGCTATGTCACTATCTGTAACTGTGAAATATTATTGGTAGATGAATACTTAGCAGGACAGAATGTTTCATGACTGATTTGACCCAATCCTTTTCTGCATGTGTCTGTTCTTCTGTCTACTTACTTAAAATATTGAGTTAATGTTACAATTTACAGAAACCCAGAATTGTGATTCTTTATATGATGTTATAATGTATTGTTTATTTACCCTGGTGATTATAGTGTATTTACAATGTAGGTCCACGCATGTGTTGCCTCATTTTATTCTCCACATTTTCAACAGATTTAATAACATGCCTGTTTTTTGTTTTTTTGTGCGTGTGTTTCAGGAGTTAAACATTGACGTGTGTGACGTGGAGAGTTTGCTGGTGCAGTGCATCTTGGATAAGTAAGTTTGTCCTTGTGCTCAGAACAAGCATCTCCTCATAATTTCAATCCCTTGGGCTGTAAAAGAGTAAAGCAGTGTGAATTAAAGTTTTACCTGTGATTTAGGCTTAGTTGATGGCCTGACTTGGAAATCTCAGACTTCTCAAAGGTGTTCCAGACATTTACAGTTGAGGCTCAGGAAATAAAGGTTAGAAGATATTGGATAAGTTACCATTGACCGGTTCACCACCAAGGCTTATTGATGCATGCTGGGAGCGAAGGCTGGGCTATAGACACTTGGAAACAGTATTTCCAGATGATTATAGCCTATATCAACAGGAAAATGAACCCTGCCACAACAGAAAATGTCAGTCAGGAATGGTTTGATCAAGTTTTAGGTGTTGACTTGTCCTCAAAATTCCCCGGATCTCAATTCAATAGGACACCTGTGGGATGTGCTGGACAAACAAGTCTGATTCATCGATGTACCCACCTTACAACATCCAGGACTTAAAGGATCTGCTGCAAACATCCTGGTTCCAGATATTAAAGCATACCCTAAGGGGCTGAGTGAAGTCCAACCTTTGAACTGTTTCACTTGTATAAATGAACAATAACTGGGGAAGTTGGAGTGAAAACATCCCTTTACTGTAACTTTCCTTTTAATTATGCCAACTATTTTTTTTTGTCATTTCCAGTGTTTGTGACAATATGTGTAGATGATCTCCCTGCATATGAAGACCTAAACTGTCTGGAAATGATACAGGTTTCGGATGTCCCCGATTTGAGTTGAATTTACAGTAAATGGCCCTTTTTTTCACAGCACGATCCATGGACGAATTGACCAGGTCAACCAGCTACTAGAACTGGACTACCAGAAAAGAGGAGGCGCTCGATACACAGCTTTAGACAAATGGACTAATCAGCTGAACTCCTTGAACCAAGCCATTGTTAGCAAGCTCACATGATGGCATATCGAATAGAGACAAAGGAAAATGGCATGTTTGAATACATCCATAAAGTATGCTTCTGTGCTTCTGCAAGTATGTCTGCTCAGAGAGGAAACACATGTCGGTTTTTGAGAATGCATCAGATTCACAAGGACTCCATGAACCCAGGAACATGTTTCTTTCTGTCCTGATGAGAGGTAACCACAAACTCCTGTTTTGTGTTGGTTTTTTTATGTTGATTGGCAACGTTTTTCATGTGCAGCAGACAAATATCTTGGTTCTATAAAACATTCAAATATGTATGAAACATTTTAATGTATACTGTTGCCTGTTGTTAATAAACTGATTTTCCTCTGCACTATAAAAGGTCTGAGCTGCTTTCAGGAAGCAACAATGTGTCCTGAGATGAATGTGGAATTTAAAGTGAGATAAGAGCTGAAACATTTTTATCTTTACAAGGCCTAATCGAGTACGATTTTAGATACATGGCTTAACATTGTGGTTTTTCTTTAGATTACCAAGCTAATTTTGGAATGTGTGTTGCTGGCTTTGTCCACATAACTGCTACACAACTCTAAATTTCATATTAAGTAGACTTATACACAGCTCAAAGAAATAAAGGGAACATTCAAATAAAACATCCTAGACCTGAATGAATGAAATATTCTCATTGAATACTTTGTTCTGTACAAAGTTGAATGTGCTGACAACAGAATCACACAATAATCATCAATGGAAATCAAATTTATTAACCAATGGACGCCTGGATTTGGAGTCACACACAAACTTAAAGTGGAAAAACACACTACAGGCTGATCCAACTTTGATGTAATGTCCTTAAAACAAGTCAAAATGAGGCTCAGTATTGTGTGTGGCCTCCACGTGCCTGTATGACCTCCCTACAACACCTGGGCATGCTCCTGATGATGGATGGTCTCCTGAGGGATCTCCTCCCAGACCTGGACTAAAGCATCCGCCAACTCCTGGACAGTCTGTGGTGCAACGTGACGTTGGTGGATGGAGCGAGACATGATGTCCCAGATGTGCTCAATCGGATTCATGTCTGGGGAACAGGCGGGCCAGTCCATAGCTTCAATGTCTTCATCTTGCAGGAACTGCTGACACACTCCAGCCACATGAGGACTAGCATTGTCCTGCATTAGGAGGAACCCAGGGCCAACCGCACCAGCATATGGTCTCACAAGGGGTCTGAGGATCTCATCTCGGTACCTAATGGCAGTCAGGCTACCTCTGGCGAGCACAAGGAGGGCTGTGCAGCCCTCCAAAGAAATGCCACCCCACACCATTACTGACCCACTGCCAAACCAGTCATGCTGAAGGATGTTGCAGGCAGCAGATCGCTCTCCACGGTGTCTCCAGACTCTGTCACGTCTGTCACATGTGCTCAGTGTGAACCTGCTTTCATCTGTGAAGAGCACAGGGCGCCAGTGGCGAATTTGCCAATCCTGATGTTCTCTGGCAAATACCAAGCATCCTGCACGATGTTGGGCTGTGAGCACAACCCCCATTTGTGGACATCGGGCCCTCATACCATCCTCATGGAGTCTGTTTCTAACCGTTTGTGCAGACACATGCACATTTGTGGCCTGCTGGAGGTCATTTTGCAGGGTTCTGGCAGTGCTCCTCCTGTTCCTCCTTGCACAAAGGCGGAGGTAACGGTCCTGCTGCTGGGTTGTTGTCCTCCTACGGCCTCCTCCATGTCTCCTGGTAGCGCCTCCAGGCTCTGGACACTACGCTGACAGACACAGCAAACCTTCTTGCCACAGCTCACATTGATGTGCCATCCTGGATGAGCTGCACTACCTGAACCACTTGTGTGAGTTGTAGAGTCCGTCTCATGCTACCACAAGTGTGAAAGCATCACCAACATTCAAAAGTGACCAAAACATCAGCCAGAAAGCATCAGTACTGAGAAGTGGTCTGTGGTCCCCACCTGCAGAACCACTCCTTTATTGAGTGTGTCTTGCTAATCGCCAAAGATTTCCCCCTGTTGTCTATTTCATTTGAACAACAACATGTGAAACTGATTGTCAATCAGTGTTGCTTCCTAAGTGGACAGTTTGATTTCACAGAAGTTTGATTTACTTGGAGTTATATTGTGTTGTTTAAGTCTTCCCTTTATTTTTTTGAGCAGTGTAGTTTTGGAATACATCCACACCACTGTGGATAGATAGTAGATAGATGAAGGTAAACCAATATTTTTTCAATATAAATTAGAAGTTGCATTTGATGTTTGACAATACCACAAGGGGATGTTTATTAAAGAATATGAATCAAACATTTGTACTATTAGTGTTACTATAAAAGGTTTTATGTTTGTTTCAAATTGCGCTGTATTTCCAGTTCACTGTTTGACAGCTTCCGCTTCAGGTGACTGGGTCCATTACTTAACAATAAGCCGGCGAATGATCCGGGTAGAAGTGGAGACAAGCGGCGCGGGAGGAGTTCAGTTTTTATTTAAAAAAAAAAAAAAAAAGGAGGGAACGTGTTGTGTTAAATCACGCATGCCCAATCAGTGCAATTTCAGTTCATTGCGTGAGTAACTGTTGACAGCGTAAATGCACCATATATTAAAATTATATGTTTATTCAGTTTCGGGCATATTAGGTATCTGTCTGTATCCAAACAGTCGTGTTCTGTTTAAATCAGCCTTAAGGTAGGAAGGATGACACTGAATGTGAGCGTTTAATATGGTGTATTAGTTGGTTTTTAAGCGGCTTCAAATAAAATACAAACCCCTCCTGTTTGGCTCCCTATTTGAGTCGCCGGCTGGGAAATGATGCTGAGCCACTCCCATTTCCTCACAGACAGCAGTATTCCCTTTGTAGCCAGCCAGCGCTACACGCTCGCAGCTGACGCAGCAGCAGCAGCAGCAGTTAACGGTGGAGCTCCTGTGGACAACGAGTCGTTATTAGGGTTTAGTGGTTATTATTTACAATGAAGAAACTAACATGGGCTCCGTCCTGACAGGGTCCACATTGTGATCGATGACGATCTGTGGCGGAGTCGGTGACTGACATGGACGCTGGTGACATTAAGGTACGGTATAATTGTGTGTGTTTTGCTGGGTTCGGCTAACGCTTTAGCCCGTGGAAAGAAACGGGGCAACGTTAGTTTGAGTTATCGAGGCCGAATTTGGACTTTCTTCAGTTGTCCAAAAGGCAGCTAGTCTATTGTCGTTAATACAGACGATGTCGTCACTTTTTGTTTTTAAATGGCCACTTTAATCTCATTCGATACCAACCAATCGATGGGTTGTTGGGTTTTTCTGATTCAGGCTAAATAAGCTAACATACAAATATCATGAACTAACGACCCCACAACGCCTTAATCTTATTTTTCCGCCGTGACGGTATTTTAGTCAAAGTCAAAACATTATCAGAGACAATTGTAACCGCATTCCTTTGCGTTTTGTTCAGTCTTGGTTACATGTTAGCGTTGTTGGCTAGCAGAAGCTAACTTCATTTCTCAGCTGTCATAAGACGCGGTTGCCTCTCGGTGTAATCGGTAGAAAGGGTCTCGCCATATTTTCTTGTATATTTTGTGGCTACCCTCGGATGAAGCTCTGAGCGGTTTCAGTCAGAGAGGAATGTTTGCATCAGCGTTGTTGTCATGAGAGGCGGAGAAGTTTCATCCGTGGACCATCAGGAGAGGAATGTCCGGTTCTTCTGCATGGCTGTCATTCCTTCACAGCTTTCAGCTAGGCACAAAGTTCACTTTGGTTGCGATTGGATTTTCCAGCAGAGGTTCAAAGTTAACCAGCCACTGAAAGGATTACATAGCAGTGTCATACGATTCACAGCAAGTCAGACGAGTCTTTGCATTACAGAAATGTTTCAGGTTTTATATAAATAACTGACCCGAGTGAAATAAACAAAATACATAGTGGATAACAGTAAACACATTGTAACCACTGCTGCTGTGTTCAAACATGAAGGTTAGAGTTGAAATAACACTTGAGTAATAACATCTAGAGTTTGAATCTGTTATGGTAAGTGGTGGTACAGTGATCTAAGATGCAACCTGGATAACAAGAAGGCAACAGGCCTCATAGGTGCTGTGGTGGACGTAATTAAATAATCTACTTTATTTTATATTTATTCCTGCCCTAAAAACGTAGCTGTTCTAACAATGCCATGATGAGTGTCAGCTCTGTTTCTGTAAAAACTCTACGGAGATGCAATAGATAAGATCCACTGTCCTACACATTGGCCACCCTACTTTCAGGACAGTCAGATGCTCTCTCATAGTGTGTAGAAAAAGCTGCTGGTTTGAGAATGAATGCTTGGACAAACAGAAGCTTGTGAGATCGGAGAAGCCCAGTTGTTTTAGCTTGGTTCTGTCATCTCCGACGGATGCACATCTGGGTCTGACCTCATTGTCCTTTTAACAATCGCAGCTTTTCTCAGCGACCCTCTCACTAACACAGACGAGCAAATGTCTGAATGAGAAGGTGAATCCCTGGATCACCTCTGCATTTGATGGTCCGACTTCCCTACCACAGTGCAGTTCACAGAATTAACATGAGAAGCCCATGTAGTGGCCTATTGGATAATTAGCTTATCCTGTGGTACTGGGTCCGCCTTATCCTCTCGAACCTAATCTTATAACGGCACACTATCAGCAACAGTCTAAGATTGTACAAGACCAGACCAACTGCTTTGCTAAATCCTTTTTAAATGTAGTTTGGGCCTCTTTGAGTGAACTGGTGAAACAGGTTTCATTTTATCTTGACTGCATGGGATGAGAGTCACCTAAGGGAAAGTGAAGAAACCACCCACAAGCAGTAACAGTGGGAGACAATAGTTGTCTGTGCCACAACCAGTTGCTGCACTGATACCCTATTCATCCACCCCAACCACGGTTTCAGAGAGAGGGGACATCTTTGTACGCTGAACCCTGTCACCTCTTCTTTCTTTGCGAAATGGCAAATTACAGTTTTAACAAGCGGCAGCATGATGTAGAGCCAATGGCCTTAGGAGATGTAAGTGATGCTCCCAGATGTCCAAACTATTGCTTTAGTTTTTTTTCCAGATCAAGTAAATACTTTGTAATGTCTGTTTAAATGCTTTTCATTAACTGAAGTGCTCAGAGAGAAAATGCTCCATTTTCCACTCCCGATTAACAAAACAAAAAATATTCAGATCATGTTCCTACCAAGTTTACTAAAACCTGGATTAATGGCTGGTAGTTCAACCTCGCTGGTAAAGGTAGTGATTAGTTAGTTTAGTTGGATTCATTTTGTTAGAGCTTCAAATAATTCCAGAAAGCAAACATAGCAGCATCTCATAATTTGTTATTTGGTCTTAGGAACGTGTTAAATGATTGTTAACAGTTACCATTGGTTAAAATGTAGAAATGCACCAATCAGAATTTTGTGTCTGATTTCTGGTCGTAAAGCTTCGACCTGCTGATTTAGGCAGCTGCCAGTTCCGATTTCTAATCGATTAAGAACTATAATTAACTGCATTCATAGTATGCTTTTGTTCGTTAGTCCTTTTTTGAAGGACTCTACAGTCTGTGGTGCTCTGAGGGGTTCTGGGAGCGCATTCAAGTAGCTGTGCAGAAGGCCCAGTTTGGTTCTCTGGATTTGAAGTTGTGATGAAGATGTTGCACGGAGAGAATGTACTGAGGTACCTGGGGGCATTTCCGTGGCCGCACTGATAGATGAGGAGGCAGGAGTTGTATTGGATGCAGGCAGAAAGTGGGAACCAATGGAGGACTGGAGCACTGTGTTCCTGCTTTTTAGTTTTTGTTAGAAATATGGCAGCACCGCTCCGAATGGACCGAAGGTTTTTATTTGAGATACCAGGAAGGAGGATGTTAGAAGAGTAGTTCAGCCTGGAAGAGATGAAGGCATTTTTTTTTTCTTGCCTTCTTGCTGTAAGCGGGAATTAATTATTTACAGCAGAGGTGATGCGTTGCAGTGTGTTGGAGTTAGCTGTCAGTCTAAAACAGGGTTTCACTATTCTGAGATGAAGGCAAAAATGATGACATGGTTAACATTTAACCCTGTATTACCTTCTTATTTTAGTGGATACACAGCAAGCATTATTAAAACTGCAGTCTCCACATGTATTTTATAATCATATGGATCTTTACCTTAACTTAAACATACATTTCCAAATTCAGCATGTTTTTTGATCACAGACAGTTTAAACGTTCACCTCTGCTGTACTCTGTTAAGATAACATCCTGTTATTTGATAAAAAAAAAAGAAATTCACTCACAGACTTACATCATTTATTATTATAATTTTTTTTAGAGCATTTTTAATCAAATGTAAATCTTTTGGCCAAATATAGGTAGATGGTAACTGATGTTGATGGCCTAAGAATTGTCTAAAACTGTTTAGCTCTGCTGAGTTTTCTCTTGTCAAAGTTTACTTGAGTTATTCATTGTAGTATACTTTGTTTAGAGCATTTGGCAGATATGCGTCATGGGGAAAAAAACAGGCGTTGCGTCATATTGGGAGGAAAAAAAACTAATCGTGCCCTTTGTGTCATGTTACCTAATTTTTTTTATAAGTAGAAGTAAATATGGTCATAGCCTTGATTAGCCTGGCACGCTGAAGTTATAAACCTAAGGCGTGGGTCTCAGAGATGCAGTGTTATGTAAGTTATGGAAAAAAGTCTTTTCCTTTAAATTGCAAACTTAAATACATGTAAACTACAGAGCAACGGCCTTGACTTCTTCATTTTAATTCCAGGAAAAGACTTGCTTGATCCACTCTATTTAGGGCATAAAATCATTTTTTCATACATATTTCTTTCTTATACCAAAGTTTTTTTTTGATAATGCCCTTCGCTACGTACAAAAAAATATTATTTAGTACAACCTATATGTATAAAAATTGACTTGTTCATGGTTAGAGTAGGATATGTTTTTATGCTTGAATGATTCATGGAGCAGTTCTTCAGTTAATTAGCTTATAACAAAAACACCATCAAGGACGTCACTAAACAACGTCTAAAGAACTTTAAAAGTCCACCGGAGAGCCTGGGAATCTAATGCTTGAAGTTTTAAAGGTTTACCCTTAAGTCAGGCTCCTTGGATGTAAAATATCAACTACTGAGGGATGACTTGAGACCTTTGCACAGCACTGTAGATTGGATATTCATGTTTATCATGGTTTATTAGTTTAACCCATACTGCCAAATATCATGACAGGGCAATAACTGCTCTAGTGCTAATGTACTGACATAAAGTTTGACATACGGACCTCAGCGGACCTCTGCTGTTAAAAGCGAGGCCTGTTTCTTTCTCAGATGGTGACTGCCTGACTTTGCTCATTGTGTGACAGGAACAGCTGCTTATCTGTCTGTGCAGGATGTGAAGCTTTCACCTGAAGTGGAACCATTTATCCCACAGAGGAAAGGTTTTGAAGGATCACTGGTCAACATGAGTCTCACCGGCGAGGCGGGTGGCGGAGGAGGGGGTGTCGGCATAGGAGGAGGCAGCGGAGGGGTGGAGACGGCACCCATACCCAGCTATCTCATCACCTGCTACCCTTTCGTCCAGGAAAACCAACCCAACAGGTACTGTGCTGCTTTCACTGAGGGGATAGGCCTTGAATGACCTCTTAAGGCAGACATTTAACCACAAGCTGAATGCACCAGAACCTGTGGTTCATGACTAGTATTTAATGTTCCAACTCTTAAAGCCCTACAATGACTGACCCTACAACTCCTCATCAACAGGGCTTTAAATACCTACTGCTCAAAAGTCGTTTGCTGCTATAAAAAGACAACATTGTGTCCCAGATGTTGTGTTTCAGAACAGGATTATGATCTGACGCTTTTATCATGTTGAGTCAGAACCCTTAGATTCCTCTGTTGTCCAACAGGGGTTAATTATAACTGGAAACTTCACCAGTTGTGGTGTTGATTTTGAACCAAAATAAACCGTCAAGTTTCCTTTGTCTGCAGTGATCGTCTGTATCCTGCGCACATCCGTTTCTTTGTTTCCTTCCCCACTATTTGAATGCAAGGAAGTGCCCACTATAGTATACTGTGACTGTGGAAATGTCATGTGGATCCTTATCAGCGTTTGCGAGTACTATGTGCATACGTGTAACAAACCAGGCATAAAAGCATCACGGATGTTAACCAATTGGAGTTCAGTTTATCACGGACTTGGAGTTAATTCCAACAGTTCTGTGTTTTTAGAGAAAGCACTAAATTGGAAATGCTAAGAAGTGAACACAGTGTCATTATTTTCAGTGTTTTTTAATCAGTGCCAACATACTCTTGACCAGCTCTGTTCCAGGATCGGTAGGTCAAATATAAGTTCTTATATTTTTCTTCTGTCCATTAAATGCACGAAAACAAGAAACTCCCACCATTTTTGCTCAGTGAAGGCATCAACCAACAACATGTACTTTAATGCACTTTTTGAGTTTAATAGAATTCAGATAAAGGTTAGGGATATATGCCTTGTACTGTTGTATTGTATTGCACCGACTACGCCAAAACAAATTCCTTGTATGTCCAAAAACGTACTTGGCAATAAAGCTTTTCTGATTCTGATTCTGATTCTTGATGCATGAAGGGGGATGATTTTATAATTCATCTATTTCTTCTTGGACTGAAAACAACAATGTCTATCAAAGAACCTGTGTTCCTTTAAAGACATCAAGACATCTGTTACCAGCTAGGGAACGCATCTCTACCCTTGGTCTAAAGCCTTTCTAACTTCTAATTTGAAAATTTGTAATACAGTTGATTTAATAGCATAAAACAATCTTGTTTCATGCTTTTATAATATCCTTAAGAAATAAGTGTGTGAATCCTGTTTTTTTTGTTTCAAATATCAGCTCAACAGATTAACCGTCTGCTTCTTTACAGGCAGCACCCTATGTACAATGGATCGGAGCTGCGCTGGCCGCAGCCTAACCCCAGCCCTGGAGGTCCATACCTGGCCTACCCCATCTTGTCTTCCCCACAGCCTCCCGTCTCTAACGACTACGCTTACTACCAGATCATGCCTGCACCATGTCCTCCTGTGATGGGCTTTTACCAGCCCTTCCCTGGGACATATGCAGGTCCAGTGCAAGCTGGAGTGGTCAGTCCTGTGTCAGCGGATGTCAATGAAAGGCCTCTGCCACTAGGGCCTACTTATGGTATGGCCAGCCAGAGAGGGAGAGGCATGCCCCGATCTAATGTTCTTACCAAGGTACACAGCTTCAACAAAGGGTTTTCTGGGATTGTGACAACATGGAGGCCCTTTCCTAATAGCACTGTTCAGAGATCTAAACGTCTCTATGTTTGTCTTCCTCTAGCAGTCGCATTTGGCTGTTTGCCAGCCTCCCAGAGGTCATCGGCCCCCAACTAGAAACGTAGCCGTGCAGAAGGAGGTGCGCACATTAACACCTGATGGTCGGACCAAGACTGTTATGTTGGTGGATGCAGCACAACAGACTGGTAAGTACAAGGCAACAATAATTAAGATAAGTTTTGAATACCAGAATGCAGACTGCTTATTTTTTAATTTTCTTTTGGAGACATTGCTGTAAATCTTAGTTGCCTGTATGAAGGTAAGGGTTTCAATAGGTTAAGGTTTCAAAGCTAAAAATATAGTTACTATGGTTTAATCTAGTTTAATCAGATGCCAAAGAGGATGCCGTTGTGGCCAGATTTTCAGTAGCGCCGTGCTGTCACTCTCCCACCACCTCCACCTGTTGCTGTGCACTGCCTGTCAGCTGGCTGAAGGAAGGGTTACACATTTCCCTTGGTTAGAAGAAAGACAATTTCAGCTGTTGAGAATTGTTTTGTTTGGAATAACAGGCAGTCAACAGGTGGTAGCTAGGGGAGCGCCACCCATATTATTTACTAAGTAACACTGTCTTCAATCTAAAGTTGGCCAGCTAGAAGTAACTTATTTGTTACGCAGCAGACTGTAGGCTGACTCTCTACGGAGACAACCCGACTAGTGAACCATCTGGTAAAGGCTTGTTTAATCTGTGTTAGTCTATAACGAGCAGAATGGCAGAACAGGGTCAGATTCTCCTGCCTTTCATTGTTTAGGTGATGACTTTGTATCTTCAGTAGGAATAATTGTTGCTTTTCGGTTTCTAAACAAACGCAGTCATATCGTCTGTATACATTTTTGTGTTGATTATTTTTGTTGAATGTTATCATCCTGTGCGACTCTCATACCAGTCCAGGCCTAATCTTCATTCCATCGGTTAAGTTTAGCATGAGATGAGCACATTCCAGAGCTATTAAAAGATTGCTCCTTTACATCATACCAAAGCTCCTTCCTGTTAGCTGCAAAGGACACAATACCAGTAAGTGCAGTGTCTGGTACTGGTATTGTTGACATTGATGATGCTTCTGGTTAACGTTTTGAAGAACTGGAATGCTGAGATTCCAGTCTGAGACAGAAATGTGTGCAGCTCATGATGCCACTAATTAAACTCTGTTCTTGGGAAAGTGACCCTGTGCAAATAGTTTACCTGCTCATTTGGGGATTTCTAAGCATACATCATAGTTAGCATTAGTAAGGTTCGACCAGGTCTTCATTGATGTGTGTTGGTGAAAAATACAGGTTTACTGTCATTTATGACATATATTTGTATGATTCCCCCCCCCCCCCCCCCTCAAATACCATTTTAAGTCCAAGTTTCCATGACCTTCTCTTCAGATTTCCCAGGTGAGGTGACGGCGCGTTACACTGCCGAGCAGGTCAGTCCACAGATGTGGAAAAACCGAACAAAGAGAAGACGGGCCTCTCACCCAGCCGAAGGCTACAACGAGCAGGGCGCCAGTGAGGCGGACATAGACAGCGACAGTGGCTACTGTAGTCCCAAACACAACCAGGCGGCTGGAGGGACGCAGCGAACCCCAGAGAACACAAACACACCAATGGTATGTTGAGCTTGTATGATTAGTTCAAATTCACCTCCATCCTTTAACCCTGACCAGTGCATCCTGGGGTGTTGAGGCGGTCTTTTGACTGGAATCATGTCAGTTTAAATTCATCTTTAGCTCATATTTTCTTTGAACATAATGTGTTATAAAGTGTAAAACACTGTTTCAATTGTAATATTTAGGGATTTTACATTCTGAGGCACAAATGTAAAAACAACTACAATCCTCCTGGATTAATACCAGATTAAATTAAGTAAATAAAAGAGGGGCTGCTGCATGAGGATGTGTGTGGTTATTGCTCTTTTAGGACACGTCTTTAAAGTCAGAGGAAATGTGTAACATTTGCACATTTTTAATAATTACATGATTGTAATTTAGCTTCACAGTGTCAATGCTTCGTAATGAGTTGATGGCTAAAACATAGAGTTGTTTTCCCAACTTGAGCTTGTCTCCTCAAAGGAAGACAATATAGGAGTCTGCTTCAGCAGAACTTCCTTTTAAAGTTTTTCTCAGTCACAACTTTCTATTGGCTTTACAGTGACTCTATATTAGTTATAGAATTGCCTTTTTGGTGACATTTATTGGTGAAAGTCTGAGCTTTATGGAAATGTTTGATGTTTAAACAAATATCCTGCAAAATAGCTATTAATACCCACGGGATCATATCAGATGCATACATCTGTAACCCCTGCAGGAAGTGAAAATTACATTCACCCTGACAGTATATTTTCATGTTTGTAAAGATGTAAATACTTCATCTTTAACAATTCCATGTTTTCGGTTTTTCTAGGGAGTAGAAATGGGTGTGGTGACAGGTAAGTTTAATCCAACATCCGTTTTTAAAATAAATGTAGAAACGTTACCTCACTGCTAAATGTAAGTTTTCCATATTTTGTTGTTTTCTAGCAGGGACCTGGGTAAATGTAGCATCTCAGGCGACCCCAAAGTTCTGGAGGGACAGAAATGCCCAGTACCACCGAGCGGATCAGAGGAAGATTCCTGAGCAGAGAACCTCATCTCAAGTAAAACTTCTAGACAGCATATAAATTTAATAACCACGATGCACATTGTAGTTTAATACGTCCTTTCCTATCATTTTGTTTACTTGAATTTCTGTTTTTTCTTCTAGGACTTCCACAATAGCTATTTGGGACGTATGACATCCAACCAGTCAGAACAAAGGATCCAGCCAGCAGCGGTCACCGGCAATGATCTCACTCCAGAGCCACTTTACTTTGAGGTTAGAGGAGGCTGTTTCTTTGTAAATTGTATGACAGCACGAGCACTTAACTATTTCTGCATATTTTCTAGGATGAGGATGAGTTTCCAGATCTTGCCGCTGGAGGGCCTGTCCAGCGCAGCAGTAAACCTGAACCCGCATCTGCTCAGACACACTCTCAACCTAAACTGCCTAAAAATCTGGTGAGCGAAAGATCCTTCTAAAGTTCTGTAGGTTTACAGCTGAATGTCTACTTTACCAAAACAGCCTCCGCACATTGTCTTTATATTTTGGACAAACACTGAAAGAAAAGAATTGTTGGATGTGATTTCTCAGACGTTAGAGCTCAGTGTTGGAGATTACGCCAAACCCAAATTGAGAGTGAAAGTCACTTGCTCAATTTGCATATATATTTAGATTAGGCTAAATCCTGTTGTTCTAATCCTTATGCCAGCTGATCAGCTCACTTCTTTTGCCTCTTGTAAAGTTATCATCCCAAATGCACATAAGACTGCAGATTTTTCTAGATGCGTTAATTTATTAGTATTCATTTGTTAGGAAAAAAATACGCCATTGGATAATATCTTTAAAAGACCACAATATAGGGCCTGGTTGGCTCAGTTGGTAGAGCAAGCGCACCGTATGCAGAGGCTATAGTCTTCAACGCTGTTGTTCAGGGCTTGATTTCCAGTCTCAGGCCATTTGCTGCATGTCTTCCTCTTCTCTCTTCACCCTCTTTTCGATCAAACTAATGTTCAATAAAGGCCACTAGTGCCAAAAAAGCCCACAATTATTACATCAGTGTTTTCAGTAAACTGCTGGACCTGGTGTGTCCAACATCTCCGCCTATTAACAAAAGTCTATCCGATCATCTGTTTACAGCTGGATGACCTACCAGAAAACTCTCCAATCAACATTGTGCAGACACCCATTCCCATTACTACCTCTGTACCCAAGAGGGCTAAGAGCCAGAGAAAGAAGGCTCTGGCAGCTGCCCTGGCCACTGCCCAGGAGTATTCTGAAATCAGCATGGAGCAGAAGAAATTACAGGTACACACGTAACCATCTGATCCTCACCGCTTCATGTCCAATTACGTTTTTGTCCCTCTGTAGCCTTTAATTGGTTTCGCATGTGCTATTGTAGGAAGCATTCACCAAAGCAGCAGGGAAAAAGAGTAAAACCTTGGTTGAGCTTGACTTGGGAGACATGCTGGCTGCTTTAGAAAAACAACAGCAGGCTATGAAGGCCAGGCAACTCACAAATACAAAGCCACTGTCTTTTACAGGTATTTATTAACTCCTATATGCATTTAAAATACTTTAAAAAAGGAGAACAATGAACAGTATGAAGTTTAATCTTGGAATTTTGCAGATAACATCCTTATTTTAGAATAACTTGTGGAGTTTTCTTGTTAAATCTCCCTCTCTTTCCAGTTGGAACAACCACTCCATTCCACAGCTCAGGCTCCACCAACGTGCCGTCCATGTTGAGGGGTCACCAGCAAGCCATGTCGGCCCCACACAATGCTTTAGATTCCACTGCACCACGAGTGAAGAGGGGGAAGGAGAGAGAAATTCCCAAAGTGAAACGCCCTACAGCTCTTAAAAAGGTTGGCAAATTAAACCAAATAACTTACAGCTGCTGAAAGAAATAAAGACTGTTTTTTTTCTCTTTTTGAAAGTATATAATGACAGGATTTTCTGTCCTGTTTTGGTTTTTCTAGATTATCCTAAAGGAACGTGAGGGGAAGAAAGGAAAGTCATGTGTAGAACAAGAGTCTGCAGGCCATGAGGAGCATGGAGATGAGTGCCTCCAGTTTACAGATGATCTGTCGCGTGAGCCTGCCTCCCAGGAAGGTGAGCCTATTAATATACAGATTTTCCTTGTTGGGAACTTCCCTACGACTGAATTCTGGAAACATTAATGCATCGATTGACACCATGGGAAAACATACAACTAGGAAAAATCCAAGAAATTAAAGAAGAAGGAACAAGGAGCTTGACTTAAATTTGAATAACAAATAATTCCCAAGTGTCTTGTACAGATCTTGCATTTTGCACAATTCAAATAATTATAGAACCATATGAAACTTGCATAAACTTCACTTATATTGGTTTGGAAAGTGTGATAAAGGTTTACACAAAAGATATTTGAATACATTCAAGTTTCATATGCGTCTAGGGTCTTTGAAATTCGTTTTTAAGAGTTGAAACAATTTGTTTTGTTCTTTTTTTATAAAAAAAAAAAAACAAATGTGCAACCTTCTCTTAGATTTTGTTTAATAACCTGTGACTCAGTTTCTGCTGGTGGTTTGTCTGACAGAAAACGGCTTGAGCGTGCCCAGCGACGGGTCCCTCTCCCCGGCCAGCCAGAACTCCCCTTACAGCATCACCCCGGTGTCACAGGGTTCTCCAGCCAGCTCTGGAATCGGCAGCCCGATGGCTTCAAACGCCATCACCAAGATCCACAGCCGACGTTTTAGAGAGTAAGCCCTCACTTCGACCCCACGTGGAAATGTCATTGGCAATCTGTGGTATTTGGATGTCTAGAAGTCTTCGCTATGCGGCGACAAAATTTGGTGGTTCAGCAAATCAGTGTCCCACTCCTAAAACACATTGGCTGTGACAAGCAATGCGTGGTTTTAATGGGGGAAGAGTACAATAAATAATTGTAGAGTATGGCACAAATCTCTACCACTTGGCTATACTGGATGCCTGGCGTCTCAAACACAGCTTTGTTCCTCCATGCTTTCAGTTAAAGACCCATTGTCCCAACCCACCCCTTTCTGTGTTTCTTTTCTTCTTTTAATGTCTCCAGAGGGCCTCTCTAGTCAAAGCTCCTCCTCTAAGATCTAGCTGCCCAGACGCTGGTTCCTCACACCATGTTGACCTTTTCATAGATATTTCAGATATGTTAATGTATTGTACTTTACCATAGGGCTTAAAATAGTCTGATGGAGTAAACTGCAGCACCAAAGGTATACAGTTAGCTGTTAAGGTTGTTTTGAGCAGCTGTATGAGAATCAGAATCAGCTTTATTGCCAAGTTCGTACAGACAAACAAGGAATTTGCCTCCGGTACACTTTGCTCTTTTGTTCTGTTTTTGCATTACAGAATATACAAATTTACAATTTACAATGTACAATATACACATATCTAATAGAAAAGGTGCATTTGCAACATCTGAATGCTGTTGTTCTGTACTCTATTGAATGTTCAACAGAGAAGTCTAGATCAATTTAGACTAAAACCATTTTTAGCAACTAATTTCTATATGTCTAAAACCATTGTTTCTCTTTGCAGTTGATGAGGGTTGCTATTATGGCTCTTTTTTTTTTTTTACAGTAAACCTTTTGTATTTGTTTCATACCACAAAATAAAATGCAAACAATTAACCCTTTTAAAGTATGTAGTCTATTTGAGCATTACAGAAATACATAGAACAAAAGCCCTTATTTATACAATTTACAAATAAAAACAAACCCAAGTGCTCAGCATATTATATAGGATGGGCTTGAACTGGAAATAAACCAAAATATGCCTCATTTCAGTTTTAAATGCAGCTCCAAAGAAAAAGAAATAACTCTATTACACTTGCACTAAAATGTAATAATGGAGGCTATGACATTTCCATGTGACTTCCAAATGACTTCTATGTCTGCATTATTTGAATCTGTCTTATTCAAGTTTGATTTACTTAGATGTTCACATTACTTTTACAATTAAATGGGATTAAAACAGGATGAAGTATAATTTACTAGGTTGGCTGCACAAAGACTGCAAATTATCACACACGGGCATAGAGTTAATCAGTCAAATGTACGACAAACACGTTTTTATTGAAAGGCAAACCAGACAGGATCTTTGTCTAACTTCAGAGGAGATTCAGCTGATCAAAAAGAACTTTGTCATCAGCTCATAAGTAGCTTCAGGGAGTCGTCACTTCAGACTCCCATCATGCACGGAGCTTTGTTTCTTAGCTTTGTTGATTTGTCTCGCAACAAAACCATACAGTGTTGAAACCTGCAGTTTATTGTCACCTAACTTGAAATAGTCTCATGCTTTAGATCACTTCGGCCCTTGGGAACATGAAATAACTTGTGTAACTTTGCTCATTAGATGCTATAGCTTTATCCGTCATGTTGGATTTGACGCTGTAGGTCAGAAGGAGCTAAGCACGACTGACGTATGCAACGCATACGCATTACCGCTGGAGAGCGCAGCCAGGGGCTTCTCCTCACAGGCAGCGGTTTGAAGTAAAACAGCTGTTAGTTTTGTTAAAAAGTTCAGAGATCAATTCTTAATCCCTAAGGATTATCATGGGCAGCATCGTCTAATAGGGGGAATCATTGCAGCCATAGTTACCATTAACGTAACAACGACCTATAACCGCTTTTTTTCCCTCTAAAGGTACTGTAACCAAGTACTGAGTAAGGAGATCGATGAAAGCGTGACTCTGCTGCTGCAGGAGCTGGTTCGCTTCCAGGAGCGGGTCTACCAGAAGGATCCCACCAAAGCCAAATCTAAACGTCGACTGGTCATGGGCCTCAGAGAGGTCACCAAGCATATGAAGCTGCATAAGATTAAGTGTGTCATAATTTCTCCCAACTGTGAGAAGATCCAAGCCAAAGGTGAGTGTTAGAATGTTTAGGATGTTGAATAAAGAGGGTTAATAATAGGGTTATTACCATGTGTTTGCACCCTGTTGATGAGACAATTTGAGGTTCCAACAGTTTTATGTGTTGCAGGTGGTTTGGATGAAGCTTTGTACAATGTGATTGCCATGGCAAGGGAGCAGGAGATCCCGTTTGTATTTGCCTTGGGCAGAAAAGCTCTTGGACGCTGCGTTAACAAGCTGGTGCCTGTTAGCGTTGTGGGGATTTTTAACTATTCTGGGGCTGAGGTAGGACATTGCTATCCTTCTAAAATCCTTCAGATTTCTTAAAGTTTTTCTTGCAATTTTCTCAGTTTTGCATTTGCTGTACCTCTTTCTCAGGGGCTCTTCAACCGTTTAGTGTCACTGACAGAACAGGCGAGGAAAGCCTACAAGGACATGGTGTCTGCTCTGGAGCAGGAGCAGGCAGAAGAGGCTCTTAAAAATGACAAGAAGGTCCCACATCACATGGGCCACTCACGCAACCACTCTGCTGCTTCAGCCATCTCTTTCTGCTCAATATTCTCTGAGCCTATCTCAGAGGTCAATGAAAAGGAGTATGGTGAGCTCATGTTTGATTTCTGGCTTGGGAGGCCTTCCTGGTTCATGCATGGTGTATGTGCTACAACTTGCATAATGAGCGATGTATATCTTAAGAGTCATAAATAAAACTTGTGTCTAAGGTGAGGAGAGCACATAGTTGGAAGAATTTATGTAAAGGACTGAAAGTGGTGGGACCCAAGAACAACACCTGCAGTCAAATACTTCTTGTTTTCAACATGGTCAGGAACATCGTACTTTAAATTTGTTGCTGTTAATGTCGAGTTTATCGCCACCTCCTGGTACAGTGCAGTTACTACAGCATCTTTAATTTAAATCGCATCTAGGTGCAGATTTTATTTATTTATTTCCCACAAATGGAAAAAAAAACTATGCAGTTATCCAAAAATGTCGAACAGTTACTTTAGCAATCAACACCTTTACAGTTTTAATTGTGGGGTTTATTTGTAACTCTAAATATTGAACTAATACATTAATTTTTCCCTTCAGAGACGAATTGGAGGAGTATGGTGGAATCCTCAGATGCGCTGGAGCCTGTAGAGACGGAGCCAAGTCGCCCTACAGCTTCTACAGCCTTCCAGAATAATAATAGTGAAACGCCAGCAGCAGCCGCCACCAGCACCACCAACAGCAGCGTCCCTCCCAGCTCCACAGCTCCTCAGCCCAGGGTAGGCCCCGCGATGCAAGGTACCGCGGACAGAGATGAAGTCCGAGCTGACGACCGGCTCGAGCTGGCTTCTCAAAGCACAGAGACGGGCTCGTTGGATGGGAGCTGCAGGGGGCCACTGACCTCCTCCATCACTTCCACCACTTCAACCCTGGTGCCGGGGATGTTGGAAGAGGCAGAGGAAGAGGATGAGGAGGAGGAAGACTATACTCCTGAACCTATTTCTGTCGAAGTACCCACTCTGAGCAGTCGCATTGATTCCTGGGTGTCGAAGACCCTGGAAAACCTGAACCTTGGAAAAAGCCAAGAAAGTACAGAGGAGGAGGAGGAAGAGGATGAAGAGGACAGGGAGCAGAGCGGCGATGAGGATGATCTGGACTCAGCAGACATCACAGAGCCGAACATGGAGGAAAAAGCACAAGTGGAAGCTAAAAAATCCACAGTCTGAAGCCACTCCACTGTTTTCTCTCTACATGCACTGATTATTTTTGTCCTCTGTCGCTCCCCTCGTACCTCTTCATCCCTATTTGTCCTCTGTGTCTGACCCCTGACACTAGGCATTATCTCAGGAATCAACCACTTGACCAACATTCACACTCATTGTAGAAAATCTGACCAGCTTACAGACCAAACAACTCCTAACACTACAAGGATGCCCTCACTTCCTCACCCCAGAACCTGCAACACTTGAATCCAGAGGGAAACTGGATTTGTTTTTCATACACCTCTGAAGCTGAACTCTTTTTAGAGACTTTTTTTCTGGGAGCAAGTGATGAGTGATCTGGAGTTTGGGAATATTTCTTCAACCAGAGCTCTGAAGGTTTACAGCTCTGCTTGTATTTGTCTGTGTATGTGTTTGCTTTACAGAGTCATGCTTTAGATTTACTTTGCTGTTTATTGACTTTATATATATGATTTTCTTTTGTTGCGTTCATTCTTTTATTTTTGTTTAACAGAGGGAGAGACTTGCATTTATTAACTACTCGGTTTGTGTCATTTGCTTTTAAAGTGTCAGGGGTTTTGTGTTTGAACCAAAACAGCTCCCATCCATCAGTCTCCACAGAGTGTTCTTAATGTCTAAACAATGAGTGTCTCATCCTGTATCTAGATGATTTGAATAACTTTACTTCTAAGAAGGAAAATACGATTAATGAATATAACCTCGTCTTGGTGGTTTTACTAAAGCATTTAATGGTCTGTCTTATTGATCTTGCCTTGTGAAAGTATTAGAGGTTTTCCAATGAATTGGAAATGTAAAATCCCTGATCTGTGCTTCATAAAGAAAAAGGACATGCTCCTTATTTGTTTTCTGCAGTGTTTTTTTTTTTTTCCCCCAATGGAAAGTGAGTATCCACACACATCTTGTATGATAAACACTGAGATTTGTTTCACATTTAGAAATGCATTTTACAAGTGTTTTGGGGAAATAAAGGCCAGCTTTACCTTCTTTCTCTGAAATGTATGTTTTAGCCGTTTAAGAATTAAGATCCAGAGAAGCAGGCAAGTGTTTACTGGTAACTGTAACGTTTAATAAATCCCCAAATATCACTTTCTGTTAAGACCTGAAAGGAATCATCGTGGAGCTCTTCTAGATTTGATAAGCGGGTTTTGTTTTTTTGGGGGGTTTTTTTCAAAGGCGCCCAACTACACTCATCAGTGAAGATGAGAAGTTACCAGTCTAACACAAATTCATATTCTTGTAAATACATGTGTAAAAGGAAAAAAAAAAGATTGAGTTTTATTAAAAAACACAATCATCCCGTTTTTAAGCCATTTAATACTTTGAACATGTAAACAGTTGGAATCCAATTTGATATTGGTATTTGATAAATGAATCAGACTATTAGAGGTGTAAATGACCAGTGTGTGAGGCCATATACTTCATGCTTTAAATTAATGAAAGTATTTCTGGTTTAATTAAAGGTACGCTGAGTGAGTGTGTGCGTAATGACTTCCGTCAAAGTGTTTGATGTGGTAATTGAAAGCTAATGTGTTTTTCTTTTTTTTGCACTATGTAAATACAGTACCAGTAAAAGTCTTGTAAAATGTGAAACAAAAAAAGGAGAGAAAAAAAAACGGTTTGATGAAGTAATTCTTTTTTGAGTGTGTTGTCTTTCTATGGATATTTAAAACCATCTCCTTCTGACTGTACTTCACTTGTAACATTGTTGGAGGCTGTTTCTCATAATCATGTTAACTCTCAAACTATATGGACTGATGATTAACATCATTAAAATATTGTTTAGGTAAGTTATTTTGTCTGATGCCTTATTTTCTTGCCTGCAGCTTCTACATAAACACTTTAAAGCCATGATGGTATCTGGTGAATTAATAATTATGTTTTTCCAGGATTTATTGATTTTGCAGCATTCAAACTTTCCCATAACATTTTTAGGATGTCCCAAAGATGCTTTGGGGGATTATGGTTTAATCTCTGCTGAGCAATCTAATGTTTTTATCTTTCCTTCTAAACTGTTATTTTAAAACATGACTGTGACATTTTTCATTCCTTATCCCACTAATGAGGTGAAGACAGGAAAGCTACTGTTTGTATCAGGTAGGATTGAAACACTTGCCAGATTTAACCTTCTTATTACTGTTTTCAGTACTTTCCCAATTGCTTAAATGCAGGTAGGTATTTTTTCAAATAATAAAATAATGACCTAAAGTAAAATAATAAAGCCTGCAACAAAATGTAAATGGAAATTAAAAATGAAACAGATCCTTTGTTACAGCATTGACTAATATCAACTATAATGAAATTTTGTTTGAGGAGTGGAGTACTTTATTCAATTAAACTCAAAGGTTATTAAACAATGCCCAGACAGGACAGGGTTATGAGGAAATACCATTATTTGTTCACACTCAATGTGAACATAAGTTATGGAGAGCCGTTTCATTCAAAATTAAATAAATACATTAATGCTGCTATTGATAAATTATTAATAAATATTCTATGAAATAAATAAATATCCCCATGAACTAAAACAATTATGTTAAAAGAAAATTTCATCTTATTTTATTTCATTCATTTCAAAATTTATTTAATTTACTTAAAGATTTATTTATTTCATAATGCAGTTTTATTTTGTGACACTTTTATTTTGTAAAGCTACTTTAAGAATTTCAGTGGCTTTTACTTTTTAACCCCGTTTTTCATTTTAAGCTCTTTTTATTTCATGTTTTTATATTCAAATGAGGGGGCGGGGTTTGATCTGCTGGGGCGGCCACAGCCACGAATGGAGCTCGGCCCTGCTGTCCCAGCGCCGCCCCAGCAGATCAAACTCCGCCCCCTCATTTGAATATAAGAACATGAAATAAAAAGAGCTTAAAATGAAAAACGGGGTTAAAAAGTAAAAGCCACTGAAATACGTAAAGTAGCTTTACAAAATAAAACTGCATTATGAAATAAATAAATCTTTAAGTAAATTAAATCAATCTTGAAATGAATTAAATAAAACAATATAAAAAAAATTATTTTAACATAATTATTTTGTTTTATTTCATGGGGATATTTATTTATTTCATGGAATATTTATTCATAATTTATCAAAAGCAGTATTTATTTAATTTTGAATGAAACGGCTCTCCATAGTAGAGAATCAGATTAAGGCATACCCAGGTTGTAGTTTTAAGAAATCACCACTAAGTGGGGACAAAGCTTTGCCTGGGCACCACTCATAACACTCATACAAAAGATAGATAAAGAGTTTGAGTTTAATACTGTAGATGCCACTTTTATTTATGTCTTATGGTCAAAATACTCTGTTATTTTAAGTAGTTATGATTACATGTGTTTCCCAACAGTTTATTTCTTTGTTGGCTGGATGAATTGAAAGTGCAACTAATGTATGTCACTTTTTTGTGTCCTCAACCAACTAATTCCTATATAATTACTTAACTTTTAAGGTTTAAATGACTTTAGACTTCCTGTTTGTAATCAAGTGGGCAACATTTTTCATCCTTACATAAATACACCTAAATAGAAAATACCCCCCCCCTTCTCTCTCCTCTGTGCTGGCAGCTCAGTTTCTGGGAGTTTTGGATCAAACTCAAACCAAACATCAATTTCCAACACACCGAGTGTACATCATCATCAAGATGTATATGAGGGACTAGAATAGCCAAAATTCTGAATAAATATAGGAAAACAATTATGTGTCAATAATTTATTTAATTTACCAACAAATACAACACAAATTTAAAAAGAACACTTGTAGACAATTAATATATAAATTGTGATAATTTAACCATTATCTCCATTTATTTGTCTTATCTAATTTATTTTCAGTCTTAGTTTTTATTTATGTGCTTTTATATTTATTTTACATTTTTAGATACATATTCATCAATGCATGGCTTTTTTTCCCCAAAACAATATTTAATATTGTGTTTAATTTGCAATTTTTAATTGTGTTATTTATTGCACTATTTTTATTGTCCATATTTTTGTTTTACTTCATTAGGCTACTTCCCCTTTGTATTTTCCATGTGTAAAACAGGACTAAAGGGATATTCCCGATTGAAATTACCTACATTTAAGAGGAGAATGTTTTTACAAAGTGTTTCACGAATCAATATTTTTTAGGCACATCTGGTATTTTACATGTTGAACTCACAGAGAAGAGTTCTAACTATTTGCTCATAATTGGTTAAGGGAAAGTTTAGGACATCGTAAACAGTTCTTCAGTAACTGCCATGTTTTAAAAATAAATAGAAAGAAAAACAACATAATTTTAAAGGAGCAGTGGTAATTATTATTATTGTGTATTTTTGTCTCTAACTTTTTATATGCTCTACATTCTGCATGAAATTACTCACACTATTTTATTTGAATGATTTGTATAAAGGTCTGTATATACTGTGTTGCTATAACCATGTAAAATGGAATAAAAATAGTTTAAAAATAGAAGAGTGACAATCTCTTAATCAGCAGCAAAGTCTGTATGTAAAATACTCTGACACTGGCGCTTGGTTTGTTGCTCTGATTTGAATCACACGGAAATGCAAATGTTCCCCTTCCACTTGTATGTTCATGCAGGTCATTTGGATAATATGTGCATTTGATAAACTATGAAATGCATTTTATCGCGTAGATCAAGTCAGACTGAGCAATTCCTACATAATAGATGGTAAAATGTAATTTTATTCAGAAATTAGATAGAAACATTTCTGGGGAGGAAGTCAAGCTAATAATGCATTAATAATGCGCTCTAAAAGCATCTCGTAGGTGCAAGTGACGTTAACACAGAGGGACAAAGCATTCTATTGGCTCTGCTTCAGTGTATAACTGTAGGTGCCTGTGTGTGTGTGTGTGTGTGTGTGTGTGTGTGTGTGTGTGTGTGTGTGCAGAGCATGAGTCACCCTTTCTGTCTGTGATTGGATGGTAGTTCATGGGTGAAGGAGGGGCAACAGTGCCTTAGGGTCCGTCTGTCAATGTCTCCTCTGGTTCATTCAAACATTCATCTGCATGCGCCATCATAGAGAGAGAAAGAACAGTTAGAGCCTCTCATTCATAAAAAAGTATGTTCATTCATAAAAGCTGCACAGTTCGCCCATGCGTCAGATAGAAAACACTGATTTTGTGAAGCAGAGCTGGAAGCTGGTTAACTGACGGAGAAGGGTTCAGGTCAGTGAGGAGGTTTGAGCATTTACACGGCATGACTGGAGTGGAGCAGACAGGATTTTGAGCTACACAGGAAAGCCCAGTCCTATGCAGGTGAGTTGAATTTGCTGTAATGTGCAGTGGGAATCACATCTAGTGATCTAAGCAAGGTGATTCCCAAACACAAGGATACATTTGTAAAGAGCAACTGATTGGCATAAGAACAAAAACCCAGAACTTTGTGGCTTTCTTCTAAATTTTTGTTATGCCATTACTGATGTCAACTCTTTCTCTTTTCCCCTTTTTTTCCTTTTTCTAGTTTTCCAGTGCCTTGATTATGCGAGAGCAAACCATACCCATTTTCAAATCACAGACAAGACTCCTACCAGGTGGGCTTGTTTTAAAGGTAGCTCATGAAAACACTTTTTTTGCCAATTTAATTATAATATGCTTTTGTTTATCATCTGTAGGTATGCTGAAACGCACCAAATACAG
The DNA here is from genome assembly GCF_021462225.1 of Girardinichthys multiradiatus. Classification (NCBI taxonomy): domain Eukaryota; kingdom Metazoa; phylum Chordata; class Actinopteri; order Cyprinodontiformes; family Goodeidae; genus Girardinichthys; species Girardinichthys multiradiatus. Next base: position 17,260,485 of record NC_061797.1, read on the forward strand.
CCGACTGCGTAACGATTCCTTGACATCTTTGGAGGATCACCCTGAAAGAATTTCACCCTCGAAGAGGGACCTATGCTTAGACCCTGATTTTGCTCAGCTTGATCCTGGGACACCATCTCACCATGGATCATCTACCCTGAGGAACTTTATCCCCCACGTGGCCAATATCTGTCTGCAAAGTCCTAATTGCTTGCGAAAAGGCCAAAGGGGACAAGCAAAAACAAACATAGACAGAACTGATCATAAACAGGATGACAGACCTCTGTCTAGAACAGATTTGGGCTGTTCCCTTGGTGTGTCCTTCAGCAGTGGACCAAACCTGATTCACCCGGCTCTCCTCTCCACAAAGCGCCCCATCACACTGCACCGGATGGCCAGCCTCCCCTGCACTTCATGCTTACATCAAAGCGATGGGCTTTGCTGCTTGGAGGCAGTAGATGACTGTGCAGTGGTGAGGACATCAAACAGAGCGGCTCACCATCATGTGAAGGTACCTCAGACCACTTATCCTACCTGTGCACACAAAATCTAGAAATAAAGGTATATGAGACTATTTATGCATTTCCTTGTGTTTAAGCATCACTAAAGAATCTCATTATGAAACAAAGTGTAGTTTTCCACCTGAGTTTTAGTGTGAGTGCATAGGACTGGGATTAACAGCTTCAATTCTGTCAGTGCCAAAACAAACTGACACAAAGAAAACTCACAAACCCTCTTATCTTTCCACATGCTCTATTATATATTTAAACCCCTCACTCCCCCCACCTTCCTTCTCACATGCAGCTTTCTGTGTAGACAGTAGTGACTCATCCCGGCTCTCTGCTCCTCTCTAGATCAACTCTGCTTGCTTACACGTGCGTGCGTGTGTGCGCGAGCGCGCATGCGTGCGTGTGTGTCCGGTATTAGCAGGGCTCATGCTGTCCCATAACAGGAGGTGTGTTCGCATGGGTGATTAGGAGCAGGACTTGTTAGCTGACCGGCAATGGAAAAGAGAACGGACTGTCTGACTATCCTCTATAAACAAGCACACACACACACACACACACACACACACACACATCACACTTCCGCCCACTCACCCCTCCCACATGTACAATGATTGATTCGAGTCCGGTTCAGATCAATGGGTTTACTAATCGCGACTCCACCCTATGGGGCCTGTTTTACTCAAACTCATGACCAATGGGAGAACGACTGCAGTGAGCAAATGTTGTCTGGCTGCATGAGTGCTTCTACAATCCATTTTTCAAATATTTACTATCAAATTGTAAAATCTATCATATATTGTGTTGCTGTAGATAGCAGTTTAACACTGTGGACACATACAATGGACTTATAGGACACAAAGACATAACTGCTCTGCCTTTTGGTTATTTTGATTAGGTTTCTCTGTAATTACTGTTGTGTTTTGCTTATTTGTTTGTGTTTTTCAAGTACATGGGTAGCGTGGAAGTGATCCAATCCATGAGGACACTCGACTTTGATACAAGAATGCAAGTCACACGGTACGATAATACATACACACTCCTATGCATACAGTCAGAGGTATACTGAGTTTTTGCTTCGGCAGATCATTGAGCACAAGGATAAAACTTATCTACTTGGAGGTGTGCAGCTAAAGATGAGACATTTTTATCTAAATAAAAACAGGATATGAAACTGGCGTAGAAATAACAAGCAGGGCAAAACAGCTGACGGACACAGACTAATTAACACAAATTAGCTGAACAGAAATGCAAGAAAACTACAAATCAAGAAAGGAAAAGAGAAACAGAGATCTAAGAGGAATAATACTACATGTAAAAAAGACCACTAGAATAAATCACAAAAGAATGAATTAAGGAGAACATCTAACAATAATGAGAACAGAAAAATAAACTAAAAGCTGAACCTAAATAACACAATAGGCAGCAAGAAATGGTTAAAATACACAAACACAACAGACAATTAAAGCCCAAACACCTCAGGATCGTGACAGGGCATGAAGGTGATATAAATGTTGGACCTTCGGCAATACATCTGAATTGTCCCTTTTCCAAGATCAAATTACTTTACAATAAGCAAATTGGAATTTATTGTGAATTTTCTCCAATCTGCATTTGGATCAAATATTCACACACTTAAATATATGCATATAGCTCCACTAATTTCTAACTCAACGTCCCTTAGCATACTGCACCTTGATCAAAACTCTTAGCACCCATCAAAAACCTGTGTCATTATTCTGGCTGGAGACTTGACTACAGTGCAGAATTGGTACAGTTCATCCAAACTGGTCTTTTCCCTAGGACAGGTTCTGCTTTTAAATTGTGCCACATATTTTCAGTTGAGCTGAGGTTGGGTCATTTCAACAGGACTAAAGTCTGTTTCTGTCAGTCTGCATTTCCATTTTATTAAACCAGTTTATTTGGGATCATTGTTTTGTTGAAACACCCAGTTGTGGACATGTTTCAACCATATAGCAGCTGATTGGAGATGAAGAACAATAATTTAGTGAAAGTCCTCCATCTTCATTACTAAATCCACCTTATTCAGTGTAACAGAGCAACTGGTAGCAAAACAACCCCACAGCATGATGCTGCCTCCACGATGCTTGGCAGCTTGTACAGTGATCTTCAGTTTGAAGGCATCTCCAACTTGCTGCTGAGAATAGGAAGAGGAGGTTACATATTTCTGTGGGGCTGTATTCTGCTCGCCCAGGATGTCATTTCTGTGAGAACTAGGTGTAAAACTCAGTTCACTGTGAACACAGACACTGGTGTTCCCGCAGTTTCCAGTTTATGATCGGCTTGAGCCTTGGCGGTTTTCTGAACATCTGAACCAATTTACTTTTATCTGAGGGTGAAAGTTTGGGTCACATGTTTACAACTTGGATAGAACTGGCTGTTTCAACAAGACAATGCTCTCAAACACATTAAAACTAGCTTGGGCCCTGACCTATTGAAAATGTACTGACTAAGCCTACAGGGACAAGTAGCAACATTTTTGTTAGTATATACAGGTCCTTCTCAAAATATTAGCATATTGTGATAAAGTTCATTATTTTCCATAATGTCATGATGAAAATTTAACATTCATATATTTTAGATTCATTGCACACTAACTGAAATATTTCAGGTCTTTTATTGTCTTAATACGGATGATTTTGGCATACAGCTCATGAAAACCCAAAATTCCTGTCTCACAAAATTAGCATATTTCATCCGACCAATAAAAGAAAAGTGTTTTTAATACAAAAAACGTCAACCTTCAAATAATCATGTACAGTTATGCACTCAATACTTGTTCGGGAATCCTTTTGCAGAAATGACTGCTTCAATGCGGCGTGGCATGGAGGCAATCAGCCTGTGGCACTGCTGAGGTCTTATGGAGGCCCAGGATGCTTCGATAGCGGCCTTTAGCTCATCCAGAGTGTTGGGTCTTGAGTCTCTCAACGTTCTCTTCACAATATCCCACAGATTCTCTATGGGGTTCAGGTCAGGAGAGTTGGCAGGCCAATTGAGCACAGTGATACCATGGTCAGTAAACCATTTACCAGTGGTTTTGGCACTGTGAGCAGGTGCCAGGTCGTGCTGAAAAATGAAATCTTCATCTCCATAAAGCTTTTCAGCAGATGGAAGCATGAAGTGCTCCAAAATCTCCTGATAGCTAGCTGCATTGACCCTGCCCTTGATAAAACACAGTGGACCAACACCAGCAGCTGACACGGCACCCCAGACCATCACTGACTGTGGGTACTTGACACTGGACTTCTGGCATTTTGGCATTTCCTTCTCCCCAGTCTTCCTCCAGACTCTGGCACCTTGATTTCCGAATGACATGCAGAATTTGCTTTCATCCGAAAAAAGTACTTTGGACCACTGAGCAACAGTCCAGTGCTGCTTCTCTGTAGCCCAGGTCAGGCGCTTCTGCCGCTGTTTCTGGTTCAAAAGTGGCTTGACCTGGGGAATGCGGCACCTGTAGCCCATTTCCTGCACACGCCTGTGCACGGTGGCTCTGGATGTTTCTACTCCAGACTCAGTCCACTGCTTCCGCAGGTCCCCCAAGGTCTGGAATCGGCCCTTCTCCACAATCTTCCTCAGGGTCCGGTCACCTCTTCTCGTTGTGCAGCGTTTTCTGCCACACTTTTTCCTTCCCACAGACTTCCCACTGAGGTGCCTTGATACAGCACTCTGGGAACAGCCTATTCGTTCAGAAATTTCTTTCTGTGTCTTACCCTCTTGCTTGAGGGTGTCAATAGTGGCCTTCTGGACAGCAGTCAGGTCGGCAGTCTTACCCATGATTGGGGTTTTGAGTGATGAACCAGGCTGGGAGTTTTAAAGGCCTCAGGAATCTTTTGCAGGTGTTTAGAGTTAACTCGTTGATTCAGATGATTAGGTTCATAGCTCGTTTAGAGACCCTTTTAATGATATGCTAATTTTGTGAGATAGGAATTTTGGGTTTTCATGAGCTGTATGCCAAAATCATCCGTATTAAGACAATAAAAGACCTGAAATATTTCAGTTAGTGTGCAATGAATCTAAAATATATGAATGTTAAATTTTCATCATGACATTATGGAAAATAATGAACTTTATCACAATATGCTAATATTTTGAGAAGGACCTGTATATAGCCACTGCACATATATTATTATTATACATGATTTAAAACATTTTTTACAAATAAAAAACTGAAATGTGCAGTGTGTGAAAGTATTCAGCCCCATTTACTCTGAGTGCAACCAATTGCCTTCAGAAGTTGCATGATGATTGCTAATGACTAAATAGAGTCCATCTGTGTGTAATCTAATCTCAGTACAAATACAGCTGCTCTGTGGCGGCTTCAGAGGTTGTAGAATATTGGGGAGCAAACAGCATCATGAAGTCCAAGGAACAAATCAGACAGGTCAAGGATAAAGTTGTGGAGAAGTTTAAAGCAGGCTTAGGCTATAAAAAGATTTTCCAACATGTGGAAGAAGGTGCTTTGGTCAGATGAGATCAAAATTGAACTTTTTGGCCAAAATGCAAAACGCTATGTGTGGTGGAGAACTAACACAGCACATCACTCTGAACACACCATCCCCACTGTCAAATATGGTGGTGGCAGCATCATGTTCTGGGGGTGCTTCTCTTCAGGAGGGACAGGGAAGGTGGTCAGAGTTGATGGGAAGATGGATGGAGCTAAAAACAGGGCAATCTTGGAAGAAAACCTGTTGGAGTCTGCAAAAGACTTGAGACTAGAGCGGAGGTTCACCTTCCAGCAGAACAACGACCCTAAGCATAAAGCCAGGGCTACAGTGGAATGGTTTAAAACAAAACATATTCATGTGTTAGAATGGCCCAGTCAAAGTCCAGACCTAAACCCAATTGAAAATCTGTGGCAAGATCTGAAAACTGCTGTTCACAAACACTCTCCATCTAATCTGACTGAGCTTGAGCTGTTTTGCAAAGAAGAATGGGCAAAAATGTCAGTCACTAGATGTGAAAAGCTAGTAGAGACATACCCTAAAAGACTTGCAGCAGTAATTGCAGCAAAAGGTGGTTCCACAAACTATTGACTCTGGGGGGCTGAATACTTTTGCACAATGCCCTAGTCAACTTTTAATTTGTAAAAAAAAGAAAAAAGAAATCATGTATAATTTTCGTTCCACTTCACAACCGAATACCACTTTGTGTTGGTCTTTCACTTAAAATTCCAATATAATATATTTATGCTCTGGTTGTAATGTGACAATATGTGGAAAAGATGAAGATGTATGAATACTTTTACAAGCCACAATAACATATATACTGTACATATATATATATATGGCGAAGCTTTGGACATGTTTTTCGTTCAATGGCTTTTCCTTATTTTTATTACTTTCTACAAACTATGCTGCAAAAGTATATAGAACTATGCAGCAAACAGAAACATGTGAAATACCTTGAAATGTTTTTGCTTTGATTACTGTTTTGCACACTCTTGGCATCTCTCAATGAGCTTCATGAGGTAGTCATCTGAAATGGTTTTTCAACAGTCTTGAAGGAGCTCTTACAGGAAGGAATAAAAATGACAAACTTTTGTATCGGAAGGTGTGTGCAAACTGTCTAAAATCATCCACAATGAATTCAAATTTGTCAGGCAGGTCTTGTTATTGTAACTCATTGGATCTGTATAGTTGTACGATCATATCACTTAGGAAAAATAACAGTTGAAATGCGTTCTTAAAAACCCATAATAAGTTTGAAATTCAGGACGATGGTAAGTCTGTGTAAGCTTTTTACCAGCACTGTGTGTGTTTGGCATTTTTCACTGAGAAAATGTCCTTGTTTCACTTGCTTATTACAGCTTTAGATGGTTTGTATTAATTTGGGGGTAAAGGCTAGTTAATGCAAATATTAAAGAATTTGAAATATTCAAGCTTTAAAAAAACGTTATAATTAATACCCATAAAGTTGGAGAAGCTTGAAGGAGGAAAGATGTTTTTCTCTGTTAGTAATGTGATTTAGAAATGTCGGCAGGAAGAGGTCATCCTGAGGTCTGGAAGTACAAGTAAACATTCTGAGAAAAGAGCTTAAAAGATTCCAGATAGTCAAACCAACAAATGGTCAAATATTAGGTAAATTCAACAAACATTTCTAAGATCTTCAACGTTAAAACAATCAAAATTTAAAAGACTTTAAAAAAAATTACTTAATAATTAAGTCCTCCAGAAAGTTAATATATTTTAAGATAAAAGGATGTAGACAGAGCATTCTTTCCAACTACAGGAACTCAAATTTTGAATCAGTGGGTGAAGTTTTTAGAAAGTCAAAACATGCTTTACTAAAAAAGAAGAAAGCTAAAGATTAAAATAAATACATATAGAGGAACACTTATATGCATATATAATGCATTATTTATACATTTGCACACACAGCATGGAAAAGCTGATGTTTTGCATGTGCATAAAGGAGCAGCAGCATCTCTTAACACCAATTCCACTTAACATATATTTGCCAAAGCGGACATGTGTAGCTTATTATTTATTAAGAGGGGAAATCAAATTAAATGTATAATGTTTCATAAACTGGGGCTTTCTCGTTATCATTTGATATTGACATTCTAGTGCAGAATGCCAACACAGAGCAACTTCTGTTAACAACAGTGCTGCAGAGCGATGGGCCAGAAAATCGAATTAGATGAATTTCCTCCTAATCATCTCTCATAGGCTTATTAAAAAGCGAGCCACAGAGAGAGAGAACACATCTATTACATAAAGCTTGTTTTCCAGGAGGAGAAATGTTCTTCCAGGAAAATGGCCTCATTGCCTACACAGTTATGTGTGTTTTTAAGGTTTTACCTTTCCGACCCGAGCATCTGCGCCCAGAAATTCAATTCAAAAATACTTTATTAATCCCAAAGGGAAATTAAATGTTGTTGTAGCTCATTATGAAGGTTTCCTCAAAGAGTCGTTGTAGATGCTGATGACTGTGGGCAGGAAGGATCTCCTGTAGCGCTCCGTCTTACAGCAGATCTGAAGAAGCCTCTGACTGAAGACACTCTGTTGTTGTAGGACAGTCTCATGAAGAGGATGCTCAGGGTTCTCCATAATGTTCTTCATTTTATGAAGAATCTTTCTTTCCACAATGATCTCCAGAGGTTCCAGAGGAGTCCCCAGAACAGAACCAGCCTTCTTTATCAGCTTGTTGAGCTTTTTTAAGTCCCTGGCTCTGATGCTACTTCCCCAGCAGATGATGGCAGAAGAGATCACAAGACTTATATAAGATATGCAGCATCTTGCTGCAATCCTTTAGGCATTTGAATGGACTTTTTTTATTTTCTTCAGGGGACAAATGTTTGCTGCAATTGAACAGGACTTCAGTTATATGTGACCATCGTTATCAAAGCAAGATTTGGATTTTCTATAAAAACATGGCATATAAAATAAAATACACATGTAAGAACTTTTTTTTAAGTTCCTAATAAAGCCATTGGTAGTGACTCCATACTCTGGATTCTGCAATGTGCCTTGGCACACAAAAAATCATTGGGATAGAGTTTGAAAGTTCCCCCAAGTGTTATTATTGCTCACTATAATACTACATTGAAGCTGTGGGGGTTTATTGTGTTGGTTGCAGTATATCAAAGTTCTGGGTGAACTACAGCTATCACCAGATTTCAGACATAATGGCAGCAGCCGTGTTGGATTCTTAAGTCAAGGTTGAAGAGAAACTTCCAAATTTCAGAGTCAGAGTTGACTTCAGTGAACGCCCCAATTGATGTTTCTTTATGTTTGTTATATATACTGAAAGTATATATAACAAACCCAGTCCTCACTGTCAATGAGTGACATACAGAAAGAGTAAAACTATAATGGATCAGCCAGTTTAGCTTAGAACAATCTATTCCTGAACTTGTGTCGAAGGTTAATTAAAAAAAGGTAGAAATAGATTTCCAGGTTTGATAAAAAAAAAAAAAAGAAATTCATAAACTCTCATTACCCATCTGATTTGTATCCAGTTTTAAATTAAATCCTTAATCCAAAGTGATACTGTGGCTGGGGCAGCATCCCCCCCCCCTTAGAAGAATCAGAGGCGTGTGCTAATAAAGTTGAAAAAGAAATAACCTAATGGCCCCCAGCAGGTAATCCCAACCCCTCAGGGACAACCCCAAAAAGCAAAGTGAGTGGGTTCAGAAAAACATTTAACTGCAAGCACAGCCAAAATTCTTGTATTTTAGGACAGAGCCAAAACATCTATATCATTGTTGCTTCCTCATCCCGTTGATGTTTGTAACTTTGAACTGGGAATTCATGCTTCTAGTATGGGCCACACCATTATCAGCCACTGTGCAGCGCAGTGTTAATCTTGTGTGCTGGAACTAGTTTTTAGTACCTTTTTAATAGAGTAACCAAGATAAATCATTTGACAAAACTAAATCTATCTTTAACAACTTTCTTAAAGTGTTGGGCTTCCAAAAAACAGTAATAACAATAATTTTCTCTTTTAATAATCAATTTTTAAACCTAATACAACTTGTCTCTTCAGCTGTTAGTAAGACTTCCCATACATTCATGTTCTCAGCGTGGGACAGTCCTGGACTGGGGACAGGCGACTTTAGTGCCTGGACATATTAATTACAAAACTTACAGAGCCGTGCTGTAAGGAGCTAAGAATGTGTGACAGCATTGTGCTGATGTAGCAAGCAAACTCTTCCCTTTCCCTGAAAATTATATTTGGATTATAGTATTTGGTATTTGGTAAGTATATACTGTATTTTTCCACGATTTCACCAAACAGTGTTGAATATTAATTTGTTAGACTATTAGAAATAGCTTGCTGCCTTGTGTCGGTCCACTTAAGTAGATCCAGTGCAGAGGCCTTGCACTGACAGAATTGGGCCTTATGTATAAGATTTTTCCTGGATTCTTCAAATTCTTCAATGGCCGATGTTGCCAATTTGTTAGCAAATAATTCAGTTAGTCATGAAACGCACAACTTAGTATTTATTGTGTGTGTGTGTGTGTGTGTGTGCGCACTAGAGCACATGTGCGTTTATGCAACACAGATTTTGCATTGCTTCATTGATCTTTTTACTCCTTTTAACACACTGCTGCGATCTGAATAATTATTTAATATTAGCTCTTTGATCTATTTCCAATAATATTTATAGTTTATAGCATTCTCTGCACAAAGTCGAGCCTGTTCCCAATGGTCGTTGGACTCTGCAATGGCTGTCTCTTATCACGGATCCTGTTTGTGAAGTCCATGGACAGGGTCTCAAGGCGTAGTCATGGAGAGGAGGGTGTCTGGTTTGGGAACCTCTGGATCTCATCTTGTCTTTTTGCGGACGATGTGATTCTGTTGGCTTCTTCAGGCCATGACCTCCAGCGTGCACTGGAACGGTTCACTGCTGAGTTTGAAGCACCCAGGGTGAGAGTCAACTCCCCTAATATTGAGCCATGGTTCTGAACCAGAAAAGGGTGGACAGCCCCCTTTGTGTTAGGGGTCAGTCTCTGCCTCAAGCGGAGGAGTTTAAGTATCTTGGTGCCTTGTTCACCAGTGATGGTAGAATGGAGTGGGAGATAGATAGATTGGCGCTTCGTCTGCAGTAATGTGGACCCTGCTCTGGTTGGGTGTGGTGAAGAAAGAGTTCAAGCGTAAAAGCACAGCCCTTGATTTACCGGTCCGTCTATGTACCAACCCGCACCTATGGCCATGAGATATGGATCATGACTGAAAGAACGAGATCCCAGATACAAGATGGACTCAGCCTTAGAGATAGGGTAAGGTAGAATAGCTGCTTCTCCGTATCGAATGGAGTCAACTGAGGTGGTTCGAGCATCTGATTAGGATGCACCCTAGGTGCCTCCCTTCAGAGGTTTCCTGGGCATGTCCTCCTGGGATGAGACTCCGGGGAATAGCCAGAACCCGCTGGAAGTACTATGCATCCCGCCTGGGAACTTCTTCTGATACCCCAGAATGAGCCGGAGTATATTGCCGGGAAGAGGGATGTCCAGGTTCCCCTCCTGGACCTGTTGTCCTGCGACCCAGTCTCAGATAAGCAGAAGACAATGAATAGATAGATGGATTCATAGTTTATTGTGATTGTGAATTCTTATAGCTTCAGTAATACAACATAAACTATATACTGTATATACTATTGAGACCAACATTTTTCAGAAGAAAATAAAACTAGTCACTAATCAATCGGCAAGAGTTTGGACTCTTGATTGGTGATCATCAGGTTGAACACTGGAAGATATATATATTTTTTCCCTATTTAATAGAGGCATCAAAACTAGGAACTTCAAACATGACCAGTCTGTAAACACATCAGCCAACTGCACGAACTTTCTAAGTTTATTAAAATCATTTAGAGGTTAGGGATAACACTTTGATACATAAATGGATATGATCTTATCTTTTATTTCTGTTGGATTCCAAACAACTACCTCATCAAAGAGCAGCAGTGCATTTTTTCAGTTTTGTGTAAGATGGTCCTTGGAATAAAAAATAATCAGAATATCGGAAATTGATATCAATCTGGAATAGCCTGATAGGTACATCTCTATTCCTGCTGATAAATGCTTTTGACTTAAACAGACTGTAAACAGTTTGTGTGCAGACCCCACACAACCTGTACTCAAACTGTTTACACTTTTACCTTCAGGTCGGCGCTACAGAGCACTGTCTGCTAAAACCAGCCGCCACAGAGACAGTTTCTTCCCCCAGGCTGTTTCTCTGATGAACACTTGATAGTCCAGAACAACACCATGCATACTTGGACTGATCTCGTTATAATTCTATTGTAAAGTCAAATGTGTACGTATATACATTTAAAAAGATATTTTCTATTTCCATTATTATTTATATATTAAAAATCATAATACAAAAAATCTTCACTGAAAGCAAAGTGTACTGAAGTCAAATTCCTTGTTTGTCCGTACAAACTGATTCGGATTCTTCTGACTTGTAGTAACAATATATCTTCAGAAATGGCAAAACAAAGAACACCGCCTTGAGTTTTATCTGATTTTACATATTTTGTACCTGTCTAGGGTTTTTGGCATGTTCTAAATGTTAAAGAACATTGGCTTCATCTTTGTTTAATAAATAATTACATGCTTTGATGTTTTGTTCACTAGAACTCAAATGAAATCATTTTGGAACCTGGTAAAGACCAGATCATCTATCTCTTCATACCTTACAATCAGCTGGGGGTGAACTTTCATTTTACAATGACTAAATGTTTTAGTTATTTAGTCTTTTATCTAAAATAGTAATCCTGAATATAAAAACGCTGTGAAATTAATTGGTTTGCTAAAATATGCAATTTTGGAAATGTGGTAGATTTAAAGTATAGTATAAGTTTACAATTTTTTTACAAAGCAAGTTTTTTTTTATTTGACACACTACTATCAATTTATTTATTTTTATTCTTCATCTGTTTAAGGAACTAACAGACTGAAAACCTTGTTTGCTGTACATTAGCTGCTTGTAATGCTGTTTTCCGCCTTTCTCAAATGCAAGTCACAGGATGCACCCAACCACATATTTACAAATGTACCTCTGTTTCTGTGTTTTCAACTGCATACATGTTTATAATTCGTGTTTGTGTGCAGGGAGGCAATTAGCAGACTGTGTGAGAGGACTTCAGTGAAATCCTTGCTGAACAGTAAGAGGGTAAGTAAGGCACAAACAAACAGAGAAAGACACAGCAGTCAGATGATGGATCGGTAGAGTAACTGAGATTCTTGTCGCCATCAGTCTCCGTGTAAAGGAGTGTCTGCTGTTCTGGGTCAGATCAACATGCAGTTTTCTGGGAACAGAGCCATCCTCACAGTCTACGCAGACAGTTTGACTCTGATCACAGCCTCCACTTTACAGGTAACAGTTTAGCCCAAGATGTACCTCCCTCACATTTGGAGTTTTGAACAAAAACATACAAAAATGTATATTTTCCTGTCCCCTGTCTTCCACAGAGGATTGTCAACCATCCCATGCAGGCCATTTCATTTGCCTCTGGAGGAGACCCAGTATGTTCTTGTTTTTAAATATTTCACATGAACAAACTTTCAGGTTTAAGAGAAAAAAAAATATGTGTGGTAAAATGTACTGTTTCGATCATTCTCTCATTTCACATGGTAGAAAGAGGTTAGACACCTTGAATTAAAATTTCTCTCCAAATTACAGGCTTTTTTTCAGGACTAGTGGAACAGGTTGCCGGGGCCGTGACTCGAACCAGAGACAGCTGAAACCTAAAAATATGGGTCAATTGTGGGGAGGTCAACTGTGTTAAGAAATCTGTTATGGAAAGATTTCAAAGCATAACTTGATGTAATCCAATTAATTGATTTTCCATAATATATATATCAACTATAAAAAAAAGCTGATCAATACTGTACTTCCTCAGATTTAATTCAGGTCAGGTTTTTTGTCGCAAGAGTTAAAAGTTGACGTTTTATGACACATTTATGAAGAAGTTACTGATCCAATTTGCTTGTTCCAAAGAAATTTATATAATTTGGATCTTCATATTTTTTTCCCCTGACTGGTTTTCCCACTTCTTCAAATCATATGATTTACATGAAAGCAGGAAACCTGAAACAGCTGCCTGTGGACACAGATCCAAGAGAAATAAATCTCTGGCCATTAACTTTACTTGAAATATGTTACACATATTAGGTAAAGCCTGCAGTGCTGTTTTTGCTTTGTTGTCACACTTCGACCTTTACACAGATCAAACAGATTTTAATACTAGAAAAGGAGAACGTGAGTAAATACAAAATGTTTTAAAATTATGATTTCATTTATTAAGGGAAAAAAGCTATCCGAACCAGCCCTTGTGGCCTTTTCCAGATTCCAGATTCCAGATAGACGGTGTATTTTCAAATAATCATTTTGATCTGACAATCCCCCTTTGTTCCCTTTATGGCCACATTATTTTCATTTGGAAGCCTGTGGGTTATTCATGCTGACTTGAATTGACCTCTATCTCAAAAGCTTATAATGCATATTAAAAAAAATTGTTTTGAAAAAATAAGATGAGTTTGGGCCACTAACTACTCAAAACCTGGTTTGACAAAAGTGTTGAGAAATAAGAAAGCAAGTGGGCAGTATCTATGGAAAGGCTTATAGCTCACTGCTTAAAATAATCCAGAAGTGTGTCATAAAAAATTGCTTTAAAACATGAGCTGATGGGATTAAAATCGTTGCAGCCTTGAGGAAAATTGTTTTCAGCTGACTCTGCCCTTGAGCTAGTGTAAGACAGATGTCAAGGGATTGGTCAAACACAGCTTTAAATTAATAACTACGTTTCATTAGTTTCCTATGCATTTGACATTGTAGCATTCACTTTTTGATTCATTCATTTGATAATTCAAGGAGCCACAGACCTTTTAGATGTATCAAAAAATGCATAGAATAAGCATTGCAGCTCCTAGATGCCACGCAGAACTCAGACATGAGCACTGCTACAGAATCGACAAAAATGCTACTAAAATGTAGCAACAACGACCCAATAATAACAATTCTTAATTTCAACACATGCTATGCATAGGCTCAGTCTGCAACAATGAAGATTAATTTACATGAAAGCAGAGAGTTGCTCCATTTGAAACAATCTGACTGATTTATTCACCTTAGAACTACGGCCACTTGAGGGCGCTCATAAACTGTGTTTAGAATATCGAAAATATATCTCTAGAACAATACTAGACAGTGATGCACTAGACCTCTGTGAATTTTACTCCATTCATCCTAGTACACACACACACACGCACACACTCAGTTGCCAACTTAGCAGCAACTTGCGACAGATCCAGTGACATTTGTGGTGTTATTAAATACTTTTTAAGACTCATTAAAACATGTACTATTCTTACTTACCAGTGTTAGCTACCATGGGCCTCTTCCCCAGTTCTGCAGCACTCACATGCAGTCCTCGAATGGGAGTCTCTCTCAGCTCCAGTGAGGGCTGCTGCCTTCTTGTCCAGACTGCTGATAAATTACACATGCCTGATGCTGCCACTTGCTGATCGTCTTAAAGTTAAGGCGGGATGGAAATCTAGATTTTTCTGTGTCGAAAAAAAATTACTGCACTACAATAGATCATTGGAGTCTCAAAAGTCGGAGCTGGGCATGACGTCACACATGGGTTGGGAGCATTTTAGTTGCACAACAGAAAACTGGGATTTGTTAAATGTTGTGGTGGCTAGCTGCTATAAGCAATGAAAACTGATATTGGGTATATTTCCCTTTATTTTATTAGTTAAAATTCAAAAAGGATATGTTTACGAATATATATGAAAACGCACTGTCTGCCACACTGGATTAAAAAGATACAAACTGTCAGAAATGTTAGTAAATAGTTTATATTGGCCACCTTCACTGCATTTTAAATGTGCAGACACATTGAAAACTAAACAATAGGGGATGCTTAGCGAGCTTCCACTTGGGATTCCGATTATAGTGGCCGTTCTTGTTGTATTTCCAACTGGGCATTCGGAAACTCTGTCTTTGACTACAAAGCAACAATGGGCAATAATCCAAATTAAGCAATTTCACAATTTAGCAGCTTTTACTGACTTTTAGGGCAGTCAACAGTGACTTTCCACTTAACACAGCTTGCTTTTTAGATACAGAAAGATAAGAAACAGTGGTTATAGCAGGAATACAAATTAGATAATAAGGGCAACCAGAGATAAAGGTCCATGCATGCATTTTCTATACCCCCTTCTGCCATACAAGGTCACGGGGTAGCTGGTGTCTATCTCCAGCGGTCTGTTGGTGAGAGGTGGGGTGACGGAGTTGTTTCAGGAGTAGGACCCAAATGCAGACAGGCAGGAGCAGATTGGTGAAACTACAAGGTTTAATAAATAAACAAAAACTTACAGACAGGCCTGAGGAGGGCTAAACTTGGAGCCAAGGCTTTGGTGTAGCAACAGCTTCAGACAGACTTGACATGGGTGACAGTAATATGATGATCCAGCGAGGAATGAACAGAACAGAGGAGTATATGAAGGGCAAGGCACAGGTGAAAACAGAAACTGATGGGCTAGAAACAGGTGGACCAGATGAAGCTAATTACAGGCGGTGGCAAGAGTGGACACAACATGAACGGGCCGATCAGAGAAGCACTAAAACAATCCAACAATCCAAGGAGGTTCCGACAGAACACAAACTAAAATGCATGATGAACAAGAATAAGTAAGGAATAAAAGTGACATCTAGAAAACATACACAATAATAAGAACAAGAAACTAAACTCAAAGTCGGAAAACAATCATGAACAAGGTCCAAAGCAAAACTCAAATATCCTCAGATCATGACCAGGGGACACACCACGAACAGGTCGCCATCCATCGCAGGGAAATTTTTGGACTGTGGGAAGAAGCTGGAGTACCCGGAGAGATCCCATGCATGCACGGGGAGAACATGCAAATTCCATGCAGAAAGACCCCAGCCCAGGAGTCAAACCCCAAGACCTTGTCGCTGCAACGCAACAGTGCTACCAACTGCGACACCGTGCAGCCCCAAGATAAGGGAGTGCCCATATCTTGGAGTGCCCATCCACCCTACGGAGGAAGCTCATTTCCGCCGCTTGTATCCGGGATCTTGTTCTTTCGGTCATGAACTTTGGTTCATGGCCATAGGTGAGGGAAGGAAAGTAGACCGACCGGTAAATTGAGAGCTTTGCTTTTCAGCTCAGCTCTCTCTTCACCACAATGGACCGTCACAGCGTCCCCATTACTGCGGCAGCCGCACCGATCCGTCTGTAGATCTCCCGTTCCATTCTTCCCTCACTCGTGAACAAGACCCTGAGATACTTGAACTCCTCCACTTGAGGCAGGAACTCCTCTCCAACTTGAAGAGGACAAGCCACCCTTTTCCGGTCGAGAACCATGGCCTCAAACTTGGAGGAGCTGATCTTCATCCCATCCACTTCACACTCGACTGCGAACCACCCCGGCGCAAGCTGTAGGTCTTGTCTAGAGGGGGCCAGCAGGAACACGTCAACTGCAAAGAGAAGAGACGAAATCCACTGGTCCCCAAACCAGACACCCTCTGGCCCTTGGCTGCGTCTAGAAATCCTGTCCATAAAAGTTATGAACAGGTACGGTGACAAAGGGCAGCCCTGCCGGAGTCCAACATGCACCGACAGGTCCGACTTAGTGCCGGCAATGCGGACCAAATTCCTGCTCCACTTGGACAGAGACCGGATGGCCCCTAATAAAGAGCCCCTGACTCCATACTCCTGGAGCCCCCCCCCCACAGGGCATCACGAGGGACACAGTCGAACGCCTTCTCCAGGTCCACAAAACACATGTGAACCGGTTGGGCAAACTCCCATGAACCCTTGAGCACCCTGCAGCACCCTCTGCTGCAATCCCACAATTTATTTTTTAAATGGTACTCAAATAGTTTTGAAAAACTCAGCTAATGCAATTCAAACTCAAGTCAGATCAAAGAATCTTAACTTTAACCTAAATCTTACTCTACACACTTTAACTATGTCAACTGATGTTTGACTTTGATGTGATGTTATTTTGCTTTTGGCTATGACTTTAATTATGTATTCTTTAAATTTATTCACAGGACATGGCAGATTATATTGCCTATGTTGCAAAGGATTTCAACAATAAGAGAGGTAGGGCTCATTTGTAGACTACAATAAACTCCAGGTACATGAATTATGGAAATAATGTGTCTTCTTTCACTTTCGGGTAGCGTGCCACATTATGGAGTGTCCCCAGGGTCGGGCCAGTGAGGTTATCAGCACCATCGGTCAGGCCTTTGAGACTCGTTTCCGGCAGCTTCTCAGCCAGACATCAGTGCTCCTCTCCCCAAGGTTATAAAGTTATTAGTGTGAGTCAGCATGGTGAGTTCACACACAACAACAACAGCTGAACATCAAGGATGTTGTTTTTATTCAGGTCTATGGTTAGGATCTGTCCCAAATGTAGTCCTAAAGAGACATCAATGGACCAATTGACCAAGCAGAAGGATGAGGTCACTGAGCAGCCAGAGTACTATAATGTCATCACAGGAAAAACCTTTTTCCCGCTGGATGGAGGACAAGAGGACAAGCAGGTGACAAAGGAAGAGAAGAAATGGGAGCCTGATATTCAGGAGGTAAGAACAGCAATGTAATTAGGAACAACAAACATCCATTAGGCAAAACGTTCATTGGTCATTTTTTGCTGTTTCTAAAATTTGGGGCTAATTTTGATCCCTTTTGCACCTTTTCTTAATTTGAAACCACCGTCTACGGGTATAACAACAAATATTAATAAACAAAAGCTAATAATCTATAACTAGTAGTCAGGTGATATTAAGAAATGAAAACTAAATAGAACAGTTGTTTTAGAGATAATTTGTAATTTAATGTATTACTCCTGCATATATATATTTTGTATAATATAATTAAGGAGTTGTCCCTGATGGAAGCTGTAGGATGTAGCTGAAAGCTTTACCTGCAAACACATCTGACTAAAGGTTAGCTAGGGCAAGCCCTGATAATTTTAGTACTCAACATCACTTGAGTAAATAGATTTAAATATTTAAAGACTAAAGAAACGTTTCCTTATTGATTGTACACAATTAGTTCATTAAAGCCAATCATTTATACAATTACACCTCAGGGTGGCCCTGTACAACGTAACTATCTGTGGATCACAGGGGGGAAACAATTGAACAGGAAATGCCTTTCTGAGTAGAATGTAATAGACGATGCTCTTCAGCGCTGCTTAGTCACTTCCCAGAATCGTTGTGCCGGTGAGGGAAACTTTCTTGTCACGACCTCAAATCTCTAACCTTCAGGTCAATTCCCACACCGGCATATAATGGGAATTAGAGGTACATGCACGCACAGACACAGAAACTCTCACACACATTTATTTGATACACTCCCATTAACAAAGATATCTGTCACGTTTGGTTTGTATGACTCATCTGTTGCAGGTCTGTCTGTCTCCGCCTTTTTCACTGTATGAGAACTACTCCGTCAGAGAAGAAACGTCAGCTCCATCTGCAGGTGAATGTCAGCAATAATGTTGCAGAAGTAAAAAGCATGTTTCCATGTTGTTGTAGGATAACTCAGTGTTGTCACTGAGTAAAGTTTTTAAACACGGTCTTTCAACATTCTGTTTAACACTCGACAATCATATTCCTTAACAGTTCAGAAGCAAATAATCCACTAAAAATTTCAAAATTAACTAATGTCATAGAAATATTAGTTCAACATGTAGACATCAGTTCATTTGTGATCTATTTAAACTGCGTAAGTGTTTTCATTGATATTTTCAGGTGGAATCTGTTGTGTACATTGCTCAAACCACCTTTACGTCAAGATCAGATTCAATGCTGAGTGGCAGGCAAGGAGAGGGACTGGGCGTGCAGATTTCCAGCATTAATATCTGGCCCCAGGGACGTTGAATGTCGTCTACAACAATATAAAACAAGTCTTAAATAGGATAGAAATTCAACTTTTCGTGTTTAAATCACTCATTTGTATTCTTCAAGTGAGTGTTTGTGATAAACCTTAAATCATCATGACACATGAGATGGGGGACATCTGTTTTCTCTTTGGTGAATCTTCTCACTTAACTGCATTAAAAGGAAGCCATCAAAATATTGTATTTATTGGCTCAAAGTAAAACACTAATTTGAATTCCAATGCTACAGCTTAAGCTGCTTTAAATGACGTTTTCTTGCAAGTTAAAGGATTTGTCATACAGCAGATAATATCCAGTAAATCATATATGAATGTATTTTATACCTGTGTAATTCAACCCTTTTTTTGTTGTGTTTCTTGGTTTTGTTTCCTCCAGACTCAGTGCAGTGTGAGGACAGTGGTGAACGATGCACTCCCCTCTTTAAGGCCCCAGTCCACAACTTAATTCACCAAGAAGGGTGGTTTCATGGCAGGTGGGGAATCATCATATCAGCAATTTGCAGGGTTCATGGTTTGTTATTGAAGGCATATTTCACAGCAGCTTTGGGTTTCTGATTTCCAGGCTGGGCAGAGAACAGGCGGAGTCTCTCCTCACCTGCAGCGGGGATTTCCTGGTCAGAGAGAGCAGCTCAGCCTCTGGTCAGTACGTCCTTAGTGGGATGGAGGGGGCCACTGTGCGACATCTACTTCTGGTGGATCCATACGGGCAGGTAGTGTGCAGTGTCAGTACCTTACAAAAGTATTCCATACCCCTTTGACTTTTCCTCATTTCCTCACAATACAGCTTTAAACTTCAGTGTATTCAATGTTGATTTTATAGTTTTATAATATAAGGCATAATTGTGAAATGGAAGAAAAATTATGCATGGTTTACAAAATCTCTTCCAGATAACAATCTGAAAAGAGTGGCATGGATTTATTTTCATCCCCCTCTACTCTGATACCCCTACAAAAATTCTAGTGGAATCAACTGCCTTCAAATGTACCCTAATTAGTCCATCTGTCTATAATTTCATCTCAGTATTAATCCATCTGTTCTGTAAAGCCCTCAGAGTTTTGTGAGAGAACATTAGTGAACAAACAGGATAACGAAAACCAAGGAACACAGCAGACAGGTCAGAGAAAAGGTTGTGGACTTCAACTTCAAAGCAGGGTCGGGTTATAAATCAACCTCCCCAGCTTTACACATCTCAAGGAGCACTAATTTAGAAAGAATATTGCTCAACTGCAAACCCACCAAGTAAAGGTGGTCCACCTAAACTAACAGGCTAGAAAAGCAGTGCATTAATCAAAGAGGCAGCTAAGAACACCATAACTCTGGAGGAGCTACAGATATCAGAAGAGACAGCTCAACTGGCAATGTCTATTGACAGGAAAGCTTTTGGTAAGAAGTCATGCTTAAAGTTTGCTGCAAGGAATGCAAGAAACAAGGCAAACATGCGGTGCTCTGATCCGATAGAACCAAAATCTAACTGTTTTGCTAATTGTGGCAGAAAACTAACAGGGTACATCACCCTAAACAAACCAGCCCCATGGTGAAATATTGTGGTGGCAGCATCAAGGTGTGGATATACTTTTCTTCTGAAAAGACATAGAAGTGGACAGAGTTGAGGAACAGATGGATGGTGTCTAATACAGGGTGCTCCTGAAAGAAACCCCATTTAACCAAAGACTATTCCATTGTTAGCCAGAATAACAATGGAATAGTCTAGATGAAAACATATTTATGTGTTATAATGGTCTAGACAAAATTAAAAAGTACGATGCGCACCATTCAATCTGATTGAGCCTGATCTACTCTGCAAAAAAAGGACAATACCATCTGTCTCTAGATGTGCATAACTGGTAGAAACATATGCCCAAAAGACTGAGAGAGACAGTTGTAAGTATAGCAAAAAGTGGTTCTACAAAGTACTGTAGCAGGGGGGCTGAATGCATATGCTCATCACACTTTTCAGATATTTGGAGAAGATTTTAAAAGTAATGTAGCACAACAAATATATTGGAGTTTGTGGCTGTTGATGTGACAAAATCTAAACAAAGTTTAAGTGGTATAAATACTTTTATAAGGAACTGTAGATGTGGACACTTCAACATGAGGATGGGAGGAACACCCTCAGTCTTGTTTTATGTTTGTGTGATCAGGTACGAACACGGGACCAAGTGTTTCAGAGCGTTGGCCACCTGGTGCGATTTCACATGGAGAAGCAGATGCCCATTTTTTCAGGAAGCGGCAAGCTGTGTCTGAAGCAGCCGATTTTACTGTCACAGTAACAAATAGAGACTATTACCTGTAAATACAAGATCTGAACCCAACAGTGAAAAAATGCCCATCATCACTTTTCACAGCCTGATAAAATTAAAACAACCTGCGAACACGCTATATCTGATTTATAGTGAGCTCTATTTAGTTGTATGTCTTTTGGGGATGTTGTAGTAATATTTGCATATTTTTGTGTGTGTATTATTGATGAAGTTATTTGGTGTCCATTTCTTTTTCTCTGCCATGAGTAAATTGTCAGCTATTCTGTCCCACATTGAGAGCAGCTGCTGGCCTGTGGCACATCCGGTCTCCTACATGCAGACTTTGCTGGTCTTTACTCAAAGTTTAAGCACAATTTCTGCTGCCGGGAGGAAATTAACAGAACATTGGCTGGCTTTTCCCAATCATTCTTTTACATGTTACATTTCTCTAGTGTTTCCTATGTCTCACCTTAAAAGAATCTCTTTGTGTTAAGAATATAAAAATTCCATGTTTAGTTTGAATGGGAAAATTAGCTGACAAATGTTAAAATACTGTTTTCTCTGAAGCAAAAATAAATCTCTAGTTATTTTACATAATACATTTGCAGTTTCTGAATTATTAAATTATTAACTGAGATGAGACAATGACTCATTCCTCATAATACCTCGTTGATATCTTCCATTCACCCATCTGTCTGTCCATCCATCCATCCATCCATCCATCCATCCATCCATCCATCCATCCATCCATCCATCCATCCATCCATCCATCCATCCATCCTAACTCATTACAGAGGGTTCCCAAGGTATTACCAGGTCGGAAGGGATATATATACAGGGGTTGGACAATGAAACTGAAACACCTGTCATTTTAGTGTGGGAGGTTTCATGGCTAAATTGGACGAGCCTGGTAGCCAGTCTTCATTGATTGCACATTGCACCAGTAAGAGCAGAGTGTGAAGGTTCAATTAGCAGGGTAAGAGCACAGTTTTGCTCAAAATATTGAAATGCACACATTATGGGTGACATACCAGAGTTCAAAAGAGGACAAATTGTTGGTGCACATCTAGCTGGCGCATCTGTGACCAAGAGAGCAAGTCTTTGTGATGTATCAAGAGCCACGGTATCCAGGGTAATGTCAGCATACCACCAAGAAGGACGAACCACATCCAACAGGATTAACTGAGGACGCAAGAGGAAGCTGTCTGAAAGGGATGTACGGGTGCTAACCCGGATTGTATCCAAAAAACATAAAACCACGGCTGCCCAAATCACGGCAGAATTAAATGTGCACCTCAACTCTCCTGTTGCCACCAGAACTGTCCGTCGGGAGCTCCACAGGGTCAATATACACGGCCGGACTGCTATAGTCAAACCTTTGGTCACTCATGCCAATGCCAAACGTCGGCTTCAATGGTGCAAGGAGCGCAAATCTTGGGCTGTGGACAATGTAAAACAGGTATTGTTCTCTGATGAGTCCACCTTTACTGTTTTCCCCACATCCGGGAGAGTTACAGTGTGGAGAAGCCCCAAAGAAGAGCACCACCCAGACTGTTGCATGCCCAGAGTGAAGCATGGGGGTGGATCAGTGATTTCCCTTTGGGATTAATAAAGTATTTTTGAATTGAATTGAATTGAATTGAATGGTTTGGGCTGCCATATCATGGCATTCCCTTGGCCCAATACTTGTTCTAGATGGGCGCGTCACTGCCAAGGACTACCGAACCATTCTTGAGGACCATGTGCATCCAATGGTTCAAACATTGTATCCTGAAGGCGGTGCCGTGTATCAGGATGACAATGCACCAATACACACAGCAAGACTGGTGAAAGATTGGTTTGATGAACATGAAAGTGAAGTTGAACATCTCCCATGGCCTGCACAGTCTAAATATTATTGAGCCACTTTGTTGTGTTTTGGAGGAGCGAATCAGGAAACGATTTCCTCCACCAGTATCACGTAGTGACCTGGCCACTATCCTGCAAGAAGAATGGCTTAAAATCCCTCTGACCACTGTGCAGGACTTGTATATGTCATTCCCAAGACGAATTGACGCTGTATTGCCCGCAAAAGGAGGCCCTACACCATACTAATAAATTATTGTGGTCTAAAACCAGGTGTTTCAGTTTCATTGTCCAACCCCTGTATGTAGTCCATCCACCATTCTCTGGGTTTCTCTCCTTCAAGTAGAAAGTGCCTGGAAAACCATTAAGCACAGGCTTCTAGGATGCATTAAGATCATATTCGTAACACATCCCAACTGACTTTTTTTCATGAAGATAAGCATGCAATAAGTGAGCTCACTGCAATTTGTTTCATAAAGAGGAGTGAGACTTAATTTTAATGTTGTTTTTAATTTTACAATTGCAGTACTGTTTTACTGTTACAAAAAGGTGCCAACACCAGCACTTATGTCCTACTGCAACTGTAAAGACATCATGATGCTTTAGCTTGGCCAGAGAGTTTGCGTCCAACTAGAACATGAAGTATGTCTTGACCTACGTTTTCAGTTTTTAAAGATTTTTTGGCACTAGTTAACTTTATTTACAGTGTTCCAGACAACACTTAGGCAGAAAAAGATGAGGGGAAGACATACAACAAAAGTTCTGACATCGGAAATCAAACCCGAGATAGTTGGATCGAGCATAATATAATAACATTCTACCGCTATTTCACCGCTATATAATGCACCACCCCAAGATGTATTATTTTATTATTCTTTTGTGTTTACTGATCAAATCATTGCTATTGTATTGAACAATGAAAGATGATTAACCTGAAACTTGTGCAGGACCAAAACTGCCAAAGTTACAAAATGTACATTTAAATTCATTTTGTAGCATAATAAATAATGTGCAAACAAATCCAACACAAATTTTAGATTTATATAGTTACTGTTACTATTATATAATCTTTTTTGTATTAATGTAGTTTATTATTTTGTTCTTTGTTTCATTTTATAGACACATTTATTACTGTATTGTTTTTCCTTTCTTGTTTCTGTTTTTCCCTATCTATTTAACATAATAAAAATTATGATTTCAGTCAAACCTTTTTAATTGTATTTTATCTATTGCCACCTTTTTAAATTGTTCATTCATTAACTTTATTTTCTTTTGCGCCAACATTGCATTTTCTCTCCCCTTAGAAACGGAATAAATAAATAATTGAAAATGGTAAAAGTATGGAAAGTGACACAAATATTACAATAAAACTTAAATTTAAATAGTTTATGTCACATTGTAAACTGTGATAATACATTGGTTGGCAAATTAAATATTTTATTTAAACATTTAGATATTATCATGTCTATTTTTAATATTTGTGATTCTATGAAAGATCTACTCCAAAGAAATCAAAGCACTGATGTTTTTCCATCTGTATAAAAAAAACAGAATTCAAAGGTTATTTCTGAGCAAATCACTCATTGTTCATCATTATTATTCCAACTGGTGTCTTTTAAAACATCATATATTAACACCCTTTTAAATCTAATACAAAATATAGTAACTAAAGAAATATTTTCTCTCAAAATCAAATGTTTTAATATTGATATCCACAAGATGGTGATGTGTGTCTTTTTAGGGGCTCTTTTCCCTGAAGGTATCTAAATTATGTCCTGTTGATTGGTCAAATGGCTTTGTGAGGGACTGGCAGTCTGCTGGTAGTTTATCTTTCACCTGATGACAGCTTGGGCAGTCTCTGGCCCCTCTATGACCCCAGACAAGAAAAAGTGAGTTTAAAAAGGAATGGATACATATAATGAAGCCTGCTAGAGTTTCTTAAATCATATGTTTTAGTTCCCATACACTGTATATAACATTACATAATGAAAAGTAGCAAATATAAGTTTGCTGAGCAGACAGAAATAAATAACAACAACAGTTCCCAGTATTTCTATAGCAAATCTGACGATCTGAAACAGATGTGTTAGATGGAGCAGTGAAAACAGCTGGTTGTACATAGCATATTATTACTGCTGCTAGACTTCTCTCTCAGTTTTCAGCACCCTGTTACATATACACTTTAGAACAGTAAAAGATGACAGTGTGCTAAAAATGTGAATTTAACAGCTTTCAGATGAGTGAGAGAAGCCTGGAAGGTCCCCACTGTCCTAATCACCACAAGTAAAGCTTTTTACGGTGAAACCAAAGAAGAAAAAGAAGGAAAGGAGTCGCTTTTCCTTTGAGTGGTACAATAAAAAATGAATGTTGAAAGCGAATTGTAGGAAAAAAAACATTTGAAGCATTTCTGTTCAGATATGTTTGTGAGATGTTATCAGGTCATTCATGTGCTTATTAACTTTCCACATTTCAAACTCTGCAAGAGCCAGAAATTTAGTTGCTTGAAATGTTATTACCCATGTTTCCTACACACTTACTATAATATAAATTTTATCACAACATGTAAATAATTTTACCTAGTCAGTTCAGAGAACTGACATTACAGAGTTTTCAAATTACACTAAAAGTCACACGCAAATACAAACTAATCACTGATTCAGTACAATCATCAGGTTTTCTCTAAGTCACAGGGACCGCTCCCAGAAAGAGTCACCAAGAACAATGACCTCCTCTGTTGCCATTCTGTCAACTCTGAGAGGCCTGCTGACTGTCACAGCTTGTCAAAGCTGTGAGCTCATTGTTTAACCTCTAACCCCTCACTAATGTCTTAACAACTGCTGGAAAACTGGTGGGATGTTGGTGCGTAAGCAGTTTTAGACCTTTGACCAGGTTATGAAAATCATTTGTTTTTAATTGTGAACCACCAACATTCTTAAGAAAATGAAGCAAAAACTTTTATGCAACATATCTTCAGTGAGCCGAACTCTGTGAACATTTCTGTAAACAACTGAAGAGAAGTTACAGAGGTTTTAAGAGTGAAACACTTTTTAATTCTTAATTTATTAAGTATAGTGCAGCGTTAAATGCAGTTTGTCCTTGTCTTCCTGGAATAAGCAATGGCTACACTAATACACTTCATCTGGAGGAAAGCCATCATTTTGTATTCTTAAATATATGTGAGCATTATTACTGCCTTCACAGTTGTACAAATTAAATGTTACAAAATGTTATGTCTTTGTTGCCCCTGTCACTATGTCTCTGGACATAAAAATTAATAAATTAATAACTTTATTAGTTAGTTCATGATTTATATTACCCAAATTTGCATTTATTAAGTTTACATTATTTGAGATGTGATTGTTTTATCAATTTAGAATGACTACCCTTGTGAAAAACTAATAAATAGTATAAAAACAGACTGTAAGCACTTTATTAGCCATTTGTTTTTGCATGTATTAGTGTAAGATAGTACTGCTTTTATATATACAGTATATGGAAGATAATTTAAGATTTTTTATATAACTTACTTTAAATTGTGAAGTTTTTACATATACGTATAAGTATTTTGGTGTGTCTTGAGATGTTGCTTCAATATTTCCACATAATGTTCTTTCCTGAAATGTCATGATGACATTTATTGCATTCATGCATTCTTCCATTCATGCTCAATACACATTTAAGCATATTCCATGGGCCACTGTGCAGCTCTACCTATAGACATCCTGTTTTTAAAACTTTACAGTATCTTCTACAAAAACATCAGAATGTTAAAATGTAAGCTACTTTATTATGAGTTAACTAGAAATATAAATTTGCACATCAGCAAACATATGGTGATGGTATTCCAAGTGAGATCTCTTATTCATGTCTACCATACAAAATAGAAAGCTTTTAAGATTTTTGATCAGAGGTTTGTTTATGAGTCTTAAAAAAATCAAAGATATTGTACCCATGTTGAGTCTCCAATTGTTAATATGAATAATTTTTTTGAACCCCATTTGTGACATGACAGTGTCAGAAACAGGAAATGATAGGCATTCAGGATAATCTCCCCATTCTGTGGCTTTAGTTGGGATCCAAAAAGTAGAAGTTTTTGAACTCTTTGAATTCTTTTGGAGTATCAAGTGAAGGGATGATGAGCCTGAGGGCATTACCTTAAAACACACACACACACACACACACACACACACACACACACACACACACACACACACACACATTTCACAAACCATTCCCAGACACTGTAGCGTCTTAATGGAACAGTTGAAACCTTAAAAAGCGCCCAGAGTACAAGAGCATGAAATTGTTTCTCGATTCAATGTTATCAGAGTCACGCAGAGTTCAGATCTGGAAGGAAACTAACAGAAACTTGGCTGTGTTGCAGCAGTCACTGCAATGCTCCACATATATGCACTTCTAAAGGCAGTTAAAAAAGCAGACACTGAGTCATATGAGGCTTACAAACAAATACAAGCTAACAAAACAAAACCCAGGGTCTTTCACCTGGTTCTATTTTCTGTTTGCAAAAGTTCAGATCCAACAAGTTACATGCAGTAGAACAGGGAACCAACAATCTCTGTCAAACAAGCAAACAGCAAGTTGCTTTTGGCCAGAGTGGGTGCAGAGCAGAAGTTTGGATCTGTATGTGCAGGGATCATCTCTTTGTTTAGCCGCGCTCAACTTTGGCTGTCACTTTGCTTTGCTCTCAGGCTTCAACATGACGGCCAATCTTTGAAGCCACTATGAAAGTGTGAAGTGCTGGCAGAGATTTCTGAGGAGAAATACACTCAGGCACACACCCATTCACAAGGTGGAGACTATCACATGTCCATAAGTTGCTGTGTAAAAGTGCACGTATCTACAGCTTTGCCTTAGCTGCAACCATACCTCATGGTGTGCAGACAAAGTCTCTGTGACTGCCACATCACTGTTGTGTTGGTTATTTGGACATGCGATGGATTGCTGGCATTGGTAAGGAGATGGTAAGTTTGTTGCTAAATCTTAATGTATGTTTTTACACATTGGATAGGATCAAGATAATATCAATTACACTCAATAGTTTATCGATTATTGGGATCTTTTCATCAGTTAGATCTTTTATTTTCTGTTCTTCTAAACTCCTCATCTCCCATTCCTTTTTCACAAAATAGATGCCTACGGGGTTTTTTTCCAACCGCAATAACGATAAAGCTGTATGAAAAGTGAAAGATATCTTTATATCTGCTGAGTTTTTTGGGCTTCTTTCTATGTCTTGAACTCCCCTATAGATGATAGCTGTGAACAGCTGGTAGGAAAATTTAGCAAGGATTGCTTTCCATCCCTAAGATGGTCAGATTTGTGTGGGGGGCACCAATGTACATGGGCATTACCACCCATGTACATTGGTGGTGGTGGGGGTGGGGGGTGTAGGATAAGTAGGCTGTTTGAGCAGCCTGGGTACAATCCAATGTGCCCCACAAGGAATAAAGCTTGCATAAATCTGTAAGTGTTCAGACACAGTGAGTGGACAGCACAACATTAACACTTGATGCCGTATGGCAGCTCAGTGTTGTAAACTAAAATATTGCATGTAAAATAACTGAATAGAATAATAGAGGACAATATGTTATGAACATGTTTAGAGTAACATTTATTGTTGTCTTTTTTAAAAGTCAGCAAAACAAACCATCCAATTATTAAAATCTAGCTGATGTTATTCAGTGCTGCATGGCGTCATGTTTTACACCTACACTCCAAAGAAAAACAAATTAAAGTGGATCAGTCGTAACTGGTGCACTGCTTGCTGCCACCTGTGGTCTTATTTCTGGGAAGGTGGAAGTCAGACATGGAGGTTTTCGAGTGGGGGACACAGCTTCATCATATTCTCTGGAACAATCTAATGTTAAAACATTTGTTAATTCATGTGTCATGTAATTTCTCATTTCTGCTGCTTTACATTTTCAGTCCAGTAGAGATTTTATGATGAGTATTTAATGCTTTTTGGGAAGTTGTGATTCCAAAATGGGTCAGGTTCCTCTCATTTTGTTCCACATTAATCATTTAGAAACTCCACCAGTTTTTTGTGATCCTGGAAGTGTGGTGCTTCTATTTCAGTTTCCAACCTACAAAAAAGGGGACATAAAGGCAACATATGAAGCTTCCACAACTATTCAGCATTTTCCACTCATTTAGGACTACTTGTTTTTCATTAATATTTTTTCCATTACGGCAAAAATATACACACTGCAGGGTTCTGAAGGAGCTAACAAATATTCTGATAACCAGCACTCAAAGAAATTCTTAAGATTTAATGTGGGCAGGCAGAGCGTATAGTTTTTCAAAAATATACATTCACCAGCTTTCTAATAGGCACACATGTTCAATTATTACGAATAGTGTATCAACAAAAGACATAACAGGAAATTAAATCATTTAGGCATCTCAAACCCACAATCACCAAATCTCAGTCTAATAGAGCACATTTAGGATGTGATGGAACTGAAAGTGTGCATCATGGAAGTCCTCTTGACTTATCAGTATCGAGTCAATAATGACCAACATCTCTGAAGAATGTTTTAGAAACCTTATTAAATCAATGCCACAAAATAGTCTTAGCAGGGTATAGCAGGGTATACCTAAAGTGGCCAGTGAACATCTGTTACCATTAGTTTGTACATGTGATTTCTAGAGATTATGTCAAGCCTATGTTGTGTTTCATGAACCAAAATTTGGCCCTTGCTCTGACTTTAGAAACCCCAATTAGGGTCTACACAGTATTTGCATCCAGATATTCCCACTACAGGAGTAACCTCCAAAACAATTTACATAATTGTATGGTTTATCAACATTTGAATATTTCAAAACATCTGACCAATAATACTCTTATTTTCGGGAGGAACTTAATTTTTGCACAGGAATTGTTACACATCTCTATTAATGTATTTTAGTGAATACATATATTTAAAGACAATTTCCTAGTCAACTTTTTCTCCGGTGGCTGTGGAATACAAACACTTCACATTTGCACCAACAATAATTATTTTTTTTTTCATTTGAAAGCTCATGTTAAGAATTATGTGGATTTAGTGGATTGGACCACTTGCCTTAATCCACCAGGGAATAGATTATAAGAAATCAGATTAAGTATCATTTCAGAGTGTGTGAGTCAGGACAATAACAACATCCAGGTTAAGTGCACCAGTACTTTAATCCTGCTCCCAGGGCACTGAGAGATGACTCACTATCCAACCTCACGTTGTTTCCAGCTCATTCCTCTCTATTGCTTGGAAACGTCATCCTCATACCTCACAGTATTTCTGAT
This sequence comes from Girardinichthys multiradiatus, assembly GCF_021462225.1. Lineage (NCBI taxonomy): Eukaryota > Metazoa > Chordata > Actinopteri > Cyprinodontiformes > Goodeidae > Girardinichthys > Girardinichthys multiradiatus. The sequence continues at coordinate 17,290,777 of NC_061797.1, forward strand.
TCATTCCTAAGGGGAAATCATGTTTAGGGTGAATGAGTGCATGCGGCATATACGGGTGCAAACAAGGAAGCTGAAGAAACTGAAACGACTGCTCCAAATATTTATCATGGCTTTGTTTATGCTGCAGCTAGGGCCTATACTGTAAGTCATGTTTGTGTTAGTGAAGGAGAGCTTTCTGGGTAATAAAAAGATGTTCTTAAACAGCTCACAGATTATCTCAATATTTTATATTCATTACCTACATAAACCATAAACGAAAGCACCAACCTTCTTGTCACTGAGTTACATGCGATTCTATACAAAGTTTGTGCATTTGGGTCACATGGAAGAAGCAGGAGGAGAGGAGAGAAAGTTGTTTCTGCTGCAGCTCATTTTCTTGAAATATTTCACATTAATATTGGCAGCAGTTGTGCTGCAGAAGACAAAAGGAAATGAACCGTGGCTGCTGGAGCCAAACACAACATACAGTGTGAGAAAGTCTGCTCCAGTTGCTGCTCCCAAAACTGTGAGAGACAGTCTCAGTCTAAGCCACCAAAGTGCCTTGGCATTTATTACTTATAAGATTAGTTAAATCAGAGCTAGAGAACAACTGGATTCTGTCACAATTCAGCAACAACAGGTTAAATATATAAAACAAGTTGTTACCAACAAAAAAGGGATGCGGTGGTCTGTGAAATTCTGAGCACAAACAAGTGGGCTGCTAAAGATGTTTATCTGAACCCTGTTTTAGTCTTCAAACTTTTTAGCTCTGCCATTTTAGGCACCCAGAGTAAACATTTCCTAAAATGAAACCCACGCTTACTTCCCTCGAAGAAAGGAGATTAACAGAGAGAAGGATGGAGACACAGAAGTGGGCGTTTGGGTGGGTGGAGCGAGATGGGAGGGGTGTGTATCTTCCAGCAAATGACACTCTCTCTAAAGCAAAAGGCATCAGCTTTCTCCAACACTATGTCTTGTGAAAGAAAAGCATGTCCTGAAGCTTCCAAAGAAACATTTCTGCAGTGAACTCAGCTCTGACGTCACTCCAGTGACTCCAACAGCACTGTGGGAGTTGTGTCGAGTGCGCATTCTTCTTTAATGGGTCTTTCGTAGTCTCTGTAGTGATGTGTTCTGCTAAGGATGCTGTGTTTGTTGTTTTTTCCTTTTGCTCTTGATAGTGCGGAGCAACTAATGAATCTACATTCAATTTGTTGGAAAAACATTTTTAAACCATTTGCTGGGAATCCCCTAACTGTGCTGCCATTAGGTTCCGCCTCCAAGATCAGGATGAATTCAATGCCAACCTTAAAAATGGTTTTGGATTTTATGTCATATTTTGAAGCTCTTACTTCAACAAAACCTTTCAAACTTTACATGGATTTCTACTGCACTTTGAAAATTATGGTTAGCAATGCCTTAGGTGTAGAAACACAACCCAAGTCTGCAAATTGTACCCAAAATCTATTTCCTTGCTTGTTGCTAACTTCTGCCAAAAGTGTATCAATCCCTACATACCACACAGTTAAAATAACCAACACCGTTGCACAGAAACATGTCTACAGTAAAATACAGTGAAAAAGATTTTGATTTTAATTGATCTCTCTTTCACCAATTACTGGTGTGCAGGGTGTGATGCAAATTCTTTCGAATTGTCCTTGGTATTGCAAATAAATCTCTGACCAATTGTTGACCCTCAAACTCAGGAGGAGCAGTGTGGCTTTCATCATGGCTATAGAACATGGAGTAGATATTTGCCTTCATGGATTTGCTGAGGGGTCATGGGGTTTGATTGTGCAGGCAATGTGCTTTATGGACACGAAAAGGGCATAGAACTGTGCTCCCCAAGGCTTATTATGGAAATGCTTTGGGGATATAGGGTGCTGGGTATGCTGTGATGAGTTATTTGGTCCTTGTATAACCAAAGCAAGAGTTGTGTCAGTATTCTCAGCACAACAGGACTTGTTACCGGTGCAAGTTGGCCCCCCTCCACAATCCTGTTTGTAGTGTTCATGGGTGGGATCCTAAGACACAGTTGGATAGAGAGAATGTATCTTTATGCCGTGAACTCAGTGCTGGTAGGATAGACCAGGAAATGATTGATTGACTTAAGTTATCAGATCCGGGCTGTTGTGGTCTAAAAAGCAGGCGGTCAAGAAGCAAAGCTCTCAATCTACCTGACCTTCATCTGTACTCATTAGATACGATCATTCCTGAATGAACAAGAAGCCCAAATATAAGCTGAGCTTTCTTCTGTTGGGTGGCTGCCCCAGTCCCCAAAACCCAGCAGCCAACCCCCCACTCCTGTCATCTGTTGAAGTTTGGGGTAGAGCCGCTGCTTCTCTGTGCTGAAGGAAGTCAACTAAACTGGGTCAAATATCTGATGAGGATGCCTCCTGGACTTCTCCTTAAAGATTTCTCCATAGAGATTTACCTGGCATGTCCACTGGGAAGAGAACACGGGGCAGCCCGAGAACTCACTGGATGGACAATATATATATATATATATATATATATCCCCTCCTTGAACCGCCACCTTAACATGGTGGAGGGGTTTGAGTGCTCAAATGATCCTAGAGGCTATGTTGTCTGGGTCCTAAATGCCCCTGGTAGGGTCTCCCATGGCAAACAGGCTCTAGGTGATGGGTCAGACAAAGAGTGGTTCAAGAATCCCTCATGAGGACCAAAATATCGAGGCACATGACGTCGCCCGGTACGGCGGAGACGGGGTCCCACCCTGGAGCCAGGCCTGGGGTCGGGACTCGTCGGAGAGCGCCTGGTGGCTCCTCGCGGGACCCGGCCGGGCCAAGCCCGAACGAGAGACGCGAGGCCATCCCCCAGTGGGCCCACCACCTGCAGGGGGAACCGTGAGGGACCGGTGCAAAGAGGATTGGGTGGCGGACGAAGGTGGAGACCTCAGCGGCCCAATCCCCGGATGCTTAGGCTGGCTCTAGGGACGTGGAATGTCACCTCGCTGGGGGGGAAGGAGCCTGAGCTTGTGCGGGAGGTCGAGAGATATCGACTAGAAATAGTCGGGCTCGCCTCCACGCACAGCGTGGGCTCTGGAACCCATCTCCTTGAGAAGGGTTGGACTCTCTTCTACTCTGGAGTGGCGGGGAGAGGCGGCGGGCTGGTGTGGGTTTGCTTGTTGCCCCCCAGCTCAGCCGTCTCGTGTTGGGGTTTACCCCAGTGGATGAGAGGGTCGTATCCCTGTGCCTTCGGGTTGGGGAAAGGTCTCTTCTTACAGCTTTGTTTGGCTGTAAGAAGGGTGACCGGAGGGTGTGTTCCAACTACAGGGGATCACACTCCTCAGGCTCCCTGGTAAGGCCTACGCCAGGGTATTGGAGAGGAGAGTCCGGCCGATAGTCGAACCTCGGCTTCAGGAGGAGCAGTGTGGTTTTCGTCCCAGCCGTGGAACACTGGACCAGCTCTATACCCTCTACAGGGTGCTCGAGGGTTCATGGGAGTTTGCCCAACCGGTTCACATGTGTTTTGTGGACCTGGAGAAGGCATTCGACTGTGTCCCTCGTGATGCCCTGTGGGGGGTGCTCCGGGAGTATGGAATTGGGGGCCCTTTATTAGGGGCCATCCGGTCCCTGTACGAGCGGAGCAGGAGTTTGGTCCGCATTGCCGGCACTAAGTCGGACCTGTTCCCGGTGCATGTTGGACTCCGGCAGGGCTGCCCTTTGTCACCGGTCCTGTTCATAACTTTTATGGACAGGATTTCTAGACGCAGCCAAGGGCCGGAGGGGGTCTGGTTTATATATATATATATATATATATTCTTGGGTCTTCTTGGGTCGTCTTGGTGTCCTTCAAAAACACTGGAGAAAGGATGTTTGGGTTTCCTTTCCCAACCTGTTATCTCTGCAAACAAAAATCAAATATATCACAATGGATGGACGTATGGAATATTACTTGTGCTGTAATCTGAATATTATCGGTCACTGATGTCAATTGAACTGTGAGTTTTGTCATGCAGCCCTGCTTCTAAGTTCTCAGGCTGACCGAGTCTGTTGCAAATTACTGCTGGTTACAAGACATTGCAAATATGAAATTGGAGGTTTTGAAACACCAACCTTAAACCAGTGGGTGAGATATTAAATAATATGTAACTACTTAAAGAGGAAGCAGGTTTGTTTTAAGGATATCTAGTAGTGAAATTTATCTAACTGCTGTTTTCTCCAAAGTGTCTGAGGGAATTAAATGTGCTTACGAGGAAAATTAAAAAAATGAAACATCACTTACCACACAAATTATACTTGCTGTTTCTTTTCTCACGACAGAAGCGCACATGCCCGAATTGTTTTTGAGGGGGCTTGCCCTGTTGTTTCGTCCAGTCATGCACATTCTGTAACAGCCGCAGGCACCGTGAGTGATATTTACCAAACAGGAAGAGCAGAAAAGTAGAGTTTGAAAGCATGTCCATTTTTACAAGCATATGCACGGAAATAAATATCTCTAAATGTTTGATAGACTTGTAAAACTGACTTAAAAGTTATATCTATGAGACCAAACTGTATTAGGTATGCATTTCCTCTACAGACTCTCCTTATGCTACCTGTTGTTGAATACAGCCGGATTTTATTAGCAGCGACCTAAGCTAGCAGTGGTTTATATCTTCTAAGTCTCTGTTATACCATGATGGAGGAGGATGGTTCATTCCGTTAAAGACATGCTGCTTTAATTGTAAATATACACGACTGGGAAATTAAATCCTAATTAAATCTAATTCTTCATTTTGTACAATATCTTTGCAAATGAATTAGCCAAACATTTAGATGACAGTCTTTCAGTAATGCCAAATTAGATTAGGAAACAATTATTAACTGTCTGCACATCACAAATAATTGATACAGTGTTATTCACAGGGTACAGCCCCATACATTGCTCATCAAATATACTAAATTACACTTTTATTGAATTATGTATAGAATAATGTCTTGTACTGGTGTAATTTCAATTAAAATGCACATTTTGAGGCTGTATGCCTCTGTATAGCAAACGTATTTGTGCTTTTTTGTCTCTTTTTGTATCTGTTGCTGATTGAGGTTTTAGATCTCGACACAACTACAGCAGACCAATATTTTCATATGTCTCAGCCAGGCTGCATTGGAAGCCTGTCATCATCTGGTAATCCAATTTTATTGGTGTTATAGACAATGTTTAAATGTCTGCCTCTCTCCAAAGCCTCCAGGTATTTCACTCCTTTTTTACTCCTCTGCCCAGTTTATGCATATGTTGCACAGGTTGATCTCTGCTATACCTAGAGAGAGAGTTGAGGGTCTGAGATGATGGAGAGTCCATCTTACTGTCAAACATCCTCTCCAATCCACAGTGGCCAGTTCCGCTTTCTCCCCAGACTCTCTCATTCCAGCTCAAAACCTTTTATCCTCTGAGCAGCTGTCTCCTCTGCCAACATCCCCAGCCTGTCATGCATACCATTTGCAATAACTAATTTGTTCACGTTTCACAGTGGTTTACATATTGAGGTACATTTCCGTTCTCATTTACACTCCCATTTCTCAAGGATGAATTGCTCCATTATGTGACCTATTTTTTTCAGTATCAGAATAAGCTTTACTGGCCAAGAATGTATGCACAAACGAGGATTGTGACTTGGGTTTCAAGCACTCACAGCATACAGACATTAAGTATAAATATATAAACTTTAGATGAAATAAAAATAGAGATAAAATGAGCAGTATGTACATTCAATTCAATTCAATTCAAATTCAATTCAAAAATACTTTATTAATCCCAAAGGGAAATTAAATGTTGTTATAGCTGATATTATGAAGGTTTCCTCAAAGAGCCGTTGTAGATGCTGATGGCTGTGGGCCGGAATGATCTCCTATAGCTCCGTCTTACAGCAGATCTGAAGAAGTCTCTGACTGAAGACACTCTGTTGTTGTAGGACAGTCTCATGAAGAGGATTCTCAGGGTTCTCCATAATGTTCTTCATTTTATGAAGAATCCGTCTTTTCACAATGATCTCCAGAGGTTCCAGAGGAGTCCCCAGAACAGAGCCAGCCTTTTTTATCAGCTTGTTGAGCTTTTTTAAGTCCCTGGCTCTGATGCTGCTTCCCCAGTAGATGATGGCAGAAGAGATCACACTCTCCACAACAGACTTATAGAAGATCTGCAGCATCTTGCTGCAAACACCAAAGGACCTAAGCTTCCTCAAGAAGTACAGTCTGCTCTGTCCCTTCTTGTAGATGGCTTCACAGTTGCATCTCCACTCTAGTCTGTTGTCCAGGTGAACACCGAGTTGTTGAGGCCTCCACCTGAGTCTTCTGGAGTTTCTGACAAAGCAAATCAGGTTGGACTGTATTAAATGCACTGGAGAAATCAAAGAACATGATCCTCACAGTGCTACTGGCTTTGTCCAGATGACAGTGGGTTTGTTGAAGCAGGTGTATGATGGCATCTTCAACTCCAACTCCACAGCGATAAGCAAACTGAAAGGGGTCCTGATGGTTTACTGTTTGCTTACTCAGGTGGGCCAACAGGAGTCTCTCTAGGACCTTCATGATGTGAGATGTCAGGGCAACAGGTCTATAGTCATTGAAGACTGATGGGTGAGTTTTCTTTGGTACCGGAACAAGACAGGAGGTCTTCCACAACACCGGACCCTTCTTCTGGGCCAGGCTAAGGTTGAAGATGTGCTGCAGAATCCCACAGAGCTGCTCTGCACAGGCCTTCAGGACTCTAGGGCTGACATGATCTGGACTTGCAGCCTTATTCCTATTCAGTCTCTCCAGTTGTCTCTTCACCTGACTTCTTGAGACACACAGGTGGAAGGGGGAAGCAAAGGAAGCATCAGCATCTTCTGATATGGTTGAAGGCAAACATGTAGAAGCAGAAGGGTCTAGGGCTGAGGTGGAAGATAAAAAATGTGAGGTGTTACTGGACAGCTGTGGGTGCTGTGGGTCAAAGGAAGATGGAATGTCTGTTTGGCTGTGAGCAGGAGAGGAGGATGCGAAGCTTGTTTCTGAACTGAACCTATTGAAGAATGTGTTCAGTTCATTGGCTCTGTCCAGACCTCCATCGGTCTGATCATCCTTCTGCTTGAAGCCTGTGATCTTCTTCATCCCTGTCCACACATCTCTGATATTGTTTTGCTGGAGCTTGCTCTCCAGCTTCTTTTTGTACACCTCCTTGCTGTCTCTTATCTTGACTTTAAGTTGCTTCTGTATAATCAATAATTCTCTGTCTCCCTCTCTGAAGGCTCTTTTTTTCTTGTTAAGCAGGTCCTTCAGGTCACTGGTGATCCAAGGTTTGTTATTGGGGAAGCATCTCACAGTTCTGGTGGGGATGATGTTATCCACACAGAAGTTTATATAGTTGGTTACATACTCAGTCATGGCATTGATGTCCTCTCCATGTGGCTGGCACAGTCTGTAGCCTCAAAGCAACCTTGCAGAGCTTCTTCAGCTTCCTGTGACCATTTTCTCACAGTCCTCTTTATTACAGGTTGTCTCTGAACAAGAGGCTTATATTTCGAGCAGAGAAAAACAAGATTGTGATCTGATTTGCCTAGAGGAGGTCTTGCTGTAGAGATGTATGAGTCCTTGACATTTGCATAAAACAAATCCAATGTTTTGTTTTCTCTGGTAGAGCAGCTGACAAACTGTTGAAACGTTGGAAGTGTAGCAGAGTGAAGCATGGCTAAAATCACCAGAAATTGCCACAAAAGCATTGGGGTTTTGTGTCTGTAGCTTAGCAACAACTGAGCTGATGGCATCACATGCAGTGTGTGTCGGCAACAGCGGAAGGTGGAACGTAAACTGTTGCCAAAATAACACTGGTGAACTCTCTGGGTAAATAATATGGACGAAAACTTACTGCCTACAGTTCAATATCTGGACTGCAGAGATGACACTTCACAGTTACATGTCCTGGATTACACCATCTGTTGTTCACAAGTACTGCCAGTCCACCTCCTTTACATTTGCCGCTCCTCTTTAAATCTCTGTCTGCTCGTATGGTTAAAAAGCCTGGCAGAGAGACACTGGAGTCGGGGATATGATCCTGCAGCCATGTCTCAGTAAAACACATAATACTGCATGCCCGGTACTCTGGCTGGGTCCTTTGTAGGGCTTGGAGTTCATCCAACTTGTTTCCCAACGATCTCACATTGCCCATTAAAATTGACGGAAGAGATGGTTTGAACTTCCTCCTTCTCTCTTTTCTCTTAGCTCCTGCTCTGCATCCACGACGTCTCCTTTTCAACTCATCAGGGATTTGGGGTTCTAGCTGAAGTATTATTTGAGCTTTTGAGATATTAATCAGCTGCTCCCAGTTGTAAGAAACAACCCTGTTACCATGGCAATGCATCATAACAAATGTCCAAAAATAGAAAGTATTAAGAAAAATCCTCCAAGCTGCACAGCATCCGACACTGGAGTGGACAGTCATCCAAAAAAAACAACCGTATCCACCACAAGAGGAATAGTTTCCAAAAAAGAATAAATCAGAATCAAAAGTAACAGAGCTACTCCGACCTGCTGTCACCTTGAGTGGCGCAATTCTAGGGTCAATTCTAGGGTTGGTGTACCTATACATGTATGTATAAGTACAACATTCTTATGTAAAGAAAAAAAAAAAAAAAAAAGAAAGGCAATTGTGGTAATGCAAATATACTTATTTCATTTCACAATGGAGTAGCTGACTACTCAGCCTGTAAGGTATACATTGTGTTCATCAGAGAAACAGCCTGGGGAAAGTCACTCTTTCTCTGTGGTAGCTATTTTTTGCAAATAGTGCTCTGTAGCACCGATCTGAAGGTCTAAACAATCCGTGTCAAGGATGTGTGGTATCAGTAGACATGTTAGCTGTCTTTTTCCTGGCCCTTGACCTGTACAAGTCCTGGATGGAGGGAAGGTCAGTCCTGATGATCCTCTCTGCAGACCTAATTGTTTGTTGCACTCTGGACCTGTCCTGTTCTGAGAATGAGCCAAATCACACAGTGATCGATGAACACAGGACAGACTGAATGATGGTAGTGTAGAAGATGACCAACTGCTCCCATGGTAGATTGTACTTCTTGTGGTAGTGTTGGGGCCATCCATTTTGGTCGCACATTTTGACACACGCAGCTCAACAGATGTCACAGGTCTGACCTCACCAAGAGTGTAAAATGGAGTTTCGGTGCCATTTCCAGCCTGTCTCACATGACAGCGTAACGGAGGCGCATATCTGGAGACAAAAGCTCGTAGGCGAACTTTTGCTCCACAAGGCCATTCCCGGAAGAGCTTGAAAGCTGAAAATCTGTCTGATACGAGGAGATCAGAGGATTTATTTGCCGATCAAAGACCACGCCACACTTGGCACAGGTGAAACCCACAGAGGTTCTATGTCCAAGGATATGAGTTTCCATCCTTGTTGATTCAGTCGACTAAACGGTTCGTCATCTTTTCCCCTCCTGGACGGATGAGAAGTTACAGTTTTTTTTTTTCTTCTCCTTAATTCGATCACGGACGCGTGATCCCCCTCCCCTCTTTTTCTTCAAACCTGATCCATCCTCAACCGGTGGAGAAAAGAAATCAACTTCAAAGTAATTTCGTTCTTTCCATATTAAACCGGATAGGTGCATTTAGGGGTCTGGGCAGGATGAGGCAGTTAAGGTGATGTAGGATCACCAGTAGTTAATCTAAGGTATTAACTTGTTGCATGCAATACTGATTGAATTATGTTATGCTGAGTTGTGTTTGATGTGGTGCGCAAGCGCTGCTGAATTGTGCGTGGTTAATGTTTGTCCGGCTGATCCCAAATCAGCCAGGAGTTAGAAGTTGGACTTTTAAAAGTTTTTCATTTAAAGCAACTGCGGTCTGGGCCTCGCCCAACCACTCTTTGTTCCAGTTTTATTGCTGGAGATTTTCCACTGAGTTCCCGCCTCAGAGTTTATGACCCTTTGTCAAGATTTGGGGCGATCAGCTGGTTGTGGCTAAAGGGGCGTGGCCCCACCGTTTCATCAGCTGATCGCTGCGATTGAGACATCAACACGACAGGAGGATTTCTTTCCATTTAACCCAAATCACACATTTTGTCCATAAAACTGCTGGTTTGATCTTCATAGACACTAAATGCGCATATATATTTTTATTTTATTATTATTGTTAAGTAGTCATTTTTATTCCCTTTGTGTAGAATAGTGCTTGTTAGTTAGGTGAAGGTTTTTGGACCAGAATAATGGTATATCAGGATTATTTGGCTTCAATAAATCTTCATATTTATAATTAAGAGAACCGTTTGTGTTTATTTTGTGCAAGAATGATTTATCTGTCAAAACAAGGTCGCAGTTCCCCCACCTTCGGTGAAGTAGTTGAATAAACAGTGACAGTTGGTGGTTTTGATTAATAATTTGTAATTATTAAAGAGCTTTGAGCCCATAATCACAACACCATAGGATATCTCTGATTTCTATTCATAAGTAATGATTTTTGGCTAAGAAATAAAAAAAATTCAAATTATGATTTTAAATTATAATTCTTGATGAATATTAATTAATCAATAATCATAATCCTTACAGTAGGTTGTTCTTCTTGAATTAGCATTTTAAACACTATATCAACATTTAAGTACAAGAGGATGATTGATTTTTTACAAAGTGTTCTATGTAAATGGTAAATGGACTGAACTTATATAGTTCATTACCGGTCGTACCGACCACAATAATTGCTTTAAACTAGATAAAGCACTAGATAAAGTCTCTGCTTACTATTGTAAACAAAGAGATGTTAACAGCCGAGAACAAAAGAATGTGACCATGGCCATGATGTTAAATTATTCCAGATGATGTAATCAATGACTTGAGTGCATAAAACAAATGTGAAAAGTGTTGTTCTAGTTGTTCTAGTTAAAGATCCTCCTTTTCAGATCAAATGAAAGATACAGCATTAAAAGAGAAAGTTAATGTTTGTGGCATGCTCCATAATTATAAAACATCATAAAGCAGCCAATCCTTCATCCTTCACTATCCAAGATATTTATATATTAGTTTTAGTAAGAAAATAAAACATCAGTTTATTTTGTCCCTCCTGTGTTGCACTAAGCAAGATAAGATGAAGAGGTTTCTTGCACAATATTTTCTGTATAGATATGACATGAAGCAAAGGCCTGTTTTCCATACTCATTGCCCACCAGGATGGATAAGGACCCACATTTATTTTGCACCAGTGAGGAGAAAGCTAAGGAAGATTTAACAAGATCTCCAAAGCTTACCGTTTGAAAACTGTTCCAACCCATTCGTACTCATACTTGTTGTCTTCCGCTTATCCATGACCTTGACACAGGAGCAGCAGTCTAAGGAGAGATGTCCAGACTTCCTTCTCCCCAGACACCTTCTCCAGCTCCTCTGGGGGAAACCCAGAGCATTCCCTAGAAATCTTGTACATTAAAGTTATGAACATGACCAAGGGCAGCGCTGCCAGAGTCCAAAATGCACCAAAAACTGGTCTGACTGAATGACGGCAATGCGATCCAAACTTCTGCTTCGCTTGTACAGAGAACAGATGGCACCTGACTGTAGTCTTGGAGCATCCCCCATTGGGCAACATCACATGCCTCGTTCTACTGGTCCTCATGAAGGCTTCTTCTTCTCTTTGTCTGACCTGTCACCCAGAGCCTGTTTTCCATGGGAGACCCAACCAAGGGTATTTAGGCCCTGGACAACATTAAATCTAGGGATCATTGGAGCACTCAAACACTCCACCACAGTAGGGTCGTGGTTCAAGGGGGGTTCCAATATGTTCCAAGCTATTAGTCACCAAGTCGCCATAACAACTATTGGAGGATCTGTTATGCTGTAGGCCTCTTTCCCCTTCTAAAACAGTTGAGACCTTGCATATGTGTGTGCCATCATGAACTATTGCGTTTGCAAGAAAACTGGAAGTTGGTTATCTATGGGTCTTAACAGGATAATGAGCCAAACCATATGGGCAAACAACATGTTCTGCCATCTTCCACAGTCATCTCAGTCCAAAACCTAAATTAATTTGTAGTATTCTAGAGGAAAAGACTAAGTAATGTCCTGCTAGTAAAGGAGGTTTGAATAAAGTATATAACTATGCCATTTATGTGCAGAACTAAAGCATGGGATTCTACTTTCTGCTTACAGCTATCCCTAAAGTCTGCTTTTCGAGAACATTGATTTTTCTCTTTTAACCTCAGATAAGATTTATAAACTCGCTTTACATTATATGTAATTGCTCACTAATGTCAAGCTATAGGTAAACATCACTGGTATAGGAAAAATAGGCTAAACTCCAAATCAAACTGGATCTATACTGTACTCTATCTGTAGCTTTCAACCATTCCTGAATGTTACAAGAGTCTTCACACAACCAAACACGCAACCACAACCCAGAGGAGCCCGATTGGCCTGAGGTGTTTCCTCTGCAGGTATGCTTCTATGGACCATTCAAGTACAACTCATATACTGGTTTATCTGTAAATCAAAACATCTTCAAAGTAATTTAACCTTTTTTATCATCAAATGTCAGCATAATCATATTAAGAAATCCCTAACCAGCAGGATTGACCATTTCCAAGTGATTTTACAACTGTATAATCCATCTATCCATCCATTGTTTATACACATTTATCCCTTATAAACAGAAAATCAAACCCAATCTCCAGTCAGTTTTGTGCAGGCCATTTTTTAAAATGTGAGAACATATTAAAAAAATCTGGTTGTTATCAGAAATTCTTTACTCAATTCAATGTTGAATTAAAAAAAACAAAAACAAAAAAAAAAAAATATATATATATAGCTTTATACAAAACAGGGATTTTGGAGAGTCGTAATACCCCCAAAATATGAACAGGAGCTGTTTAAAGAAACATTCCTGTACAAAAGTAAGGATGAGAATTCTATATTCTAAAAGAGGACAAAAGTCATAGGGCTAGCAGGAAACATGGTAAAAGGCAAAGCTGGGCAACCTTAGCTATTCAATGTTTAAGAGCTCTGCGGGAGCCTTAACAGGACTTAACCAAAGTATGAGTGAAATGCTGTTTAAGCCCTCTGTTTAAAAAAGTGCAAAGCAGCAGAAGTGCACATGAGTTGAACTCTGGTGCTGTCTGACAGTAGGCAGTCTTGAGGCAGACCTAAATTCTTGGCAGTCTGTTCGGTAAACCTGGTCTTGTCAGCAGTGATGGAGAGGCCATGCGGAGGGCAAGACTTAATACAAAAAAAGCAGTACAGTATTGATGAGGCTAAGTTTGAAGTGGTGGTCAGATTACCAAGAGAGGATATTAGAAGGACAAGAGAAGATCTGTGCCAAAATTAAGATTTAATGAAGCAAAGCTGATATGTGTCAGATAAAGCGTTAGATGAGTAAAACAGGGTTCATAATCATGTTTTAAACGTGTTTCAAAACTATTTACCACACATCAAAACATAATCTAAGTACAGATTAGGGTGAGTGAAAGGTGTCAGACCGAGTAGCATAGAAGAAAGAAGGAAGCCAACAGGGAAGCTGATGTGGAATATAATGCAAAGTGACAGCTATTGGATTCAGTAACATGCAGTGAGGTTTATGGCTGGTGAGAAACTGACTTCTTCACATTTAGATTTACAAACAGAGTAGCTTATTCACCATTTGGTTGGCAGCAGTTAACAGGTTATGTTTAAAATCTCATATCAGCTTTCGTTACACATACAAACTGTAGCACACAAAGAAGTATATATTATAAAAAAAACTTTATTATGGTCTTATTTTCACTTATAAATGAAGTTCATGCACCGCTCTTTCTGAACAAAGTCATCTGCCAATTGTTTGTAGAAGTTTTCCTTAACTTTCTTCAGTTTTAAAAGTCTCTCTGTCTCAATGAAGATCATTGCCAGGGAAGAAAGTTGTCCTTGATCAGTCCTGTTCTGACTGCATGTTTTGAGTCTTTTCAGTGCTGAGAATGACCACTCAACCAATGCTGTAGCAGCTGGAACAGTGAGCGCTAGCTGGAGCTACTTTGTCGCTTTAGGAACAGTGTAAATGAGATCCTTCTGGACCAAAAAGCTGAGAAGCTGTCCAGGAGACACCCCTCACCGTTTGTGAGCTATATAGTCCAACGAGATCCATCTTTAGTCTCACAAAGTCAAAGAATTTGGTATATTTTGACAGGCTCTCCACTTTCGCATCATGAAAATGTTGTGACATTTCACAGAATTTTGCGCAATCCACCAAACCAAGGAAAGCCAGCTCACCAAAATGATCAAACCTAGCTTTTATTTGATGGTTTGTGTTATCCCGAATGTTACATAACAGTCATTTTCCTTCATATCCAATCGACTGTCTGCCTCCACTCTCTGTCAGGCCAAGTGTGCTGCATTTCTGCTCAAATCAGTCATAGAAACTGTCGCACTGCAACACTGTCACGGATGCGTACAAGTCAAATTTAATGTCCATCACTTTGTTTGCAGCACTCTGAAAGTGCGTTAGTTTCATTGAAAATGTCCTCATGTGTCATTAGAAGAAAGCATGTTGATGCTTTTGACAGCCACCCATAGTATGCTGTTGCCATCACCAGCATGTCATTATCCCAGCAGTCGGGATTTTCTATAATGATCCGAAATAATGTGCGCAGATCATTTTGGTGCATGGTTATTATCTGCAGCAGTCTAGAGTTAGAGCTCCATCTGTTAGCAGCTGCTCTAGGTAAACGGCGCTTGACAACATCATCCAGGAAGTGAGTGTGCTTTGTGGACTTGCTGAAAAATGACGCTAGGCCCTCATTTGTTTTAAAAAATGCGTGACACTCGGGCAAACACTTTGCTGAATGCAATAGCACAAAGTTCAGCTTGTGTGCGAAACAGTGGGTAAACATGGCACTTTTTCTTGAATTTTAACTTGCACGCCATTAAGCTCTGATGCAATTACTGCCGCCCCATCATAGGTCTGAGCTACAAGCTTGTCAACACAATCATACTTCCCCAACACTCTTAGGACATACTCAGCAATGTCCTCACTCACATCATCAAAATCCAAAAACGCCTCCTTTACCTGACAGTCTGCTTCAGTGTTAGCCACATACTGCAACATGACAGAATTCTTGGTTTGTGACATCTGTGGTCTCGTCTACTTCTACGGCAACAAATGGGATTGCACCAATCTCCTTTTTAATGTAATTTCTAACGACATTAGCGACTGCTTTGATGAAATCATTCTGCATTTTATTTGACGAGCCAGAAAATACAGTGGATGTCTCTAAATTTCTAGCTAGCCTGTCATCTTTCACAGTAAAAGCATATAAGAGTTCAACATAGTTGCCACTATTGGCAGAGCCTGTACCTTCATAATTTCCACAAAATGCCAGCTGCTGTTGGTTGAGGAAGCTGTTGGCATTGATGAAATCTTTTAAAATCTCTCAGTTCTCTTTTGCCTTAGCATTGTGGATGCTGATGTTGAGTCGTGGCTGTTGGTCCAAAGGCAAGTCTATCCTGGACATCCCAAATGTTTTTAGCCCGATCTGGCTTTGAATGTGAGTGGTCGCTCATGTTTGACGAGGCTTCTTTGCAAATTCTTCTGGTCACAATATCCCATCTGAGTCCAGACATTGTCAAAACAAGTTGACAAAGAAGGCAGTCAAAAGCAGCAAATGCGGTTTCTTGCTGGACACCCACACAGCCAGCCTTTTCGTGTGTACCACTCCATTTTAAAAGACCAGGTCTTCTGTCCCATAGTCCTAAGCAAACCCTTTAGCTCCTGCTTTGGTCTTCTGGTAATTATCTCGTGCTTCGATTGAAAGTCCATTTTAGAAAACTGTTGGAGTTTAGATATGTAGTCCTCCATTTTGAAAGTAAGGCCAGAGAAGAGGAAAAACATAAATGGAAGGCTGCACTTGACTTCTAACTGTTGATTGTAGCTTGCAGTCACTTTTTCTTCTGCTGAGGAGTCGCAAGAATCACTGGGATCATGAGTGCCCCCTAACGTAAGGCAGGAGAACTGCGTGCCTCACTTAGTGCCTTTTAGCAGCCATTTTATGATTGCTCAGTGCAAAAACATGTTACACAAACATACAGTTGTTGACAAAAAACACTGAGCATTAAATACTTAAGCTAAACTATGGAAATTAAGTTCATAGAGCAAAAGCGTTTGAATATTTTAATAGCGACATACAGAGAGACAGCAATACTGTCTCACTGCATAGCATGCCAGCATAGTTTAGCTGAATCATTGCACAATCCATGGCGAGGCTCACCTGGCTGCTGCCTCAACGCACGTCTCACAGCACATCTCTTCTCAGTATTTGAACAGTAAATGTGAAAATTCAGTGATTTTGAATTACAAAAAATGAATAAATCTAAATCTAGTGATGTTAGAAAAAAAATTACTTTATAGTGGAAATAACTAGATAAATATAACATTTTAACTATTTTTTTCATTTTGCATTCTTTTCTTTCCATGATGAAGGGTGAGGCAATACCTCTCCTGCCTCCCCTGACTGCACATCATTGGTTGGATTCAGATAGCAAACTTCAGAGAGCTGACTGTATATTCACAGGGCGTGGTGACAGACATTAGACAGAGGGTGAAAACTATCACTGCACTGAACAAAATTCCTCAAATCACACAGTCTGCACAAGGTAAATATTTGCAGGATATTCAACTTTACATAAAGCAGCACCAGAACTTTCCTTTTGCACAACTAAAGAGGGTTCAATGTGGAAGTCCTTAGAAAAACAGTTCAAGTTCGGGCAAGTGAGACCTATATAAAATCTAGCCATGGTAATTTTGTGAGCAGATGTGCACTTTGGTGCTACTTTCCACAGAGTAAAATGTTTGCCAATAATTTAGCATTAAAATGGCTCAGAGTAAAAATCCACAGTTGCAGTGTTTTAGTTTAAGAGCAAATAAAGATCATCAAAGCTTTTACTTTTCTGAACTTGGTAAGCTAGTGATCTTGGAAAAAAACTGTACAATGTATTCATGAAGTCAATTTCTGCCACTGTGATTAAAAAAATATATATTTCTATCTCATAATCTTAAAGTGGTTAATTGGAAATAATGAGGTAGTTCATCTGAGTCTCATTATTATAGGGTTATGAGCTTATGAAGGAAGGGCATTTCTGCCACTCATGAAGAAATACCGTATTCCATAATTATGAGAAACCCAAGTCAAAATTATCTCCGAATAATATCTCTGAAAATTTTAAATTTTGCAATAGCTAAAGGGTTCCTTTTTATTGAAGGAACCAGAACCCAGGATAGTTTTCTCGGGCTGTTTTTCTACCCCTTCCCATTTCCAGTGCAGTGGAACCATCTAAAAGTCTGAATACCTGTCATGATGTGGGGTTGTTTGGTTTTTGGTTTCGGGTTTTTTCCTTATGTTTTTCACTGTTCAAGTTTTAAATCATGTTTCTGTTTATTTTCCTGGTCATGCTTTTGTTTTGTCGTCTTGTTCATGTTTTGTCAAGTTTGGTTTTCGGATCTGGTTATGCTTTTGCTTCATGTTTTTCTAGTTTGCGTTCAAGAGTCTCTGTTTTGTTCCAGTCACGTTTTGTTCTGTTAAGTTTATTCGGTTCACCTGCTTCAAGTTAATCTTTCTCCTTGCTCTACCTGGTTTTCATGCCATATATTCACACCTGTTCTGTTAGTCGTTGCAAAAACATCTCTCATGCTCATGTCTAGCTCTCTAACCAAGTCTTGTTTTTTTTTTTGATCATGTCTTGCCTGCCCGTTTGTTTTGTTCCTGCCTCCTGCTGAGTGTGAGTTTTTGTAATTAAACCTTTTCTTCACTTACCATCACGATGCCTGCTCGTCTGCATTCTGGAGTCCAGTATCAAGTAAACCGTGACAGTATGTTTCCGCCAACAACGGACCTCGCGGATGAGCATCAGGCTGGCTCCATTGACCTCCTTACTTTCCTGTCTCGGGAGGCGGAGAAGTCGTTGCGCCGTTCTGCGGGACTGTCAGTGCCGCAGTCGGCTTATGATGGATCCAGGTTGGCGATTCCAGTTCCGGGGACAGGTCCCCTTCGTCGCCGTTATCCGCCTCCTCCCCTGGTTGTGCACTCTGGTCCGGCAATGAGGCCCACGTCCTCCTCCCGCCGCAAGAAACGCCGACCTGCTGGGGTTCCTAGCCGGTCGGCTGGCAAGGAGGTGGTTTCCCTGCCAGCCTACGTGAGGGCTGCAGCAAGTAAGCCCGCATCTTCGTCTGCCACAGCACTGTCTCCCAGGCTCGCTGCACCTCCGCCCATGCCGTCTGCGCTCGTTCCAGCCCGGTGTTTAGGGGCAACACCTGCCGAGCTGGAGCAGCGCTTGAGGTTCACTGCAAGCCAAATAAAGATCCTCAGGACGACTGCTCTCCTGTATTCCTCTCCTGAGCTGATGGAGAGGAAAAGGCAGATAGAGATGGAGTATGAAACGGCAGTAAGGTTGTTTTACTGCCATCCTCCTTCATCCACACCAAGCCACAGGAGTGCTGATGCAGAGCAGCCCAGTCAGGTCTCCAGAGCGCCGCCGCAGAGCAGCCCACGTCAGGTCTCCAGAGCGCTGCCGCAGAGCAGCCCCCGTCAGGTCTCCAGAGCGCCGCCGCAGAGCAGCCCACGTCAGGTCTCCAGAGCGCTGCCGCAGAGCAGCCCATGTCAGGTCCACCACAGCCTGACCCACCACAGCCTGACCCTAAGTCAGCCTCTGCGCACGTCACTGAGGGTCCTGCCGACGCCTCGGCCCCTGTTCCTAGTCTGCAGGGGTTCAGTGAGGAACTGGTCCTTGTTCTGGCTTCTGAACCCTGTGATGAGGGGTTCAAGGAGGAAGCACCGCTGAACCCTGTTCTTGAGGGGTTTAAGGAACGTTTTGTCCTCGTTCAGGCCTTTGAACCCAGAGCTGGGGGTTCGCCAGGCTCTGCTACAGCCTCTGAGGGTTCGCCAGACTCCACGCCTCTGGGGTTCCACAGAGTTTCTGGGAGGTCCTCTACTCTGCTCAGTCGGCCTCCTGATCTACCTGCAGTTTCCCGTCACAGGCCGCCACTTTCTCTACGCTTCTGTCGGCCTCCACGTCTTTGGTGCAGGTCGGGTCGCCCGCCTGAACTCTGTGCTTGCTCGGGACGAGGTCGCCCGCCTGAACTATGTGCCTGCTCGGGATGAGGTCGCCCGCCTGAACTCTGTTTTTGTTTCTGGCCCTCCTACCGAGGCCCCCCGCCTGAACTCTGTTTTTGTTTCTGGCCCTCCTACCGAGGCCCCCCGCCTGAACTCTGTTTTTGTTTCTGGCCCTCCTACCGAGGCCCCCCGCCTGAACTCTGTTTTTATTTCTGGCCCTCCTACCGAGGCCCCCTGCCTGAACTCTGTTTTTCTTTCTGGCCCTCCTACCGAGGCCCCCTGCCTGAACTCTGTTTTTGTTTCTGGCTCTCCTACCGAGGCCCCCCGCCTGAACTCTGTTTTCGTTTCTGGCCCTCCTACCGAGGCCCCCACCTCGGGGGGGGGGGGGTTCTGTCATGATTTGGGGATTTGGGGTTGTTTGGTTTTTGGTTTCGGGTTTTTTCCTTATGTTTTTCCCTGTTCAAGTTTTGAATCATGTTTCTGTTTATTTTCCTGGTCATGCTTTTGTTTTGTCGTCTTGTTCATGTTTTGTCAAGTTTGGTTTTCGGATCTGGTTATGCTTTTGCTTCATGTTTTTCTAGTTTGCGTTCAAGAGTCTCTGTTTTGCTCCAGTCACGTTTTGTTCTGTTAATTAAGTTTATTCGGTTCACCTGCTTCAAGTTAATCTTTCTCCTTGCCTCACCTGGTTTTCACGCCATATATTCACACCTGTTCTGTTAGTCGTCGCGGAGACATCTCTCATGCTCATGTCTTGTTCTCTAACCAAGTCTTGTATTTTTTTGATCATGCCATGCCTGTCTTGCCTGCCCGTTTGTTTTGTTCCTACCTCCTGCTGAGTGTGAGTTTTTGTAATTAAACCTTTTTTCACTTACCATCACGCTGCCTGCTCGTCTGCATTCTGGGGTCCGATATCAAGTAAACCGTGACAATACCAGGGTTGAAATCTGCAGAAAACAGCCCTGGTAGGGAAGGTTTCAATAACATTCTAATTTATTGAAGATGACTATAATTCTGATTTCCCTATCTCATATTTAAGCTAAAAATGATTTTTGTCTTGTCACTGGGAGAAATTGAATCCATACCTCACTGTGGCAGTTAAACTATGGTGCAGTTTTCAGTGCATTCATGAACTCACTCACTTTGCTTTTGTATCGCGAGAACAGAGCACAAGACAAAAAAATGTTTTGGGGAAAGTTGAGCAGAGCAGGGATGAAGAAAACTCTTTGCTGAGAGAGAGGGAGAGTCACACAGAGTTTCACCATTCCCATCTTCTGGAATGCATCCGCTCCTCCGACTTACCAGTGCAAAAAACAACTCTCAGCTACAGGCGCATGAGGAGTCTCCAAACATTACAATGCGCACCCACTCATAGCAACTGCAGGCGAAAGCTTAGAGTGACTTTTACTCTACGCAGTTTTTCTGCTCAGAACGTTTATTCTGCTGTTACCTGCAAGTAAGAGTGAAGCAGTCTTGAGTCGGGTCCCAGGCGAATCTCCTTCTGTGGAGACAAGGTAAAGTACCCTACCAACATACTTAGATTTGTTTTTAGTTAGAAAAGTGAGAGTATAAGTTAATTGTATTTATTGCGCATTAATTATCTGTCTCTTTTTCATTAGTTTCTTTACATTATTCATGTATTTATTTTATAATGTTTTTCAGCTTTGAATCCAGACCGCGGAGGTCCGACAGTGCTGGGAAACTACTTGAGTTTTGTTTTTATTATTTCACCGAGCACTGGAGTTGCGCTCTTTAGAGAGGACATGCCGGGCAGAAAGCGTGCAGAACGGCTGCTGCAGTTGGCCGTGGCTCTGCTGGCCTTGCTGTCGCTCTTTGGGGAGCTCGGAAGCGCTGCAAAGGAGGTTGACACCGAAGACGGCGAACCGGTGACCAGGCACACGGACACCAGAGCCAACAGGGCTAAGAGGAGAGGGGGAACGGATGTCCTAAGAGGGTAATCTGGCTGTCTTTTCTTTTCATTTTCTTATTCAGATTAACATAATTTTAGTCTGATTTTGGACCCTGGAGCAGGTGTCTTTACCTTCTGTCCTGATCTTTAAGGAACAATGTAGACCAAGACAGATTTCTGTGTGTGTGTCTTTTAATAAGGCATGCTGAGACTCATGAGCGACATTGTGTGTGATGGGAAGTTTGGAGCAAAGTTTAGTAATTAAATACTGGCAGGAATACCACATTCCTGCTGACTGCAATAATAAATTACTTCCAAACAAAGAAGGCCATTGGTCTTGCGTGGCTGTGGCAGAAAGAGGAGGGGGGTGTGTGTGTGTGTGTGTGTGTGTGTGTGTGTGTGTGTGTGTGTGTTTAGCCAAATACACCACACCCCAGTTGTGGATAAATCACATCTGCAGCTGTTCACAGTGGGTCACTGCTGGAGAGGTTGTGTGGCGTGTGTGTGTGTGTTTGTGTGTGTGTGTGTGTGTGTGTGTGTGTGAGAGAGAGAGAGAAAAGTGACAGACAGAAGGAAAACAATAAAGAAAAGAACAAATGAAAGTGTCCAGTGATGACAGCAAACAGCTGATGGAGGTCAGATAGCAAACAGCTCAATGCGCTTTCTCTGCAGGCATTTTTATTTATCATGGTTAATGTTAATCTGTCGCAACATCTGGTTTCAAAGGCAGGAAGTGCATTCAGCCTGCGTACTGTGTCACGCTGACTTACCACTGTTTCAAACACCCGAGCGAATTCATTATGTACCTCATGGATTTGTTCTAGAGTTTCGATGCACATCTCCCATTCTGGATCAGTGTAGGCTCAGTTCCCACATGCTGACAAGGTTCAGGCCTGTAGGTGGCGGGTTGGTTCAGATTTTTTCATGTCAGGAGGATATTTACCCACAAGTACAGTTAATTACAGTAAATTCTGAGGTTTTACCTAGAGATGCACCAATCAGGCTTTTCCCTGCCAATAACAATTTCCGATTTTGAGGTCTGACCTGCTAATTCCAATTATGACCAGCTCCCATTACTTCTGAGGACTGTCCCACATAAAATAAAAATAAATGTGCTGCAGGTCATTTGAACGAGACGCTAGTTTTGAATTTGACAGAAAATGAAGTAATTACAAGACTTATGAATGGCCCAAACGTGTATCAAATTTTTCTTAATATCAAAAAATGCATCAAAATACTTGCGCTAACTTGATCCGTTTATAGACCGAAATTCTTGGAAGTTCATAGTTTTGAATGATTTAATAAACTGGAAAGAAAGAGTTGATAAAAGGGTAAATGGTAACTTGACTGGTGCATCTAGTTTTAACATATAAACCACACAACACATACCATGTGCACTTATACTTTGCAAAATAAAACCACTAAGGAAGTTTGTGAAAGAACAAAGTTAAGTTCAACTATGTAAAACACAAAAATTTAAAGGGGTTGTATAGAAATGAAATCAGAGTATCCTGATAGGTACTGATAGTTTTGATTTTGTTTTCCTATTTATCAAGAGAATCAAAACTCTGAATTTGCACCATTTCCTATAAACAAACTCTTCAACCAGTAGCATGTACTTTAAGGCACTTTTTTGAGAATAATAAACATGAAATAATTGTTTGGGATGCATGCTTTAATGCATAAATGGGCATATTTTTTCATTTTCTGTTGAATTCAAAACCATACCTCTTTCAAGGAACCTACAGAACATATGTTCTTTTATTTTTTGCAGTCTTTAGGAACAGAAATAAGTTGAAATCAACATGTCAAACCTCAGTGAGGACAAGAAATGGATATTGGCCTGGAAAAGATTTGATCAGATTTGATTAAACCTAATTTAATGTGCGCTGTTTGTTAGAGAAAAAAGTTGTATCTCATCCCTGGTTTACATCATAATTCATAGCGTCAACAACAAAAAAAACTGGTTTAATAGGAACGCAGGGCTTCAGTTTTATAAAGTTTCTTATTCAGAACTCAAAAGTAAAGGGAAATCTCTGCTTTTTAATGTCGTAGTCTGATCTCAAAAAAAGAACAGTCTGAGAAATTTAAAGGCAACTGTTGTACTTGGGTGCATTTGCACGAGATATCAGGAGAAACCTTATTTTCTAGCATCTTGTGGGAAGGAAAAACATCATGTTTGCTTTTCCAGCTCATTTCTAAAAAATAGTTTTAACTGAGATGAAGGTGAGCTGAATCCCAGGAGAGTTGCCATTCTCCTGGTGTTGCTTTGTCACAAATCCAAATCTTAAGGTAGCAGTTACCTTTATTCAATAAAGAGTAATTTAGGACAATATAAACCTAATGCATTGACAGGTTTGAACTTAGTGACATTCATGTGACCTTCTGACACTATATGTTCCACAGACCAAATGTGTGCGGCTCCAGAAACAGTGCCTACTGCTGCCCAGGCTGGAAGACTCTTACAGGAGGAAACCAGTGCATTGTTCGTAAGTATGACCTCCCACAACGTACTGGTCTTTGTTTCAAAATGTCAAGACAGGAAAAACCCTTAAGTCCTGCTTTACGATTGGATCGATTCAACCGCATGTGTTTCAGTCAATAATCAGCAGCACTGCAAAAGTCGGTTAGCTCAACATTCTTTGGCTTAGCAGTCAGCAAATTTCATGAGAAGATGATGAAGTAGATTGTATTGAATAAAATCTAGAACAGCAACATGAGCGGTGTATTGCAGTGCAGAGTAAATTGTGCTCCTATCAGGGCAGCCACCAGGGGCGACTGGATGATGAAAGGGGAGGGCAGGTTGATAATACTTGAGGGGCACACCAAAACGAAAGTCACAAGAGAATATCAGGAGTGGTATTATTCTTCTGTCAGATTTCTAGGTGTGCAGGTGGCGTGTGACAATTAAAAGTGATTAAAAAAAAAACAACATAAGCATTAACGAAGCAAGATAACAATGTTGCAACTCATTTCATCTCATGTTTTAAATTTAATTCATATTAATAGTATGCATTTAACACTGTGTGGATGGAGTGGTTGTCATTGTGGGGGTCACCGCCTCCCCTTGCTGTCACACGTTTGGTGCCACCACTGTTTCAGTCTCTTTGGTAAAGTTTAAAAACACTTCCTGGTTTATAAAAGATAGACAGTAAAGCAAACATTAAATTATTCAAATATTGATTGCATTCACAAATTAGAACAACCTTCTTAATCTGATTTACATATCTAATGTTATACAAGATGACATTAGTGGAGAAGACTTTAGTTTATAGGTGGCAGCCTCAGAACTCAGAAAAGCCTCAGAAAAAAAGGTAATACAAGCAAAAGCTGTGGAACATGGACCTTTCAGAGCTTGACAAGCATTATGTTTTTAGGTAAAATACTATGTTTAAAAAGTCAGATTTGATTGCCAAGCGTCCAGATTTGATTTATGTTAGTTTTACTTTCTTGTTTTCTTGTTAACAAACTGATATATTTGAATGATCTCATATTCTGCTTACCTCATCATTGCTTTGTTGGTTCATTGAGAGAATTTTCAGTCTAACTGTTCACAATTCAGTTCACTTCAGGTTACTGTTGCAGGACTAGCTCACAACAAAATTTCTGCAAGAAGGTTAAATTAAAATCTAATTAAATATGGTCCTGTTGTAAGCTGATTCCTTCAATGCAGATCTTTTTTATCGATGCAATGCCTTGTCTTGAGCATGCACAGATTTGCAGATAAAAGGAAAACTAATAGTCCAGTTTAATGGGAAAAGACTCTCAGCAGAACCAGACTCAGGAAATTTGCCCATCTGTTTTAACTGGATGGTGACAGGAAAGAGCAGTGATACAAAAAACACAAATTACCAAAAAAGCCAGATATGGGAAAGGAAATTGTAAAGTAAATGAGAGCAATAATTGCTTATGGAGAATAAAGACAGCAGATAGAGTATAGGTGCTTGGTATGTCGCTGTGTCACCATAACTATAAGTATAAATTTAAAGTAAATGTTTCAAGCTAACAAAAAGCTTTAAAAAAAGTTTCTGCTTCCCAAAACCACACTGACAACTGGAACCAGGCTTGAAAAGGAGAGACTCTGCTTGGTGAAAACATGGAACTATAAGATCTGTAAAACATGATAGAGATCAGTCCTCTGGGAAAGAAAATAATTTAGATTTTGCTAGAAGGTGTTGAAAACATTTGATTTCCTCCAGGTAATTTCCATTTCATCTGTTTGTTATATTTGTAATCATCTGTAAGCTTTTAGAAGGAAAAAAGGTTGGCAGTTTTTGAAGAATTTGTTTTATTTTGTTGACGCTGAACAGACACAAGAACACAGCCTCATGTTTTTGTTTTATGTCCCAGGAAAAGAACATAAAAAAAATAATAGGAACAGAAATTCATGTTTATTAATACAAAGACTTTTTTCTTTTGCCTGTGATATGGCTAAGGCAGGCTGTATCTTGATGCTTTAATTTTTTGCCTGGTGTTTGTTAATGTGCTCTGCTTAATGGACTAACTGGAAATAACACAGCTGTGGAGTTTTAAACAGTGGTCATGAATTTAGCTCATTTACTGTAGTATTCTGATGTTGTCCCAGGTTGAGTCTACCCATTATTTGCTTTTCCTCCTTCATCTCCCGGTATTTCAGTGAGGAGACAGAAGAATTGTGCGACTGAGCTCTTGCTGTTTGGCTGGCGGGATGCCGGTCCCAGCTCTAACGACATGAGTTCGGTGTGGCATTCATAGAGAAGGGGTCAGTGGCAGGACTTCACCTGACAGCAGCTGGGAGCAGTGGACCTTGCCAGAAACAGTCTGGGGAGAAAAGGAACAAATGAACAGACAGTGACAACTAAAAACACTCGCTGGCACAGATTTATGGCAACGAAACTCAAAGCAGAAAATAACTCAGCACTGTTGCCAGGTGTACTTTGTCAATTTTAAATGATGTTTTTTAGATCCTTCTTGAGATTTTACAAGTGGAAGTTCAGTCTGGGGTTGAGATCATGGTCCGAGTTGCACCAAGTAAAATTCTTAGCAGAAATTTAAAACCTGGAGTCGACAGTTTGACAAGCAGCAGACACATAACATGAATTTTCTCACACACATAATGAAGACAAATCCTGGCGCTACAGCTTTAAATTCCACCAACATTTTGTCTTTTACCCGACAGAGGACATTTCCATGTTGTATGACCAAGTGCCATGTTCTTATTTTCAGCAATCTGCCGGAGTTCATGCGGAGATGGTTTCTGCTCCAGACCCAACATGTGCACCTGCCCCAATGGACAGATTGCCCCAACCTGTGGATCCAAGTCAGGTCATTCAGTAACTCTTCTTTCCCAACTCATGTTTTTCTGACTTCATTGAAGTATGATAAGTTGTTTTATTATATATAGTGCACTGGTCAGGGTTTAATAGGCTCTTTGCCAATAGATAAGCATGGAATGCATTTTAAAGGACTCAATCCAAACCCCACCCTTATCTTTACATTTTCGTTTTGATGAAATAGCTGTAAGAAAGCATTTAATCAACTCACAATCAGTAAGAATGTACAGGGGTTGGACAATGAAACTGAAACACCTGGTTTTAGACCACAATAATTTATTAGTATGGTGTAGGGCCTCTTTTTGCGGCCAATAGAACGTCAATTCGTCTTGGGAATGACATATACAAGTCCTGCACAGTGGTCAGAGGGATTTTAAGCCATTCTTCTTGCAGGATAGTGGCCAGGTCACTACGTGATACTGGTGGAGGAAATCGTTTCCTGACTCGCTCCTCCAAAACACCCCAAAGTGGCTCAATAATATTTAGATCTGGTGACTGTGCAGGCCATGGGAGATGTTCAACTTCACTTTCATGTTCATCAAACCAATCTTTCACCAGTCTTGCAGTGTGTATTGGTGCATTGTCATCCTGATACACGTCACCGCCTTCAGGATACAATGTTTGAACCATTGGATGCACATGGTCCTCAAGAATGGTTCGGTAGTCCTTGGCAGTGACGCGCCCATCTAGCACAAGTATTGGGCCAAGGGAATGCCATGATATGGCAGCCCAAATCATCACTGATCCACCCCCATGCTTCACTCTGGACATGCAACAGTCTGGGTGGTACGCTTCTTTGGGGCTTCTCCACACCGTAACTCTCCCAGATGTGGGGAAAACAGTAAAGGTGGACTCATCAGAGAACAATACATGTTTCACATTGTCCACAGCCCAAGATTTGCGCTCCTTGCACCATTGAAACCGACGTTTGGCATTGGCATGAGTGACCAAAGGTTTGGAAGCCCGGCCGTGTATATTGACCCTGTGGAGCTCCCGACGGACAGTTCTGGTGGAAATAGGAGAGTTGAGGTGCACATTTAATTCTGCCATGATTTGGGCAGCCGTGGTTTTATGTTTTTTGGATACAATCCGGGTTAGCACCCGAACATCCCTTTCAGACAGCTTCCTCTTGCGTCCACAGTTAATCCTGTTGGATGTGGTTCGTCCTTGGTGGTATGCTGACATTACCCTGGATACCGTGGCTCTTGATACATCACAAAGACTTGCTGTCTTGGTCACAGATGCGCCAGCAAGACGTGCACCAACAATTTGTCCTCTTTTGAACTCTGGTATGTCACCCATAATGTCGTGTGCATTTCAATATTTTGAGCAAAACTGTGCTCTTACCCTGATAATTGAACCTTCACACTCTGCTCTTACTGGTGCAATGTGCAATCAATGAAGACTGGCTACCAGGCTGGTCCAATTTAGCCATGAAACCTCCCACACTAAAATGACAGGTGTTTTAGTTTCATTGTCCAACCCCTGTATACATGACAAAAATATGCAGTGTTGCTAAGCTATGTGTCTTAGCTGTAAAAAATTTGGCATTTCTCTTTCCCCCATCATGAGTAACACTAACTAGTATGGCAAACTGATACTAGGTCAAAGAATCCCTGGGACATATCCATGACACTGCCTCCAGATTGTAGTAATCACGTTTTGGAAGCGCAGCCAATCTCGTGGGCTGTTTTGAGTGTGTATGTGTGTGAGTGGACTATCTGTGGTTGTGTGTTTTGGAAGATATCCACAGTCAACATCTCCTCTGTCTTTCTCTCTCACAGCTCCCAGCACTTCAAACCAGTGCGCTCATATGTTTAAACAGGAAAAGTTTCCTGGGAAATATATCTGAGCTCAACTGTTGAGAAATTGTTTAGAGTGAATTTTGTTTGTGTTGTAAACATCTTCCAAAGTATTATGTGTTTGAGTAATCTGTAACCAGCTCCAACATTGGTTTGAATGTGTGTTTCCATCTTTGTTCAACCCACAGTCCAGCACTGTAATATTAGGTGTATGAACGGGGGAACGTGTGCAGAGGACAGCTGTCAGTGTCAGAAGGGCTACGTTGGAAACCACTGTGGTCAACGTGAGGATACCTTTGTACCTTCAGTGTTCACTGGAAATACTTCCTATTTCTTCCAGACAAAGGTTGCTATCAAACCTCTGCTTAGTGATTAGGACATCTATTTCTATGATTAACCTAAACCAACAGCTTCACTCAAAATATGGGCGTAAACGCTGGGGGTGACACCCACTGGCTTGTGGATGGTAGTGTTAAAGCTGTGGTATTGGTGTTTTGGCTGTTGCTACTGATTTATTGGAAATTCAGGAAAGAAGAGACGCTAAAGAGACTAAGACCAGAGTGCATGCCTGTCAAGTAATGACTTGTCAATCACAGATAACTGCGCGTTATTAATTTACCAATCTACGACTTGATTGTGAATGGTGCTGTATTTTGAACTGAAACTAATCCAGTTACTGAGTTATTAAATTAATAGAGGATTAAGGTAATATTTTACAGACTTCTACATCATAATGCTCATTTTGGCAACCACAGGATCCCAGGCACATAAAACGGAATTTTTTTACAAGTGAGGGACCTAGCATTTATTAATCTGATAACAGCGACATGCTATCTGCGGAGCAGTAGTCAAAGTTATTTCTGCCCATTCATGACTCATTGCTGGACAAAGTGTTTATTAATCACGCATATTAAATGGCTGTATCAACACCAGTGTTGAAATGACAGAGCAGTAATCTGTTTATCTGCTAAAATGGCAAAATCAGTAAACAGGTCATAAATGGTTCTAAGACTTGGTGTTACTTATGAAAGGCCTTATGACATTTTTAAAACATTATTTTTCTAACTTTCTATCACTACTAGACTATACTGCAGTGTTAACTAGCTTGTACATGAACAGGAACAACAAGCTGATATTCTCCTCTCTCCAGCAATACTTTATAGCTCAGTCTGGGGGACTCCAAGGCGTTTCCACTCTAGAAGGGATGTATAGTTCCTCCAGCATATTCTGCGTGAGTCCCCCACATCTTCCCCAATAGAATATGCCTGGGGAAAACCCCCAAAGAGATGAACCCTGAAGTATTTTTGATCAGCCTGAAGCACATCAAACGGATCCTCTGACAGCCCTCATCATGCTAGTTCAGATAATTTTGCATCCAGGATCTTGTTCTTTTGGTCATGATCCATATCTGATACGATATTATACCATACAGGGGTTGGACAATGAAACTGAAACACCTGGTTTTAGACCACAATAATTTATTAGTATGGTGTAGGGCCTCTTTTTGCGGCCAATAGAACGTCAATTCGTCTTGGGAATGACATATACAAGTCCTGCACAGTGGTCAGAGGGATTATAAGCCATTCTTCTTGCAGGATAGAGGCCAGGTCACTACGTGATACTGGTGAAGGAAATCGTTTCCTGATTCGCTCCTCCAAAACACCCCAAAGTGGCTCAATAATATTTAGACTGTGCAGGCCATGGGAGATGTTCAACTTCACTTTCATGTTCATCAAACCAATCTTTCACCAGTCTTGCTGTGTGTATTGGTGCATTGTCATCCTGATACACGGCACCGCCTTCAGGATACAATGTTTGAACCATTGGATGCACATGGTCCTCAAGAATGGTTCGGTAGTCCTTGGCAGTGACGCGCCCATCTAGAACAAGTATTGAGCCAAGGAAATGCCATGATATGGCAGCCCAAACCATCACTGATCCACCCCCATGCTTCACTCTGGGCATGCAACAGTCTGGGTGGTACGCTTCTTTGGGGCTTCTCCACGCCGTAACTCTCCCAGATGTGGGGAAAACAGTAAAGGTGGACTCATCAGAGAACAATACATGTTTCACATTGTCCACAGCCCAAGATTTGTGCTCCTTGCACCATTAAAACCGACGTTTGGCATTGGCATGAGTGACCAAAGGTTTGGCTATAGCAGCCCGGTCGTGTATATTGACCCTGTGGAGCTCCCGACGGACAGTTCTGGTGGAAACAGGAGAGTTGAGGTGCACATTTAATTCTGCCGTGATTTGGGCAGCTGTGGTTTTATGTTTTTGGATACAATCAGGGTTAGCACCCGAACATCCCTTTCAGACAGCTTCCTCTTGCGTCCACAGTTAATCTTGTTGGATGTGGTTCGTCCTTCTTGGTGCTATGCTGACATTACCCTGGATACCGTGGCTCTTGATACATCACAAAGACTTGCTGTCTTGGTCACAGATGCGCCAGCAAGACGTGCACCAACAATTTGTCCTCTTTTGAACTCTGGTATGTCACCCATAATGTTGTGTGCATTTCAATATTTTGAGCAAAACTGTGCTCTTACCCTGCTAATTGAACCTTCACACTCTGCTCTTACTGGTGCAATGTTCAATCAATGAAGACTGGCTACCAGGCTGATCCAATTTAGCCATGAAACCTCCCACACTAAAATTACAGGTATTTCAGTTTCATTGTCCAACACCTGTAGATGAGAGTTGGAACATAGAAAGACTGATAAATTGAGAGCTGAGCTTGGTTCAGCTCTTACTTCACCACAACAGGTCAAACCAATGGACATATTACAGCAGATGATGCCCCAATCTATCTAACCTACACCTGCTCCATCTTAATATAAATTGTAAACAAGACACGAAGGTACTGGAACTTCTCCACTTGAAGAAAAGACTGAGAAGTTAGAGAAGCTTACTCTAATCTCCAAACCGCTGCAGTGCACATCACAGGTCACAACTTAAAGATTTTAACAGAACCACATCATTTGCAAAAAACAAAGATTAGAACCTAATGTCCTGAAACAATTTTCACTTACAATAAGTTAGGGAGGGAGTTTGCTAAATGCCAGTATTAGCATTAATACAGAGATTTGGTATACCCAAGTTTACCAAAGGTGCTTTTCAACCAATAGAAAGCCAGTTTCCTGCTCATGATAAAAGCAATATCAGAAAACAGGTTAAAAAAGAAAAAAGACAAACCATGCACAGTGTAAGGCACCACAAAGGCGTGGACATTGCTGATAAAAGTATCGACCTGGTGGAATTATTTAGCCAATGATCCGGTTTAAAGAAATGACTTTGTTATCCCATGTATAATGTGAATATAAATAGTAGTTTTTAAAAACACTGTAAACTCTGTAAACACCAGTTAAAATATCAGCAACATCAAAACAGACAATAAACTAAAAACAGTTTTGCTGGGAATGAAGCTTTAGTTGTGCAAACATTGGGATCCTCAATTTCACTGTACTCTGCACCTTATAAATAAAACCGTGGTCTCGTATTCAAAGCCTAAAACCAACTGTGCAAATATTGCTTGCATTTGTAAAAAAGGAATAAACTATCTAGTTCCCCCATAAATCGCAGAGATGCTGGAAAAAGATTAAGCTTACCAAACAGCTGATTTACTCATTAAATGTTTAGGTTTGAAGAGTTACTTCCCTTCAGGGATACAGGACCAAATCATGTCCCAAAATTAGAAAACAAAGTTAATCTTCATTGCACAAATGTTCACAATCATTGATGAAAGTTTGATTTAAAATCAATATTTTGGGACAGAAAATATTAGCAGAAACTAAGTGAGATTTAGCTCATGGTCTTCATGTTGTCTCAGGTCTGTGTCTCTTTTCTTCCTCAGCGGTTTGTGAAAATGGCTGCCTGAATGGAGGAAGGTGTGTGGCTCCTAACAGATGTGTTTGTACGTACGGCTTCACCGGGGCCCAGTGTGAGAGAGGTAAAGAATCCAACACAGCTCTGCTCACCCTCCCCCCCCATCTTATCTTACATCCATCCCACTTTCGATTTCCTCCACATTCCAACTCAGTTTGTTGAGGATCATTTGTATGTCAGGAACAAGTTCAGAAATGACCATTATTTTCCACATCTGGTCTGACACAACACTCTGGGGAGTGTAACGATGCTGTGATTGTGCACTGTTTGGTAACTGAAGACCTTCCATCCTCCTGTGGTTGCTCTCTGGACATATAAGCAAAGACTCCACAGTACACAAGCACACTGAAAGTAAGGGCAGTCAGTGCTGTGTTTGAGCTGAATGTGCATTGCTCCAGCTTGTTCTTGTGCTTGGTGTGTGTTCTGAATGTGTGTGTGTAGCAACAGTGTCCTATAGGGGTCAGTGTGTTGGCCTTGTAACACTAATATTTGGATTGACGGCAGGGCTCTTAATTAGTTACATCCTTTTAAGAAGACCATGCTTCACGGACCCCTCTGTCAAATCTGGCAAAGGAGATTTCCTTTAGTTACCAGTGAGTATAATAAGGTTGCCCCACAGTTTAATGCCATCCCTTATCCTGTAAAGCATGCTTCAGTGCACATTGTGGCATGTGCTATTTTTCTTGTGATAGTCTGACATTAGAGGTTTTGGAAATCCTCTGGTGTGGCTATAGGACCTGACATCTGACCACATCTGGCTTTTCAACTTAGACCTGCTAAGCAGAGTGAGGAGAATACAAACAGACCATTCATTGTCAGCTGTATTTATATCTTATATTGAAATGTAACTTTGAAACTGGAAATCCTCTTTATTGTGCTTAGAGGTTCATTCATCATGACACAGTGCTGCAGTGAGTTCATAAACATCGTCTGGCAAAAATAATCCTAGCCCTTAACCCTTTTATACAGTACAACTACAAACCTCAGTGTATTTTATAAGGATGCTATGTGACAGACCAATAGGAAGTAAACAATGGATTGGAATTAAAATAATTACATGATTTTCATGATTTCTACAAATAATTATCTTAAAAGGGCACAGTCACACTGTGCTGCAGTTTCAACTGCAAGTCTGTTAAGGTCTGTCTCAACCAGCTATACACAACCAGAGCCTGAAATGTTTGCCCATTCTTCTTTTTGAAATAGCTCATACTCAGATTGGACAACAGGATTGTACAGACATTTTTAAGTCCTGCAGCAGATTCCAAATTAGGTCTAAGTCCAGACTTTGACTAGATCATTGCAACACATTTATATGCTTTGATATAAACCATTCCATTGTAGTTCCATGTTTAAGGTTGTTGCTCTGCTGGCGGGTGAACCTCTGCCTCAATCTCAGATCTTTTGCTGCCTCTTGCAGGTTTTCTTCCAGGTTTACCCATTTAGCTCCATCCATCTGCCAATCGACTCTGACCAGTTTCCAAGTCTCTTTTAAAGAAGATTATCCCCACAGCATGATGCTGCCAACATTTTTCAATGTGGGGATGGTGTATTCAATGTGATGTGCTAGCGTTAGTTTTCAGTTTTCTTCCTACATAGAATTTTGCATGTAGACTAAAAAGTTACGTTTTGTCTCGTCCAACCAGAGCATCCTCTGCTATGTTTGCTGCATCCCATATGGCTTTTGGCAAATTGCAAACAGGACCTCTTGTGGCCTACTGTAAGCCATAAGAGGGCTATTGCCACTCATCCACAAAGGCCAGACTTGAGGCGTACACAAATACTAGTTGTCTTGTTGCTAGATTTTTCCACTTGAGCTGTGAATCTCCTCCAGAGTTACCGTGGAAGCTTATGGAAGCTTATCTGATTAATGCTATTGATTAGGTGGATTGCTATGCCGTGGTAACTTTGCAGTTATTGCCATACTCTTTTTGAATAATGATTTAGGCAGTGCTTTATAAAATGTTAAAATATTGTGATAATTTTTTATAACCCAAATCTACTTTCTCCCTGACCTGTCTGCTGTGTTCCTTGGTCTTCATGATTTTGTTTGTTCACTCATGTTCTCTAACAAACCTCTGAGGCTGCATTTATACTGAGACTCACAGGTGGACTCTATTTACTAATTAGGTGACTTTAAGTAAGGGTTTGCACTGAATTTTATTTGGGAATATAAAAGTAAAGGGGGGCTGAATCCACACAAGACTGTACAAATATTTCTTTGTAAAAAATGAACAAAATCCTCCCATGTCACTAACATGTGCTACTTAGGATGGTCTATTACATAAAAATCTTAATAAAATGAATACATTTGTAAAGTAACAATTGTAAAGAATGTGAAAAAGTTCCAAGGGTATGAATACTTTGTGTTTTTGCACATGTTCCGGTTTTGATCAAAATAAACATTTGAAAAGTCACACTTTTGATACAAAAAAATCTCAACGAAAGAACAAGCTGAAGTTTTACAAATATCATTTTTATCCTTAAATTAAAATAAGAAAGACTCTTGTGAAGCAGGGTTCACACTACGAGAGGTTTGGACTGGAGTTAACCCAGCTTCACCATCCTGGTGTTTCGAGGAGAAATCTGGTCCAAAACCTGGTGTCTGTGCTCAGCCCACAGTATCTGGTAATTTAAAAAAGCAGCAACCCTTTAGGCTCAGGTAATGAGCTTTAAGCAGATATTAATAGCAACCATTTTTTTGTTGAGACTCTGTTTTGAGAATTCACCTTCTAACAGTGTTGCTAATGTTATGTTAATTTCATTACGTCAAGGAGTGTTGTACAATGAAGTATATTGAACAATTACGAATATATTGATTTTATTATCAGAGAATTTGTTAGTATGTCAATATTCATAACACATTATTGAATATATGTATAAAGAAAAGATTTGATTAGATACTTAATATAAATTGGAAGAGATTGTAATAGTGATGTTGCTGGAGACGTGATGAGTTTAAACTTCTACCCACTACTTTGAATATTTATTGTGATTTTTTATTGTACTTGCCAACGTTCATTAAACCTAAATCTGAACATCTAAATCACTGTATAACAACCGAAGTTGTCCATGTCCTAAAACAGCAATACAGCCCCAGACCATCACACTACTGCCACTATATTTGACTGTGTGATGGTGGGACCCACACCATCCAAAATGTTCCACTTTTCTTGGCAAGCCACGGAATGTTTTTCAAAGCTCATAGGGATCCTTAAGATGCTTTTTGGTACATCAGACAGGCCACTGTGTTCCTTTAGGGTTCTCTTGTGACCTCCTGGATTCTACAACTGTTCCATATTTTCTCTGTTAGTGGATAATGGTTTTCACTGTGTTTTGTTGGAGACCCAAAGCCTTAGAAGTAGCTTTGTAACCCTTTTCAGATCAGTAGATGTCAATGACTGTGTTTCTAATCTGCTGTTGAATTTCGTTACATCAGGGCATTGTGTGTTGGTTTTCTGAGATATTCAGCCTACTTCATGTTGTCTGACAGGTTCTGTTTAGGGCAATTTCTTGATTGTACAGGTCTGGCAGTAATCAGGTCTGGTATGGCTAGTAAATTTGTTAAAACTATAACTATGTCCTGACAACAGAATATGAGACAGATTAAAGTAATTGAAATCATTTGAAACTTCTCTGCCATTTGTCATAAAAAGGTTTTATTTGAAAAATTAAAGTGCAAAATAAGCAAAAACAGAAGAAATTTTTAAGGGAGCAAATACTTTTCGTAGCTCTGTATATTGTGGTGGTTTGGGTGTTACTTTTACTTTTTAAATATAACAAATTCCAGTGAAAAGAGATTGATTCATAGCATGCCCTTCTAATCATCTCTCATTTGGTTAAACAAAAAGACCCAAAAGATGTAAATGCATTATATTGCCAAAAGTATTGGGTCCCACCATCCAATAAAGGAATTCTGGTGTTCCAGTCATTTCTATGGCTGTAGGTATATAAAGTTTAAAGTGGAGGAACTTGACTGGCCTGCACAGAGTCCTGACCTCAACCTTCTTGAACACATTTGGTATGAATTATTTTCATCTAACTATGAACACACTCCTAAACAATGTGGAAGATGTTTACAGAATAGTCAAAGTTGCTATTGCTGGCAATGGTGGGTCCATCAGCAAATTGAACCTTAGATGCCTGCGACATGGACTTTCATGATAAATCCAATTGCATTTATGGAAAGGAAACATTGATAAAATATTTTAAAAAGTAAATTTATGCCATTAAAATGTACAGTTGTTGATATATATGGTCATAAATGTCACTAAAAAGGCATTTCCAGACTACTCCTTTGCGATTTTGTTGCGGGCTTTATGACGTCAGAGGGGAACCCCCGTATGTAAACTGATTCCTGCTACAATGGCAGCAACACAAACAGCAGCGAACAATCTGATCTTTCTTCAGATTTATTTAAGTCACTATTACAGAGAGACAAAGCAGAGTCAGGAGAATCAGATGGCAGAGCACAACTGCTGCGGCGTGCGGAAGGTCATCTAATTCAGTCAGTCAGTCATTTTCTACCGCTTCTTCCTAGTGGGTCGTGGGGAAGCTGGTGCCTATCTCCAGCAGTCTATGGGCAGGAGGCGGGGTTCACCCTGGACAGGTCTCCAGTCCATCGCAGGGCAACCATCTAGTTCAACCAGTCTATTTTTGCCAGATGCCGGAGCAAGGCTGGAGTTAATATGCATGAATCATACCATACCACCAGGAAACAGAATGAGCACAACGTAAGGATTTTCAAAATAATTCACTAAAGACGGACTAGATCTCGCTATATTAATAAAAACACACATTTACTTATATATATATACACATATATATAATACATGCAATACTCCAGCAATGCACTGTTTCACCATATGAACGCTGTTTTTAACACAACCTGGATTCTACCTGAACCATTTATCACTGACACTCACACAATGAATGACCGGAGACTCCCCCTTTGACGTCATTTCCGGGCGACTTCAGACGTGCAAAATTTAACATCGAAATATGCTTGTTTTGTGTCACAATTGTCTTTTATCACGTCTTTAATCCTAATATCATGTCAATTACTGATTGTTTATGTTTTCCAGGTGGTATTTCAGTTCATTTCTTTAGGTTCTTACTTGTTCTGGTGCCACTGCCTCCATAATCTGCTTCGTTCGGTCCACCTGCTTCACGTCAATCAATCTCATTGTTTTTACTTGTGCCATGCTCTTTATATAACCTTCTCTTCTGTTTACTCCTGACTGGAGTATATTGTTTGTTCATATAATATAGTATATATGGATGCGATAGTGTTATAGGTTAACTTTTCTTACTGGAATTGTTTGGGCAAGAATCCATCACTTCCCGGAGAGAAAGTCGTTGTGCTCTCACATAAACACTAGCACATGCATAAAGCACGTGTTTGCAGACCCCACTTGCTTTTAATGCAATTTACAGAACTGTGCTCCATTATGCCTTGATCGTATCACATTAGCAAAATCACAAGGTTTCCAAACACATGTGATCCGACCACGGAGCAGCAGTCACATTCAGGACTCCTGAGGATTTCTTGGATGTAAAAAAATGGTATGAAGACATCACTGCAGTGCAATGCATGCTGCTGAAGTGACTTATGATCTGCTGACTGGGAACAGCTGATTGGTGCTTCAGTATGTTTGTTTGTTGGTTGCAAATGCAATTTAGGTTGGAATGTGGAATTTCTAGAGATATGGCCTCAATCTGGCTTCTGTTGCATTCAGGGTTCTTTCCTCCTGCTGCAGTCATTCAGCTACAGAGCCATAAAATGAAGCATTAGCTATGACGCCAGTGAGTTCACTTGGGATGGTGGAGAAAGACTGGCCAAAAATGTGGAAACACGTGAGCTACTCAGTCTAAGAAATTCTGCAACCAGAGCACTGGAGGGAAGTCAGTCAGTCAGCTGAGGGATGCTTTCGGTCCTTAATGCCTCACTGCCTTCCTCTATCAGCCTCTGTTTTATTCTGATGCAAATCTCAGTGGAAAGATAATTAAATAATTATTTCTGTGTGTGTGTGTGTGTGTGTGTGTGTGTGTGCGCGCGCGCGCGCGTGCGTGTGTTTCCATCTGCGTTTGAGTTTATGCTTAACTAGTTTGTTCTGGGAGAATGGAGAAACCTGTTGACCTTCCAATAAGTAAACCCCACCCAACTATATAACGCTATCATGGAAACACACGCAAATTACAAAAACACATGCGTACACCGTTACATGGGTAGAAACTATGTTTATGAAGCAGCATTAAAGTGAGAGTGAGTGTGAGCACAATCTGAAGTAATTGAGAAAATTCTATGATTTTTGTGAACATAATTACATTACATTTTGCAGTTCCTTGACGCTGTTTTGACCCACTTCGAAGTGGGCTTCCTAACTTCACAAACTTTGCTGCATGGAGTCACCACAAACTCTCCACTTTCCAACGTTTCTATAAGTTGTGGTGTGTTTTGAGATTATTGCTGGCCAAATCTGGGCTGTAATGAGCTGCTGTTCTGCACATGTGTGTGTCTGTGCTTGAGTGTATTTGTGTGTACACATATGCGATTGCTCCCAGATGTACTTACATGACTTGGGCGGGTCCCCCCCAGCTGGATGCAGCGCACATAGACACAGAAGGATGACGAATGAAATGACACCATTTCACCACCCTACATCTGTGTGCCTCTCCCTGTTTACCTAAGCCAACTGTTTTAAGTCCTCTGCTTATATTTATTTGTCCCAAGACCAAGAGCGGCAATATGCGGGTTTCATGTCAGATGTTCACTTGTGACAGTAATACAAATATTAAAAGATCAACTGTCTATTTTACTTGGTTCACATTAGGGCCATATAAGACTTTTCCATAGCATTTGTTATTGCTCTTCATGTATACAGTGCTTTTTTGTTATTGTGGATTTAAAGTTGGAAAAAGTCTATTCCTAGAGCATGGTTTACAATCATCATGCTGATCTTTTCTGAATGAAAAATAATACCAAATGCTCAGACCTCAAAATTGAAATACAACTGTGATAAAGTATTTGTTTTTTAGCCAAATAAATGTTGAATGTCTGGTTAAAGAAAACAGTTCTTACGTTTGCTTGACTGAATTTTAAGTGTAACTTCTTGCTAGTACTGCTGTTTCTTCTCATCGGCAAAATCCAAAGCATCCCCCTTTAGGGGTTGAAGTTCTTTCCCTATTTCTTCTTGATTAAAGCATCTTGTTCAAAACATTATGATTTAGCTTGTCTTGTTAAGCAATATGCTTAACAAGACAAGCTAAAATCATACTTATTATGATCGTTAAAGGTGGATGTCATTGCATGAGATTTGATATTAAAACTTCTTGATATTTTTCATCAATAGGAGAAGCCTGTCTCGCAAAGCTCTGATCAGGGGCAGTCAACCTTACTTTTGGGTAAATTAGAAAAAAAAGAAAATTGGAATTGTCCAAAACCTAAAATTGAGACCATATAACTTAAAGAAAACTGAAAATCGCTATCTGTTTGCATAAACCCAATTGTTTAATCTCTTTTTAGAATTGAAAGAATATTTCTGTATAAAATTAATTGATGTAGTTGATCATTAGGTGTGACATTTTTCTTCTCAAATGTGTTGAGGCTGATCAGTTTGGAAAATTACAGAAACACCGTTACTTCGTAGCTGTTCTGAAACGGACTTCTGGCTGGAAGGAAAGCTAACAAAAATCAAAAGCATTTGGACTCCAGTCCAGTCTGTGCAGTGTGAGTGAGGGGGACAGAATGAGAGATGACCCAGTTCTATTTCACACAGCACTGGTGCCAGAGGCACAGAGACCGTGGAGGCTGTGGTGCACGTGACGGGTCTAGGGTGGGCCCTGGTCCACACGGGAATCGCACAATGTCTCGTTTGTTTTAAATGACTGTGCTGTTGGAACTGGTCTCCTTCTTTCCTCTAGCTGTCTGCTGTGAGCTCCGAAATGTGGAAATGATTTTTGCCGTTGGATCCTCGCCAGATTCTTTTGGGATTGATGTGTTTTTCCTTGTCTGTCTTCGCCTATATCAGTGTTTTTACCATCTTCCAAATGTTTCACCTGATAAAACTCTGTGATTTTGTTAAATAAGTTGGGAGTTTTCAACTAAGGAGTGGCGTTTGGAGAATGCATTGAGGGAATAAATGCATACCAGCCGCTGGCTCAGGGGAATGAGATCTGAACCAGTTTGAAGGGGAGAAGAGAGTGGTCTTGATGGAGGGGCTTTTTTTTTCACACTATCATATTTGTTGTAAACCATTTACTTTTACCTCTAAGGTGCTGTAGTTAGTGTGGAAATCACCTTCTGTTTTCTGGTCTCCGGGATCGGTTTAACCTAGGATGGCTGTGTCAAGTACTGAGGCCTCCGTACACTCTACCTACACTATGCTACGCCTCTCACATGTGTTTTAAAGGATCTGTGTTCAGGCTCACATTGCTTCCAAATCATATGTCTTGATATTGTTTCTTTTTTTACATAGTACCCAAAATGTTTATAGATATACTATTTAAAGTGGGGGATGGTTTTTTCCACTGGCTTCGTCATGCAGAGAACGTCTTCATTAGCCCACTTGGTTAAAACAAATTGTAAAACAAAAAGCTACTACTTCTACTCTTATGGGAAATTGACAGAAAGTAAAAATATTTACTGCAGCTTAGTTAAACTTCAGTAAATGTCTTATTTTATATATTTTTATACGGCAGGAGTTTGCTCTTTTATGGCTCCTGCTCTGAGTAGCTGTTTGCTTAACTTCCCCCTGAGAATTTCCTCCTGATTCACCAAAATTTGATCACTCTGGCTACTGTCTACTAGACTATGAAGTTCTTCTCCCAATTACACTAAAATATCCCTTTCGTATCACAGTTTAGATGATTTTTTTTGTGTCAACGTGCTCCACTGTTTACAGAATCTAATAACCTTTTTGCAATTTGTTTGTGCTGAAGGTAAAGAGGTAAATGTAGATGTTGAGATAAAATATACTCTTGGTTTCTCCTGGCAGACTACCGTACTGGGCCGTGCTTTGCCTCCGTAAATAACCAGATGTGCCAAGGCCAGCTCACAGGAATTGTCTGCACTAAAACCTTGTGCTGTGCCACAGTAGGACGGGCATGGGGTCATCCCTGTGAGCTGTGCCCCGCTCAACCTCACCCCTGCCGAAGAGGGTTCATACCAAACCACCGCACTGGAGCGTGCCAAGGTAAAGTCTGTTCGCTTGGTTTTCTTGTTTTTTTTCACTTGTTTTTTTTCTGGTTTTGTCTGTTTTATTTTCCTCTGTCACTTTTCTTATGTGCTTTTATCCCTTTGTCCTATCGTAACTCCTCTTCTCTCCTTGCGTACTCTCTCCTCTCTTTCTCTGTCACCCCCTCAAGACCCTCTTCAGAGGATTAGTTTTAATTGGGTTAAATTGGGTGGGTGGCAGTGCCTCCCACATGTGTATGGAATGCCCACTGACACCCGCTGCGGCAGGACTGTCAGAGTCAGTAACACGGGTCAGTGGCAGTGCCACGTGGGAGAACTCATTTCTGGTAAGATGGCCCTGTGCCTTGCTGCCTCAGACCAAATAACACCAGAACCTCGGCAGGGGAGGCAGAGCTGAGCCAGGGACCTACTGGAACATGGCGTACTCTCAGATCACAAAAGGTCAAAGCCTCCTAAGGATTTTCTGCCTGATTTATTAAATGAATTAAATTGAGTTATCAGCATAACACATAACCCCATTTCTCTGAATGATTGTTGTGTCTTAATTCAATCTCTGTAATGTCCCGTTATTGAGGATATAGCGTTCTGTTAAACTCTACACCCTTTTTAATGTGCGTTCCTAATGCATTCCCCTGTTTCTTCGCCGAACTTGGCTTTAGTTTCCACTCCTCCTGCTGGAAATCTTCTCTTTTCTTCATCTTTTGCCCCATCACAATAATGAAAGATGGAAAGTCAAGGCCAGAACAGACCTAATAGAGATGTGTGCAGCCTAATGTGTTAATGTTTTGTGAATATCAAGTGTAGGCATTAATTACATGTAATTTTCTGTTCAGATGTGGATGAATGCCAAGCTATACCTGGCATCTGTCAAGGAGGCAACTGCATCAACACAGTGGGGTCCTTTGAATGTAAATGCCCAGCTGGGCACAAATTCAACGAGATTTCGCAGAAATGTGAAGGTAAGAATTAAGTTCTGAGCCATCGTGGTGAGACAGTGAAGTGACTGACTTTCAGAGTCTGCTTGAATGACAGAGTAGACTGAAAAATATTTAAAAGGTCCTAAAAGTTACGAGAGAACCACATCCGTCTCTGCGGTTCGCTTCTTCTCAGTAATTGTATTCTGGTTGTTACTTTGTGGAAAGAAGACCACACACTTTTCCCTTAAAATAAGTTTAATTAAACCAAAGTAGCATTCGGTTTTCTATCAGCTCTAAAATTTGAGGTTTGAGAGAAATGTTGATTTTATTTATTTAGCTTTTGCTCTGTATTGGAGTGCCTGTACAGATTTACAGAGTTACAGTACAGATATTCTGTTTTCATTAGTTGCCACACTTAAAATACTCAGATCATAAAACAGTAGTATCAGATAAATTTAACCTGAGTAAAATACAAAAAAAAAGTTTTGAACTGATGATTTAATTCATTAAGGGCAAAAAATCCAAATGAACCTGGTCCAGTGTGAAAAGTAATGGTTTTCTAAACCTAAACCTGGTTGTGCCACCTGTGGTGGCAGCAGTTTTGTCCCACTCTTCTTTACAGAACTGTTTGAATTCAGCCAGAGTAGAATGTTTCCAAAAACAAATTATCCATCTAAGGTCAGCTTCTCAATTTAAGTCATGACATTGACTAGGTCACTTAACAGCATTTAACTTTGTTTTTTAAAGACATTTTGATGTGGATTCACTAGAGTATATTGGATCATTGTATAACGTATAAAGTGCTTTACATGTTGGGAGTGCTTAGTGCTTAATACAAGTAAAAAAGAGGTGACAAAATACATAGCAATAAATTTTTAAAGGAAAAAAAAAGGAGATGTAAAAGATATAAATAAAAACATTTTTATAATATATATATATATATA
Organism: Girardinichthys multiradiatus; assembly: GCF_021462225.1. Taxonomy (NCBI): domain Eukaryota; kingdom Metazoa; phylum Chordata; class Actinopteri; order Cyprinodontiformes; family Goodeidae; genus Girardinichthys; species Girardinichthys multiradiatus. The sequence continues at coordinate 17,333,753 of NC_061797.1, forward strand.
TATATATATATATATATATATATATACTAAAGAAAATATATAAGAAATAAAAATTATATTGTCTGCATCCAGGTAGGTGAAAAATAAAACATTAGCCACAACAGAACAATACTCTGTCAGGTATTCATCTAAACAGATTTGTTTTTAGCTATGATTTAAAAATCCCAGCTCAGTGATGAAATGTAGCTTTGTTGGTGAAGAGTTCCAGAGCATAGGAGCAAAAACAGCAACCAAGCAATCCCCCTGTTTTTTTTACTTGTCATGGGGACCTGTAGAGATATATGAGCACAAAGCTCTAACGTGGAGGCAAACAGTTAAAAGCTCAGATAGGTAACCTGGAGCAAGGCCATTATTGGTCTTGAAAACACAAAGCAGGACTTTGAAGCCTATCTTGAAACGTACTAGAAGCCAGTGGAGGGAAGACAAAATAGGGGTAATATGAGCGCTTTTGGGAGTATTGGAGAGAAGTCGGGCAGCTGCATTTTATACCAGTTAAAGCTTGTGGAGAATTTAGAGGGCGTTATAATAGTTTTGAGCTAACAAAGGAATGGATATCAAGATATGCCCTACATAGGAAAGGTTTTACTTTTGATAAAAAGCAAGAAAGCTTGCTCTGACTAGTGAGTTAACCCTATCGAACTTAAAGGCACTGTCAAATATTATCGCTAGATTCTTCACTGCCCAGGTGAATGGAAGGGAAAAGGAGCTAAAACTAGGGGCTTGGGAAGGTGGCTTGGGACCAAAGACAATGTATTCACTTTTCCCCTCATTTAAGTGCAATTTTAAGAAATTCTGTGACAGTTTTGCAAAGAACGTAGTGCATTGTTATTGTTCTGTTTTACTGATATGTAAATCTGAAGATCATCAGCATATAGATGGAAAGTGACATTGTGTTTGGAGATGATAGACTCAAGTGGCAACAAGTAGAGGGAGAAAAGAGCTGGTCCAAAAACTGAGCCTTGTGGCACACCAGGGGTGAGAGGGGCTGTTGTAGAGGGTAAGTCATTAATCATTACTGAAAAAAAACTATTTTTTAGATACGAAGCAAACCATTTGAGCACTGGCTGACAGTGTTCAAGGTGGGAAATGAGAACTGCATGATCTACACAGTGTTAAAGGCAGCCGAAAGTTCTAACATCACAAATACAACAGAATTCTTTAGTTTCTAATGCTGTGAAGATGTCATTGTAGACCTTTAGTAGTGCAGACTCGGTAATATGACCGGACCTAAAGTCAGATTGAAACCTTTCTGCAATTTCATACATTGAAAGATATGGTGGCAGCTTCTTTGGTCTCCTCGATTTTTTTCTGATATAAAGCAGAATTCATGGTTCCATCAGTTATTATAAGTTGTCCAGGTCCTGAATAGAAAAGCAGTTCCAAATCATCCCACTGCAACTACCATGTTAGACTATCAGTATGATGTTATTTTTCTGGAAGGCTTTGTTAGTTTCATGCCAGATGTAATGGGACGCACGTTCCGAAAAGTTGCATTTTGTCCTGTCAGTCTACCAAATGTTGGCCCAAATGTTTTTCATCTGTTTTTAAATTACCCCAGAGTGGATAATTTGTGTTTAAGTGATTTTAGTATTTTTTTTATTCTCTGTCTGACAATAATCAGTCCTAGATGTGCAAAGTAATGTTAAACTCATCGTTCCAAAAAATATGGCATTATTATTTTCTGTTTTACAGGGTTGGTTTGGAAAGCTTTTTTTCCCTTGATAAATGACAACACCACTTTGCATTACCCAGGTTGTCTTTGTCAGATTAAAATTTGAAGGATGATCTGAAACATTTAAGTGTGACAAAATGCACAGCAATGTATGTATTGTACTGTATGGCTTTAAATAAAGTTAAATAAAAAAGAGATTGTTGTTAAATGTTGATATTCTAATTCCATTATTTTTTTTCTTACCTCAAATTTTACTTCAGAAAGACCCGAAATGTGTTAAATATTTCCAACCTCATCATTTGAAAAAAAAAAAAAACAGTAAGTCTGTGAGAAATACTGGCTCTTAAACTCACACATTTGATGATTTCCAGACAAGCTTTAAATCAGTTACTCTGGCACTCATCTTCAGAGAGAAATATGTGCTATTTTATGCCCAGTAATAATTGCTGGAAAACCGTTGGACTGTGTAAAACACATTTCAAACACATCTAAGTTACAGTGTGTGCCTTAACAAACGCTGTGTCTGATTATAAGCTCTTTAAGGAAATTTTAGTTTTGCTCACACAGGAGGATCTGCTGTGGCCGTTGGATTTAATATCCTGTGACCATGTCTCATTTCCATCTTCTCCTCTTCTCAGATCTGGATGAGTGTTCAAACATTCCAGGTCTTTGTGGCGTGGGTGAATGTTATAATACCGTTGGCAGCTACATCTGCAAGTGTCCTCAGGGATATTACACCTCTGTTGATGGATCCAGGTGTTTGGGTGAGTTGCAGGTCACACTGACTCTCACACCCCTTAAAATCAATCATGTTTATTGTGCCATCTGCTTTGTTTTTGTTTCTGGTTACTCAAATACAGAAAATAAAACATTCAGTCAAGAAGGTGACGCTTTAAACTCTTTCTTTTTTGCACATCAGTTTGATCCCTTTTATGTTTGGCACATAGAGAAGAGAAAATTTAAATGCATCCAACTTTCCATCTGGAATAATTTAGGTCAGTAGTCAAGTGTCTGTTTGTAGTTGAACGACAATGAGCTATAGTACTGTGCAAAAGTCTCGTATATGTATATGTTTAGACTTTTATTTAAGGCACTTTGCTATCAGTATCCTGTCAAGATGCAAATTGTGTTCCCATTACCTCCTTTGTTTCTATGAAAAGCGGCAAAGATGGACAGTTGTACAGACAGAATATAGTATTTTAGCAGCACTCGGGTGAGTCAAGAAGGTTGATTTCCTAAAACCCAGACATACAGCAGATGATGAATAGTTCATTAAAGACTGGATAGAAAATGTATAAAAAAGCAATCAAAGTCCAAAAGACTTACTGACCTTCAGAAAGCCTGATCTAGACCACTTTAGGTAAAAAGATGAAACAGACTTCATGGAAGGAAATAATGAATAAGAATGGTTTTAAACTTTTGTGCAGTACTGTATATTCTCCTTGGACAAAAAAAAGACATATGATGAGTGAGGTAAAATGAGGTTGGCTTTTGGGAGAAGAGAAGTGTGCATGTATTTGACTGTCGGTCCACCGGAACTGTGATGATGAATTCCAGAAAAGCAGAAAAAGTCCCTCCTTAAGCTCAGTTTCAACCAAAACAGACCAGGGAAGAATGTGAGTCGGATAAATCCATTTGACCTTCTTGGACATTATCACACTTGCATGCATGCATGCACACAGAAACATATGCAAACACACACTTGTATTACCCCCCTCAGGAGAGCATGCTTGGAAGGAATGTCTGAGTCCTTTTTGCCAAAAAGCTGCTGTGCCAAACATTTTTAGTCTGTTTCCCTTGCTGTAACGCTACAAGTCTAGACCCTGAAGTACAGATTTTTTTTTACGTGCTTTTCACTTCATGCATGCCTGGAATCGTTCAAATTAACCATCCAAAAGGTGGTGTAGTATGTCAGCTTCTACGTTAGAACACAGCGGTTTGGCTGGCTTTGAAACAAAATGTGAATTTTCGTGTTAATAAGTAACTTAAGTGTGAGTCATGCTGGAGCACGGAGCCAAAAACTGCAAGATGAAGAGAAAGTTCTCATAAATATGAAATGATGACTTTTGGAAGTGGCCTCCATCCCCAAATAACGGAAAGTCTGAAACAGCAAACCTCTGCTGGATTCTTCTCTTGCCAGTTTTCTCAACATGCGGACAGTACAGGTCATTTTACATGCAGCACAATTTCTTTAACTCTCTTTACGCTTTGTTGTTTCTCACAGATACTCGTGGTGGATACTGCTACGGAAACCTACTGAATGGACGCTGTGCCAGTCAAAACTCACAACTGATGACTAAAATCCAGTGCTGCTGTGACAGTGGACGCTGCTGGTCTGACGGTTCCATACCGGAGATGTGCCCCATTCGTGGAACAGGTGGAGTCAAGAATGACCTTACTGGATTCAATTTTTTTTCACATGAGCTCCAGGTCTCAAAAACACTAAACATATTTCACCTAAATTTTGTTTTTATTTGTAGAGGAGTACCAGAGACTCTGCATCCAGATACCTGATCCTGGAGTGGTGATTCCTGGACGGGTACCAGGGACTCCTGATCTACCTGGCATCTACCCATTTATAATACCTGGCCAGGTACCTGGAGAGATTCCTGGTCAAATTCCCATCCAAGTTCCTGGACAGATCCCAGGTCAAAGACCGGTTGTGATCCCAGGCCAAATTCCAGGGCAGTATCCAGGACAAGTACCTGTTCTGCCTCCTCCACCAGGTAATTTGTGTTTTCTGCTTCTCTCACAGAAATGTAACAAAATAATTTTAAAGCCATACTTGAAGAAGCAGCGGATCTTGTTTTTTAAGCTTCAGGACTCATGTTTTTGCCTAAACTAATTAGCTAGAAGGTAATTGTGATCATTTAACATCTAATGTTATTACAGGTTAATAGGCAAAACATGTCCTTTCTAAAATAAACCATTCTATACACATTTGATAACTAGTCTTCTTAAGACAGCATATTCAGAATTACAATTTCTTGCAACTATAAATTATTTTATATATGTAGAATGAACCAGAATGAACTTTTGCTCTTCTGTTCACAAAACAAGGGAGCATAAAGGTTAACTTATTTCAATCATTAAAATAGTTTAGAAGTCATTATATACGGTTCAATACTGAATTATTATTATTATGTCACAACTCTGTCAAAACTGGTATTATTGTGTAAAATTCTTATATGTTGAAATTACTTTGAGTGAAGGAGACTTAGTAGAAGATTTCTCTTAGTCAATTTTAAATCTTGTGGCGAAGATCTCGCATGTATAAACTCTCGGATGTCTGGGAGGTGGAACTGTTGTTATGAACATAGAAGTAATTTAATATACTTGGTAGATGAAACATATAATTTATAATAATCATTTATAAAGGCTCATCCCAAATTATGATAATTCAAAGACATTTGCTTACTGCAAATGTTTGCCTGCTTTGTTTGCTTGTTTTCATTCAGTATTCATAATGACTACCCTTAAAAAATATATTAATTCCTTTGGAGCGTTGGTTATGCACTTCCTGAGAAACTATAGCTTTATGCACATAGGATGCAAGAAGACAACAAATTAGCTCTTACAGTAGTGTAGCACTGACATTTTCTAAATACATTTAGGCCAAACATAAAATGCTATATTATGTTCATGTAATAACTCTTACTGTCAGTCGGCCAAGTTTCATCTTAAATGTATGTGTTTTTATCGTTTCTGTCAGGTCCTAATATCCAGACACAGAATATCACCAACATGTGCCAGGCCTTCCGCAACCTCTGCCTGAATGGCCGGTGTATTCCCATGCTGGGCATTGGATATCGCTGTGAATGCAACATGGGATTCAAGCTGGACACCAGGGGGGAGTGCATCGGTAAGAACAATATACTTTTCTTTATATATTTTTTTGCTTTTACACCTTTACATGAGAAAGGTTTTTAAGCTAAATGTTTGCTCTTCAGATGAGGACGAGTGCGACAGAAACCCTTGTGCACATGGAGAATGTATGAACACCCCTGGTTCTTACATCTGTCAGTGTCCTCCTGGATTCCAGACAACTGCGACTCGGACAGAATGCCGAGGTGACACCCACACACACCCACCCAGAGACACACATGTATGTGGCTTAAGAAGCTGCAGGTGTTAATTGTACTTTTGCTGCTCTCAGATCTGGATGAATGTGTGGCCAACGGGCGTATCTGCAACAATGGCCGCTGTGTGAACACTGAAGGCAGCTTCCACTGTGTCTGCAACGCTGGATTTGAAATTTCAGCAGATGGCAAAAATTGTCAAGGTCCGTTAAGTTCTGACATCTACATTTAAGCAGCAGAGGCAAATTTTAAAGGGTGGTTTTCTTTAATAGGCACAGTATGTGTAATGTTTATTTTTAATGGAGCATGGCTCTGTTGGAAGAGGTAATGATTTCTGATGGTGGCCTGTAATATAGTGGGTGGGATTTTAAAAGATCATGCTTGTGGTTTTATGTGGATTTCACCTCATTTAGAATTAGAGGACATGCAGAAATCTTTCTCAGAGTAATTAATGTATTGAAAATACTTGCGTAAGGTTTTTTGTCACTGAAATTCTTTATGGTGACTTTGTTGTACAGGATTACAATGTGGGTTTAGTGTTTTAGACATAATTTCCACAACATCTTTATCACATTGCTTAGGTGCTGGTGATTATTTTGTATGATTTTGTCTTTTTTCCTCTTGGTTCAACAATTTGTTAGTTTTTTTTATAACAGCTAGGTGCAAAACATTAAAACCCTTTCAAGTTATCCATATTCTGCAGGTATTGTCATTTTCAGGGGATACATCCTTGAGTCCCAGAGCTGACGAGAAACACAGATCAGAATTCTGACGCCATTTTCTGCTCCTTGGCTTACCTACTGATGCCAATTTTAACTTTTCAATTCAGGTCAATTCCGTTTTATTTATATAGCACCAATTCACAACAGGTGTTGTCTCAAGGCACTTCACAAAGGGCTTGGAATGGTGCGGGGTTGTTGGGGAGGTTAGAATAAACTACTGATTGTTAGAGTTTGGACATTTTAGAATGGGCTATGTGTAGGGGTACTAAGTAAAATAATAAACTGATAAAGTTTGTCCATCTAAAGCCCACTGGTGGCCATTGTTATACCAAAAACCACAAGCATTTGGGGTACCTCTCTCTGTCAAACTGATTATAACCATTGGAAAAGAGAAGGGGTCGCACAGGTAGCAGAAATGGAGGGTGTGTTTGCACTTCAACCATAACTGACCCGGTTTAGGCTAAACCTGACTCCCACTTACTCCATCCAACTGGGGGGAGGAAGGCAGAGGTAAAAATTATTGGAGAGTGTTGTGTCCTTTTGCATTGTGTGAAAGGTGGGTAACATTAAAATGGGCTAAGTCAATTCAATTGAATCATATAGATTTCAATTTAGGTACATACATTCCAATTAATCCTAACTATCAAACAATGCAGTCAGATTCAGTTATTTATTCAAATTGGTTAAAAAGTTTTTCTATCTAAGGAAACCCAGCAGATTGCGAGTCAGTGACTTGTAGCATTCACTCCATCTGGATGAGCATGTAGAGACAGTGGACAGTCACTGGCGTTGACTGTCCCTCATATTGAGCATGCATGTAGCGACAGTGGAGAGGAAAAACTCCATTTTAACAGGAAGAAACCTTCAGCAGAACCAGGCTCAGAGTGAGCGGCCATCTGCCACGACCGACTGGGGGTTTGTGAGAACAGAGCAGAGACACAAAGAGAACAAAGAAGCACTGATCCAGGAGTCCTTTCTATGAGAAGGAAAAGTAAATGTTAATGGATGTAGCTCCTTTAGTCTTTTCATCTAGCAAGAAAGAACAGATAAACTCTGAGCCAGTTTTCACGTTTAGAGTATGAGAGAGAGCACAAACAGTTAGTCACAGTAGAAGCTCAGAAGGTGTCAGAGGTAGACACAGAGTCAGGCCAGGTGTAGCTTCAAGGAAGAGAAAAGAGAGAGAACATATCGTTAAAAACTGAAATAACAGCAAATAATGCAAAATTTGAGAGTAGTATGAGAATGTAGCATAGAGAGTGAAAGTGGTTATTATGTCCTCCAGCAGCCTAAGCCTATAGCAGCATAACTACAGAGATAGCTCAGGATAACCTAAGCCACTCTAACTATAAGCTTTATCAAAAAGGAAAGTTTTAAGCCTAGCCTTAAAAGTAGACAGGGTGTCTGCCTCACGGACTAAAACTGGGAACTGGTTCCACAGGAGAGGAGCCTGATAACTAAAGGATCTGCCTCCCATTCTACTTCTAGAGACTCTAGGAACCTCCAGTAAACCTGCAGTCTGAGAACGAAGTGCTCTGTTAGAAACATATGGAACAATCAGATCTCTGATGTATGATGGAGCTAGATCATTAAGGGCTTTATATGTGAGGAGGAGAATTTTAAATTCCATTCTGGATTTAACAGGGAGCCAATGAAGGGAAGCTAAAATAGGAGAAATATGATCTCTCTTTTTAATTTTTATCAGAACACTTGCTGCAGCATTTTGAATCAGATGAAGGCTTTTAACTGCTTTTTGTGGACATCCTGATAGTAAAGAATTACAATAGTCCAGCCTTGAAGTAACAAATGCTTGGACTAGTTTTTCAGCGTCACTTCTGGATAGGAAATTTCTAATTTTGGCAATGTTCCGGAGGCAAATGAAGGAAATCCTAGAAACCTGTTTAATAAGGGATTTAAATGACATGTCCTGGTAAAAAATAACACCAAGGTTTTTTACTTTATTACCAGAGTTCAATTAATGCCATCCAGGTTAAGTGATTGACTAAGCAGTTTCTTTTTTAAAGACTCCGGTCCAAAGACGACAACTTCTGTTTTGTCTGAATTTAGAAGCAGAAAATTTAAAGTCATCGAAGTTTTTATGTCTTCAAGACATGCTTGTAGTCTATCTAACTGGTTGGGCTCATCAGGATTTATGGATAAGTAAAGCTGAGTATCATCAGCGTAACAATGAAGATTTATCCTATGCTGCCTGATAATTTTACCTATTGGAAGCATATATATAGTGAACAGAATTGGCCCAAGTACTGAGCCCTGTGGTACTCCACAATTAACCCTGGAGTTTAAAGATGATTTATCATTTACATGAACAAACTGGAATCTGTCAGACAGATAAGATTTAAACCAGCCTAGCGCTGTTCCTCTGATCCCTAAAGCATATTCCAGCCTTTCTAAGAGAATATTGTGATCGACTGTATCAAATGCAGCACTGAGATCTAACAGAACCAGAACAGACACAAGTCCATTATCTGAGGACATAAGAATATCATTAGTGACTTTCAGCAGAGCTGTTTCAGTGCTATGATGAGCTCTGAAGCCTGACTGAAACTCTTCAAACAGATCATTGTTGTGTAAATGCTCACACATTTGATAAGCAACTATTTTCTCAATAATTTTAGATAAGAACGGAAGACTGGATATAGGTCTGTAATTTACTAAATCATTTTGATCAAGCAGCCCTGCGATGGACTGGCGACCTGTCCAGGGTGTACCCCGCCTCTCGCCCGTTGACTGCTGGAGATAGGCACCAGAAAATGACTGATTAACTGATTTTGATCAAGCGAAGGGTTCTGTTAGGATTATTAATCTGATATTATTTAATATTTAATATTAATATTTAAATATTTTATCAAATAATATTTCGGTCTGTTAAGGGTTGTCCTGTGAAAACCAGCCCAGTAAGGCGATGGTATTAGGACAAAATGGAAAGGTGTGAGCCAAGCTCTGACATTATTGAACAGCAAAACTCTGCACACACATGGAATGAACTCACACAATTTCTTAAAATACAAGAATTTATTAACAAAAATAAGTCAACTCAAAGTCAAACATATTTCAATTAACAAACTCTTCACTATGCTAAAACAATCCAACTAAACTACCAAGCAGAATTAAGGAATAATGAAGGCTAATGGGCTATGTATAATATAAACAAGTTGATTAAAGATGATTGAAAACCATGATCGAAAAGAGTGATGCAACATTACCATGCAATGTTTGAGAACCAAGGATTATCTTGAAGAATCTGGAAGTGAAGTTAAGTTAGTCTTGGAACCAACTTAGGCAATAATCAGCAACATTTAGACAACCATTCACAATGCAAGATCAGATAAAATATTATTTTAATAAAATAATGTTTTAAATAATAATCTGCGGAATAAAACCAACCTTCTGGATGACTAATTCTCAATGGGGTCTCATTAGCTGCCTTTATTTATTGAAATAATATTTAAAGAAATATTATTAAGGGAGTATTTTGGAAACGAGCCAAATCTTTCTGGAGAAATGGGGCTTAATGGTGTTTACTTAGTTATCAAATTTAGTAAAATGATGTTTAGGGACTATTATTCACTATCTTGAAAACTAACAACCTTTCTGTTAAATATACTTTAGTAGCAAGCACGTGTTCTTACCGGTTAGCAGTTGAGCTAACAAAAGAAGCTGATAGTTTAGCACCAGACTCAAACACATACCTTTAAAATACCAGGGTTAATAAAAAGGTTAAATGCATAAGCGTGGACGGCGCGTTATGATCAACCTTTTGTTTAAAATCACCCTACAAGTAAAGTTTGTCTTAACTTTAAAAACATACAAACAAAGAACACAACCTGAGCACGTGTGCTGCAGATATTCTGCTGCACCAAGATAGCTGAGTTCAACACAAACAAAACCAAACTTCATAAAATGGAAAAACATTTAGATCATTTCAATCTAAATCCTTCTATTTCTCTGCCCAAACACTTAACCTCATGAACAGTGGTGAGGAACGTTGTCCAAGGCGGCGAAGTCTGAAGAAATGTCCACAGTCTTTAAACGGTTAGCTACAGCTAACCTCCTTAGCTGTGGGGAGTGGCGGCTGTTCTGTCGGCCGGCCAAACTGCACGTTACCGTAACCACGGTGATGGAGCTCCTGTTGTCCTTCTCTCAGGCAGGGAAAACTGCTTCACTCAGCTTGTAGAGACAGGTTCTCTACTGGGGACTTCTCTGGGACAGTTTGCTTCTGCAGGCCTCAGAGAGAAAGTAAGCAATGATTATACCTTAATTTACTCTTTATGAATGAATACTGGATTCTTTCAACAGTAATTCATCAGTACATCAGTACTTAACTTGTGCATATGATTGTGGGATCGTATGACACCCTTGGATCCAGTTGAAGAGTTTGTCTGTTTGACAGCAAAGAGACATTAGCGCGCTGTCTCCTCCTATCCCGATTATCACCGGCGCGGAAGAGGTCGGACCATTGGAAAGGGGGTGCTTTTATGCAGCCAGTGGCATCATGGGAAGTCCGCTGCTACAGTTTGCATGGCTGTACCGGAAGTAGGTTAATGCAATTTATTTTTAAAGTTCCAGAAAAGTTTGTACCGCAGTTTAATGTTGAAATCCATGGCTGTGGGTCCCAACAGTTCTTAGGTTTAATTACAGCTACCTTAAAAGCCTGTGGTACATATCATTTTACTAAGGATACATTAATCATATCTAAAATGGGGCTGGTAATCAGAGGGAACATTTCCTTAAATAATTTGGTTGGGATTGGGTCTAACATACAAGTTGAAGGTTTGGATGAAGCTAATATTTGTGATAACTCAGGAAGCTCCACAAGATCAAAACATCCCAAACACAGATCAGGTTCTACAGTTACTTCCAATGTTGTCTCGATTGCTGAGAATGAAGTAATCATCTTCGGGAGTATGTCAATGATTTTATTTTAAATAGAATCAGTTTTATTTAAAAAGATTCCCATAAAGTCATGACTACTGAGAGCTAAGATAATGGATGGCTCAACAGAGCTATGACTCTGTGTAAGTTTAGCAACTGTACTAAAGAGAAACCTAGGATTATTCTTGAAATAAGCTGTTCTGGCTTGATGAAGTGTCTTTTTATACAACAGTAGGCTATTTTTCCAGATTAAGTAGGAATCCTCTAGGTGTGTAGAGCGCCATTTTCTCTCCAATTTTTTAACATTGTGCTTTAAAGTACGCAGCTCTGAATTAAACCAGGGAATAATTATTCTATGAATAATTACCTTCTTTTTCTAATGCATCATGCAATGAAGTAACACTATGAACAAGAGAATCAATGAACAAGAGAATCAATTTGTGAAGGGGAAAAAACAAAATTATTGCCCTCCACTGTGCTTTTCTGTGATAATGAGGAAATCAAAAGTGGAACAGATTCTTTGAAGGTTGTTACAGCATTGTCTGATAATGATCTACTATAATGAAATTTTCTTTCAGGTGTGAAGTTAAATTAAACTCAAAGGTTATTAAAAAAATGGTCAGACTGGACAGGGTTATGAGAAACGATTGTTATTTCTTTACGCTCAATGCCATATGTCAGCACAAGGTCCAGAGAATGAAGACAAAGGTGGGTAGGTTTGTTAACGTTTTGAGCAAAGCCAATTGAGTCTAAGATAGCATTAAACGCTATATTTAGGCTATCATTTCAGTATCAGCATGAATGTTAAAATCCCCCACTATAACAACCTTATCTGTATTTAACACTAAATCAGATAAAAGGTCTGAAAACTGATCTAAAAATTGAGAGTAAGGGCCTGGTGGACGGTACAAAACAACAAACAGAAGTGGCTTTAGTGCTTTGCAATTTGGATGAGGAAAACTAAGGATTAAATATTCAAAAGTGTTGTAGCTATTGATTGGTCTGGGACCAATCAATAAATCGGACTGAAAGATGGTTGCTACTCCTCATAATCGCCCAGTATTTTGAGGTATGTGAAAAGTTAAATAATTAGTAGGAGTTGACTCATTTATAGTAATATAACTGATTCCAATTTTTCTACAAGAACTACAAGATATAAGAACAACATCCAACTTTTTAAATACCTTGTTACGACGTCAGCAATCATTAATTTTTTATATTAGGAGCAGAGGTGACATCACACCGTGTGAAAGAGTAGTTGCTGTAAAACATGGCTTTACTGTTCTTTAAAAATAGAAAAATAATTACAGTGTTTAGCAGTAGCGATTAGCAAGTTTAGTATGGTTAGCATTACCTAAATAGTCTCTGTACATATTCCTTACAAAATTATGACCCTTACCTTAACTCTAAAATTTCCAAAATGCAGCATTTCTCAATCTAACATTTTCAATTGCAGACAGAGGTTGAAAACTCCAAAGGATAAAACAGAGTAACTTTGCAACTTGTATTCTATTTAGGCTTCCTGTTATCTGCTGAAAGTCTTGGTCTCTTTCACTCTCCAACTTCCTAAATGAACCACAGACATGTCTCAACATGTCATAGAAAATAGTTTCCTTTGAATAGCTTCTTACATCTGTGTTTCCCCTATCTCTATTTTTAAACGGCTCACTCATAAAAAAAATCAGCTAACCCAGAGTCTTTTCTGGACAGTAACACCCGCCACACCAAGGATTGCTGCTGTCAGCACACAGTAATAAAAACGTAAATATGGTGTATTTACAGATCAGGAAAAGATCTCAGAAAATTAGCATATTCCGGTCACAGACCAATTTCATTATGCATCTCGAATGACAACCCTTCCAGTCTGGCTTATTGGTTCAGCTATAGTACCCTCTGATCTTCAACTATTTTGCCCTCTGAACTAATTACACACATTATTATTATATAGCTGTATTCACGAAAAAGATTACTAAATGTGGAAGTTTCAAGGTTCTATAAGCTACTGAAGGAAGTTTTAAGAACTTTTTATTAAATTTATTATTTTACATCTTTTAGATGTCTTACATTAAAAGTATTAAACCAAGGAAGCAAGTTTGGTAATGATCACATTGTCCAGAAAATATGTAAAGCCATATAGTGGAACAGTTGTTAGGTCAAATCCTGGAGATAGGCAACAGTTCCCTAAGACTCGGATGGATGGACGGATGGATGGGTGCATGGATGGATGGATGGAGCACAGACTTGAAGCTTTGCTAACAACCTGACATTACTTTCTGTTTTTTCACAGACCAGGACGAGTGTCTGATTAGAAACATGTGCCTTAACGGACTGTGCATCAATGAAGACGGCAGCTTCAAATGCATCTGCAAACCTGGGTATCTGCTGGACACCAGCGGGCGCATGTGTATAGGTGTGTTGGATAGATGGTTTAATGTTCAGCGTTGTTTTGCGTTTAATGTTTAATGTAGTTTGCTGGGTGGCTAGCTCTCTGGCATTTTATTGCTTTAGTTAAGTGAGTCTGAACAGATGGGGTAAAAAAATCACCCTTAAATGCTTTGGAAAAACCCATTTTTGTTTTCTGACAGGCCAGCAGGACATGTTGGTAGTCGGGATCCGCCTATTTCTGTCTAACTAACAGTCTATCTCAACCCATTTGGAGCAATGAGAAACGACATTTGGCTTTTTCCTAAGATAGAAACAACAAAATTATTATAGAATTCCTTCAACAGATCTATTAGTTTTACTTGACATCAGATGCAGAAAATTACATTCACATGCACTGTAGATAAATGTAAAACATTCTTACATCAAAACTATCTTTTCAGGGTTAAACCCACGTGCAAACATTTGATCTCAGAGACATTGAATGCATTAAGTCATATTAGATAAATAAACACAGAGCCAGAGTGTGGGAGAAGTGTGCTTATGTGTACCGGTACCTTAAAGGGGTCCTGGGGGGCTCATTGTTTCTCAGTAAAGTCTGGCTGTCCCCCAATGCTTCCAAACAAAGCTATTCTGTTCACTTACATGAACATTTTCTGTTTTGTAGAGAGAAAACTGAAGCAAGTAAATCTTTTGTTTCTGTTTGTAGACATCGATGAGTGTGAAACTCCAGGCATGTGTATGAACGGACACTGCGTCAACACAGAGGGATCGTTCCGCTGCGAGTGTATGGCTGGGATGGCGGTGGGTCTGGATGGACGAGTCTGTGTTGGTGAGTTAACATACTAGAGGTTTTGACTGGAGAGATGATTTGTTTCCTTAATTGAAAAAAATATGGCAAGCAGAAATCTGGCACTACTTTCTTCTCACCATCTTCTCTTGCACCATCTCAGATGATTATTTGGTTTCCTTTTTGTATTCAGTTGTACCTCTGGTACATGTAAAGCCAAGTAATGTTTGATTCGCCTTTGCATATTTGCAAGAATTTGCATTGTTTCCAGTTCTCTTCGAAGGACATTTAGAAGTTTTAACCAATGAAAAACTGTGTGACTCCGGACACCTGGCATGACCACTGGGAAGAAAGGATCCTCCAAACCTCATAGATTGTCATTAGAAATAGTGTTTCCATTACTGTGAGCATTCAGTAACAAAGGCAGATGTCATAAAATACCATCACAGAACCACTCCTATGCTTTACACCTGGACAGGGATAACATGCAAGTTTGGTGTATAGAAGACACTGGCTGGGATTTTAAGCCCTCACCTTGTTGTTACAAGACAACAGTTCTAAAAACATTTCTACCGTGCAGCCCTATTCCTGAAGTCATTTCCCTAATACATCTTACTTTTATAGTCAAATGGGATGAATAAATGTTTGTCTGTTAGTGTTTTGTTTATTTCCACAGTTGTTTTAGTTGCTATTTAGTCACTGCTGACGTTTTCAGATGTATCAATATTTTAATTGTCTGTATTTTCTAACACTGGATTTTACATTTTGCTCTGTTTCCAGAACCAGATTCATTTATGTCAGTACATGTAACAAGTAAACAGGTTTTGCTGTGAAGGTTGCGGCCATAAATGGATGTATTTTATTTGTTAAATTTGATTTGATCAGAATCAGAATTGATATTTATTGCCAAGTACATTTTCACATGCAAGGGATTTGACCTGGTGTAGCATGTGCATTTTAATAGAACAAAAGTAGAATAACATAAGACAAAATAGCAATAAAGTATAAAACCTAAGATATAAAATAAAACATTTGGAAAATTTAGGTTCTCAGGTTAATACAGTGGGCAAATAAATAAATGGTCGCCTGCTGATTCTGACATCCAACAAATCGAATTTCATGTCCCTGACTGAAATAAATATTTAAACTCCTACAACCCGTTCAGAGTTCTGCCTCTCATTGAATGGTTATTTTCCCACATCCACCAACAACTTTTCAAAAAACATCAGAGACATGAAAGCAGATCTGCTCAAGTGTTTCTGTCTTTCCCCACTAAAATTAATGCATCATAAAATTTGTGAACATTCTTTTGCTTCAATATTATAGTTATTTAATTAGACAAGGAAACCTCAATACAGTTGGTTGTGCAGTGTTGATTCATGTTTTTGTGTCTCTTTGTGTCTTGTGTTTATTGAAAACTAAATATTTTTGTGCATGTGCATTTTCAACATTCCAGCATTTCCCAAAATGATACTGCGTTATTATTTTTGAGATGTGTTGAAATGCTGTTGTTCTCTGGGTGGGTACTCATAGGGATGATATCAGTGCAGGAGAATGCCTTAAATCCCTGGAGAGTACGGATAGAACAGCCATTTGTTTTTGCTAGTGTGGATGTTTATTGTAGTTGCTAAATGTTCACTTGTGTTTGTCTATTTTCAACCACTTTTGAGATCTCTTTCCTCATTTTGGTTTCTCATACACATGCTGTTATGTTTCCCCCCCCAAAAAAAAACAGACACGCATATGCGCAGTTCTTGTTATGGTGACTACAAGCGAGGGAAATGTGTTCGTCCTTTATTTGGAGCTGTGACCAAGTCAGAGTGCTGCTGTGCCAGCACGGGGTACGCCTATGGAGAGCCCTGCCAACCCTGCCCACCAGAAAGCTCCGGTACTATTTAATACCCTACTTTTCTATCAGTGCTTTCAACTTTACTCATATCAGAGCCGCTTAATTATATTAACAGCTGAAACACTCCTTAGTGACCATTGTCTTGTTAAAAATCCAATTAAACAATTCCTAAATGATCTGTCTATCTGTCTGTCTGTCTGTTTATATACATGTTTACATTCCCTAAATTTTTCATCTTAGAAAAATAACAATAGTCGTTTTCTAACCATTGTTATTATTACCACAATGTCACTACTAAAGAGGGGGGACAATTGGTTTATTTCTATTAAATCAATGCTTTTTTGGCATAGTTGCATTATTTACAGACGTGTTTGTGGTCCTTATAGATTTTTAATTTGAAATAATTTAAAATTTTTTTAACTAGGCTTAAGTAAGCAGAAACTTAGCTAAACTAGGTAAGAGCGCCTGGTGGCCGGGTTGCTCCTCGTGGGACCCAGCCGGCCAAGCCCGAACGAGAGACGCAAGGCCATACCACAGTGGGCCCACCACCTGCAGGGGGAACCATGAGGGACCGGTGCAAAGAGGATTGGGCAGCGGACGAAGGTGGAGACCCCGACGGCCCGATCTCCCGATTCTTAGGCTGGCTCTAGGGGCGTGGAATATCACCTTGCCGGGGGGTAAGTAGCCTGAGCTTGTGCAGGAGGTCGAGAGATATCGACTATAAATAGTCGGACTCACCTCCACGCACTGCGTGGGCTCTGGAACCCAGCTCATTGAGAGAGGCTGGACTCTCTTCTACTTTGGAGTGGCCCGCGGGGAGAGGCGGCGAGCTGGGGTGGGTTTTCTTGTTGCCCCCCAGCTCAGCCGTCTCGTGTTTGGGTTTACTCCAGTGGATGAGAGGGTCGCAACCCTGTGCCTTCGAGTAGGGGACCTCTGACTGTCGTTTCGGCCTACGAGCCGAGTGGTAGTGCAGAGTACCCGGCCTTCTTGGCATCCCTGTTGGGGGTGCTGCATAGTGCCCCTCCTGGGGACTTTGTTATTCTGCTGGGGGACTTCAATGCCTATGTGGGAAACGACTGTGACACCTGGAGAGGCACAATTGGGAGGAATGGTCTCCCTGATCTGAATTCGAGTGGTGTTTTATTGTTGGACTTTTTTCCTAGTCACGGATTGTCCTTAATGATCACCATGTTCAAGCATAAGGGTGTTCATCAGTGCACTTGACACCAGGACACCCTAGGCAGGAGGTCGATGATCGACATTGTTGTCATGTCTTCAGACCTTTGGCCGCCTGTTTTGGATGCTCGGGTGAAGAGAGGGGCTGAGCTGTCCACTGATCACCACCTGGTGGTGAGTTGGATCTGCTGGAAGAGGAGAAAGCCAAACAGATTTGGAAGGTCCAAGCACATAGTGAGGGTCTGCTGGGAACTTTTGGCGGTGCCCTCAGCCAGGGATGTATTCAACTTCCTCCTTCGGGAGAGCTTTGACCAGATTCCGGTGGAGGTTGGAGACAGAGTCTGAGTGGACCATGTTTTCTGCGTCTATTGTCGATGCTGCCACCCGTAGCTGTGGCCGTGAGGTCTGCAGTGCCTGTTGCGACGGCAGTCCCCGAACCCAGTGGTGGACACCGGCATTAAGGAATGCTGTCAAGCTGAAGAAGGAGTCCTATCCGCTGTGGTTGTCTTGCGGGACTCCTGAGGCGGCTGACAGGTACCGTCAGGCCAAGTGTGCTGCGGCCCAGGCTGTAGCAGAGGTAGAAACTTGGGCCTGGGAGGAGTTCAGCGAGGCCATGGAGAAGGACTACCGGTTGGCCTCGAAGCGATTCTGGCAAACCGTCAGGCGCCAGGAGGGGGGAAGCAGCGCTTCGCCAACACTATTTACAGTGGTGGTGGGGAGCTGCAGACCTCAACTGGGGACATTATCGGGCGGTGGAATGAGTACTTTGAGGATCTCTTAAATCCTGCCATCACGCATTCCCTCGTGGAAGCGGCAGCTGCCGACTCGGGGTTGGACTCTTTCATCACCCAGGCTGAAGTCATGGACCTGGAGAAGGCATTCAACTGTGTCCCTCGTGGTGCCCTGTGGGGGTTGCTCCAGGAGTACGGAGTCCCACTCCAGGAGTGGGGCCCTTTATTAGAGGCCTCTGGTCTCTGCACTAGTGGAGCAGGGGTTTGGTCCGCATTGCTTGCACATGTCGGGCCTGTTCCCGGTGCATGTTGGACTCCGGCAGAGCTGCCCTTTGTCACCTGTCCTGTTCATAACTTTTATGAACAGGATTTCTAGGTGCAGCCAAGGGTCGGAGGGGGTCTGGTTTGGGGACCATGGATTTTGTCTCTTCTTTTTGCAGATGACATAGTCCTGCTGGCCCCCTCTAGCCAAGATCTACAGCATACACTGGGGTGGTTCACAGCAGAGTGTGAAGCAGCTGGGATGAAGATCAGCTCCTCCAAGTCCGAGGCCATGGTTTTTGACTGGCTTGTCCTCTTCAGGTTGGAGGGGAGTTCCTGCCTCAAGTGGAGGAGTTCAAGTATCTTGAGGTCTTATTCACGAGTGAGGGGGGAATGGAGCGGGAGATCGACAGATGGATTGGTGCGGCTGCTGCAGTGAAATGAGCTTCCTCCGTAGGGTGGCCGGGCACTCCCTTAGAGATAGGGTGGGGGGCTCGGCCATCCGGGAGGAGCTCAGAGTAGAGCAGCTGCCCCTCCACATCAAGAGGAGCCAGTTGAGGTGGCTTGGACATCTATACCAGATGCCTCCTGGACGGCTTCCTCGGAAGGTGTTCCAGGCACGTTCCACCGGGAGGAGGCCCAGGGAACAGCCTATGAAACGCTGGAGGGACTATGTCTCTAGGCTGGCCTAGGAACGCCTTGGACTCCCCCGGAGGAGCCGGAGGAGGTGTCTGGGGACAGGGAAGTCTGGGTGTCTCTACTGAGTCTGCTGCCCCCGTGACCCGGTCCCAGATGAAGCAGAAGACGAGTACGAGATGAGTACAGTTTAGCTTAGTCTGAACCTCAAATCACCTGCTTAGATTGCCTAAATGACATTTCTTCAGGTCGTGAAGTCTCAGTTAGGAGTGGTAAAACACAAGGCATACACAGCAACATCATTCATTCAGTTGCTTCTCATTAGTCCTGCCAGTTAAAGAGTTTAAATAAAAGGATACCAGAGGAACACCACATAAAAGGTGGTTTAGATACATTGAATCAAAAGTAGAATGTAGGTAAATGTAAAATGACATGGTATTAAACGTACAAACATTTTCTCAAACTTTGGTAAAAGTTATGCTTTATTAGCTGTTGTTAGTTCTTGGTTTTCTTCAACCAAAGTGTGTTGTGTTTTGTTGCAGCTGAGTTTCTGGCTCTGTGCCCCAGTGGTCCTGGCATAACAGGCGATGGGAGAGGTAAGGAGATTTACCCTGGATTCAACCATAACTGTTGTCCTGGTTAAACAAACAGCAACTACATGTCAAAAGGACAGTGCTGAGTCAGTTGAAAGTGGTTTTTGATCTGATCGTTTTACTCACATGTTCACCAGGTTCTTTGACTTTTCAGATATAAACGAATGTGCCCTCGACCCTGATATCTGTCAGAATGGAGTTTGTGAGAATATGTTGAGGACATACAAATGCACCTGCAATATAGGCTTTGAAGTGGACAACACAGGCAAAAACTGTATTGGTAGGTGAGCTTCAGTATAATTAAATGGAAGAAAATGTTAACAGAAGCCAGGATGAGGAAATTGATTGTATCTATTTGTTTTTCTTTTAGATATTGATGAGTGTCAAATAAACAGTCGGCATTGTGACAATGGCCTGTGCAGGAACACTCCCGGGAGTTTCACCTGTCAGTGTCCAAAAGGATATCGCTTTGACCCTAAAACGGATGTCTGCGAAGGTCAGACAAATGCTTATTCCTTCAATGCATCGCTATATATTCACTTTCTGTTTATGACCGTGTATTTAAGGGGAAAATCTGTTTGTGCACACAGATGTGGACGAGTGTGAATCCAGCCCCTGTATTAATGGAGGGTGCAAGAACAGCAAAGGGTCCTTTGTGTGTTTATGTTCAGTAGGCAGCACCTTGGACAACACTGGACTGGAGTGCATTGGTAAACAAAATTCATGTTTTCTTTCAACACCATGATCACAACTTTAAAGGAATCATATGCACTTTTTTCTCCAAGTTAAAGCATTTTTCCCAAGCTTTTTTGTGAGAATGTCTTCATATTTAAATTTGGACAAAAATTTACCTTGACAACTGATTAAAACATGGCATCACAGATTTGAAGCCACTTTACGTCATTCTGAAGAGCATTGTTATTTACAGTCAGATTTTACTTTATGAAACAGAGACGACGAAGAGCACCTGCTGGCTGAAGATAGTCAACAATCGCTGTGAAGTCAACATCAATGGAGCTACTCTCAAATCGCACTGCTGCGCCACACTGGGAGAAGCCTGGAACAGTCCCTGTGCTAAATGTGAAAAAGGTGATCACGGGTTTCTGTAATGTTAAGATATTAAGTGTTTCATGTGCAGCAGGAAATAGATTTTTAGATACATTTTTGCCAATTCTGTTACATTACATGTAAATTTTTAGATCTGTGTAAGGAAAGCATCTGTCATGCCAGTTAAGAAATTTGGTTTCTTATAATCTGTCTGTTAGACATGTGGGCTAATCGTTATTATCTAATATTACTATATATTGCACCCTCCACAATTTTTGGCATCCTGAGTAAAACATGGAATAATAGCTTAGTATTAATAATTAAATTTTATCTAAATACACTAACTTAAATTAAATTGAATTAATAAAAAAACTAGGTGATATATTTTCTTTATCAAAATTATTCCATATTAAATTAGATATACTGTAATTAAGTTGTAATAATATGGTAACAATTGAGTAACTGAATGATCTTTTTATATTTCCAGGTTTAACATCAAAAAAGTATGTCAGGATAATCACTGTATTTTAATTAACAATGCATTAGTTATTAGTTAATGCATTATTATTTACAAATAATTGCTGTAAATTAATTAAGTTGGTTCCTTCATTTTCAGCCTATGGAACAAATTTCCCCAGAATTGTAACTTGGACAAGCAAAGCTGGATGATAACCTGAGTTTATCTTAACCCCCACACATAGTGAGCAGGATGGTTACTTTTATTAGCTGAACATTAGCTTCATCAACCTGTAATGCCCTCTTTCTATTAGTTTTTATCAGATACCCCCACTAACTGTTATTGTATTTTGTCCCTTACTTTCCTCAGATCCAATCTGTGGTAAAGGCTTTGCCAGAGTCAGAGGAAATAACTGTGAAGGTAATGGGCTGCTGTGAGGACTTCATGATGCAGGACATTGTGCCTTCACCTTTTATTTGAGCAATGTGAAGGACTAACCTTGCTCTGGTTGTTGCTTTCATTTCTCTCGGCTGACTCTCAGACGTGGACGAATGTCAAGTGTTTCCGGGTGTGTGCATTAATGGCAAGTGTGTCAACACACAGGGCTCCTTTTTCTGCCAGTGCCCTCCAGGAATGACTGTTGACATCAGTGGAAGGATGTGCATTGGTAAACATTTCTTTTTGTCACTCAGTGATGTATGCTAGTTTAAATTCAGATATCTAATGCATATTAACAATGCTTCTATGATTAAAAGACCTGCGTACAGAGCACTGCTACCTTACTCACGACGATGACCGCTGTGGGACACCTATATCAGGGAAACACAGGGTGGATGCCTGCTGCTGCTCAGTTGGCGTTGCCTGGGGCCCTGAATGTGATGAATGTCCAGAACAGGGTACACCAGAATTTAACCAGCTATGTCCTCGGGGCCCAGGCTTCTCGCACAGAGGGGACTTCATCAATGGCAGACCCTTCCTCAAAGGTATTGCACTGTTTGTAGACTCTAACCTAAAAAGTCCCCTTAGTTTAACTCTAACCAGTGTCTTCTTCTGCTTTATACTTCAGACATAAATGAATGCAGGATGATAAACACCCTGTGCTCTAATGGGAAGTGCAGAAACACCATCGGCAGTTTCCGTTGTCGCTGTGATAACGGGTATGCTCTGGACTCGGATGAGAGGAATTGTACTGGTGAGCGTCTTTGTGAAAGTTATCAGACAAAAGTGTGCAACATCTGTTTAATGTTGTCATCCATCCATCCATCCATCCATCCATCCATTCAATTCAATTCAGTTTTATTTATATAGCGCCAATTCACAACACGTTGTCTCAAGGCACTTCACAACAGTCAGGTACAATTGAACAGTGCAGTCGGAGTTAGCTTTTTATTCAAGTCGGAGTTAGCTTTTTATTCAAATTGGATAAAAAGTTTTTCTATCTAAGGAAACCCAGCAGATTGCATCCAGTCAGTGACTTGCAGCATTCCCTCCTGCCGGATGAGCATGTAGAGACAGTGGACAGTCACTGGCGTTGACTTTGCAGCAATCCCTCATACTGAGCATGCATGTAGCGACAGCGGAGAGGAAAAACTCCCTTTTAACAGGAAGAAACCTCCAGCAGAACCAGGCTCAGTGTGAGCGGCCATCTGCCACGACCGACTGGGGGTTTGAGAGAACAGAGCAGAGACACAAAAAGAACACAGAAGCACTGATCCAGGAGTACTTTCTATGGGAAGGAAAAGTAAATGTTAATGGATGTAGCTCCTTTAGTCGTTTCACCTAGAAAGAAAGAACAGATAAACTCTGAGCCAGTTTTCAAGGTTAGAGTCTGAAAGAGAGCACATATAATTAGTTACAGTAAAAGCTCAGTCAATTTCCATGTCTAGGAGAGAGAAAGGGTTAAACACTAAAAGACAGGGCTATATGGATCATTGGTAGAGGGTGAGCATTAAGTTGTTGCCAGCAGAAGCTCGGATGATGCCCCTCTCCAGAAAGGTGTCACAAGTAGACACAGAGTCAGGCCAGGTGTAGCTTCTAGGAAGAGAATAGAGAGAACAAAGTTAAAAGCTGAAATAACAGCAAACAATGCAAAACTGGAGAGCAGTGTGAGAATGTAGTGAAGAGGGTGAAAGTGGTCGTTATGTCGTCCAGCAGCCTAAGCCTATAGCAGCATAACTACACAGATAGTTTCAGTTCAGATTATTTAGTTAAACGGCGCTTATTTACAACAATGTCGTCTCAAGGCACCTCACAAAGGGTCCCACTGATGGTCATTGTTATACTAAAAACCACAATGATTGGGATATCTCCCTCTGTCAGACTGATTATAACCATTGGAAAAGAGAAGGGGTCATACAGGTAGCAGAAATGGAGGGTGTGTTTGCACCTCCATCATAACTGAGCCAGTTTAGGCTAAACCTGACTCCCCCTTACTCCAACCAACAGGGAGGGAAGAAGACTGAGGTAAAAAATAAGGAAGATAGCTCAGGATGAACTAAGCCACTCTAACTATAAGCTTTATCAAAACGGAAAGTTTTAAGCCTAGCCTTAAAAGTAGACAGGGTGTCTGCCTCACGGACTAAAACTGGGAGCTGGTTCCACAGGAGAGGAGCCTGATAACTAAAAGATCGGCCTCCCATTCTACTTCAAAGACTCTAGGAACCTCCAGTAAACCTGCAGTCTGAGAACGAAGTGCTCTGTTAGGAACATATGGAACAATCAGATCTCTGATGTATGATGGAGCTAGATCATTAAGGGCTTTATATGTGAGGAGGAGAATTTTAAATTCCATTCTGGATTTAACAGGGAGCCAATGAAGGGAAGCTAAAATAGGAGAAATAAGATCTCTCTTTTTAATTTTCATCAGAACTCTTGCTGCAGCATTTTGAATCAGCTGAAGGCTTTTAACTGCAGTTTGTGGACATCCTGATAGTAACGAATTACAATAGTCCAGCCTTGAAGTAACAAATTCATCCATCCATCCATCCATCCATCCATCCACTCAAAGCTAAGCTTGAGATCATTTAATCCATTATGTATTTTGTATTTTGCCAAAAAACTGTGAAAACTATAAATTTTAATCAGGAAAAGTCTTGAATTTGGATATGAAAAATTGGCAGAAACTATTTGAAGAACAATATTCAGGAATCAGTAGTTCAAAATACTTTTGGACGTGGGCTCAGCTTCTATATTTTACTTAGGAGTCTGCAGCTAATTTCACCTCTGCTGTCTTTCAACAAGTTTAGCCTTTCTTCGTCGGTTCCGCACACTCAATCTTTCTGCCAACACTAATCACAGTTAAGCGATGTTAAACCATTACCTACACTCAACTCATTCAATCTAATGGGAATCTGGCTGCTGTGGATATGTTGGAACTGGTCCCACACTGTCTGGTAACTCCATTTCTGCAGAGCTGAAATATGCACATGACTTGAGCTTTAAATGGCATTACAGTTTATGTATTCTGAACTATTGTAAGCCTACGTAAATCAGCAGTAAGTAAATTATACCTGGGACGTGTACACCTGATGCCAAAGCTTTTAGACTGGGGAGGAGTCTGAGAGGGGAGCCATCTTATTTTTGTTTAGCTTGACTTTATGGTGGTCTTTTTGTACAGCAGTCTCTTCTCAGATAATTTGTACTTTTATGATCCATTTGCTCTGCACGCAAACCTTCTACTGTGGCCTTTTATGCTATTTTTTTTAAAGATAATAAGCTATAAATAGTAGACACTATACTGTCAAATTTATTGGGCCAGCCCTCCAAATCATTGTATTCAGGTGTCCCACTAACTTCCTTGGCCTTAGGTGTAGAAAATCCAGCACCTAGACATGCAGACTTCTACAAAAATTTGTTAAAGAATGGGTCGCTCTGAGGTGCTCAATGAATTAAAATGCACTACTGTAATAGTGCAGTAGGGCCAGTCATGAACTTCCCTTGCTAACTCAGCCACAGAAAAATCACAGAGTGGTGGACAGTGTATGTTGAGATCCACAGTGTACAGAAGTCGCTAACTGTCCGCAGAATAAACAGCCGTAGACCTCCAAACTTTATATGGCTTTTAGATTAGATCATAAACAATGTGCATTGAGCTTCATGTAATGGATTTCAATTGTTGAGCATCTGCATCCAAGCCTTGCCTTGCCTAGTGCAACGCAAGGCATCAGATGCAGTCTAGGGCAGTGAGAACGTGTTCTCTTGGGTGACACATTATGCCTCTACAGTGCCTTGCGAAAGTATTCGGCCCCCTTGAACTGGTCTACCTCTTGCTACATTTCAGGCTTCAAACATAAAGATATAAAATTCACATTTTTTGTGAAGAATAAACAACATGTGGGACACAATCGTGAAGTGGAATAAAATTTATTGGATGTGTCAAACGTTTTTAACAAGTAAAAACTGAAAAGTGGGGCGTGCAATATTATTCAGCCCCCTTGCATTAATACTTTGTAGCGCCACCCTTTGCTGCAATTACAGCTGCAAGTTGCTCGGGGTATGTCTCTATCAGTTTTGCACATCGAGAGACTGAAATTCTTGCCCATTCTTCCTTGCAAAACAGCTCGAGCTCAGTGAGGTTGGATGGAGAGCGTTTGTGAACTGCAGTCTTCAGCTCTTTCCACAGATTCTCGATTGGATTCAGGCCCGGACTTTGACTTGGCCATTCCAACACCTGGATACGTTTATTTGTGAACCATTCCATTGTAGATTTTGCTTTATGTTTTGGATCATTGTTTGTTGGAAGATAAATCTCCGTCCCAGTCTCAGGTCTCTTGCAGACTCCAACAGATTTTCTTCCAGAATGGTCCTGTATTTGGCCCCATCCATCTTCCCATCAATTTTGACCATCTTCTCTGTCCCTGCTGACGAAAAGCAGGCCCAAACCATGATGCTGCCACCACCATGTTTAACAGTGGGGATGGTGTGTTCAGGGTGATGAGCTGTGTTGCTTTTACACCAAACATATCGTTTTGCATTGTGGATTTTGGTTTCATCTGACCAAAGCACCTTCTTCCACATGTTTGGTGTGTCTCCCAGGTGGCTTGTGGCAAACTTTAAACAAGACTTTTTTTTGGATATCTTTGAGAAATGGTTTTCTTCTTGCCACTCCTCCATAAAGGCCAGATTTGTGCAGTGTACGACTGATTGTTGTCCTATGGACAGACTCTCCCACCTCAGCTGTAGATTTCTGCAGTTCATCCAGAGTGATCATGGGCCTCTTGGCTGCATCTCTGATCAGTCTTCTCCTTGTTCAAGATGAGAGTTTAGAGGGACGGCCGGGTCTTGGTAGATTTGCAGTGGTCTGATACTCCTTCCATTTCAATATGATTGCTTGCACAGTGCTCCTTGGGATGTTTAAAGCTTGGGAAATCTTTTTTATCCAAATCCAGCTTTAAACGTCTCCACAACAGTATCTTGGACCTGCCTGGTGTGTTCCTTGGTCTTCATGATGCTCTCTGCGCTTTGAACAGAACCCTGAGACTATCACAGAGCAGGTGCATTTATACGGAGACTTCATTACACACAGGTGGATTCTGTATATCATCATCAGTCATTCGGGACAACATTGGATCATTCAGAGATCATCACTGAACTTCTGGAGTGAGTTTGCTGCACTGAAAATAAAGGGGCCGAATAATATCGCACGACCCACTTTTCAGTTTTTACTTGTTAAAAACGTTTGACACATCCAATAAATTTCATTCCACTTCACGATTGTGTCCCACTTGTTGATTCTTCACAAAAAATGTGAATTTTATATCTTTATGTTTGAAGCCTGAAATGTGGCAAGAGGTTGACCAGTTCAAGGGGGCCGAGTACTTTCGCAAGGCACTGTATGTCTGGCAATCCAATATATGAAATATCTGGGTTTAGACTTCTTGTTCCTAACTTGCTGGGAACAGTTCCTCTTCCAATTGCACAAAGCAAAGTCAATATTGTTAAACGTTGCCACAAAAACACTCCTACACCTTGTGGAAAGCCTTCCTAGAAGAGTTAAAGCTTTTATAGCTGCAAAGGGTGGGTCGATATTCTATTGAATCCTATGAATTAAGTATGGGATGTCACTCACAAGCTTAGGTATGTGTGGCCCTGAGTGATCTAATACATTTGGCAATAGAGTGTATTTAAAAAAAGCTTTGAACCCCATGAAACACAGAATCTTACCAAAAAAAGAAGACAAATATGTAATTTGATTAAAAGTACCACCTAGTATTTACATTAAATAATGAGAAATCTGACTTGTTAAATACAATGTGTGGCATCCCTCAAGGTTCTGTATTGGATCAAAGGTTTTTTTGGTTAAAACATCACTGATTTGTTGTGTATTAAAGTTGTTTTTTGTTGATAATGCAAGTATGTTTTCAAAAGGAAAAACTCGTCAATCTGTTTATGATGAAAGAACTGAATTTAAAAAGATGGTATGAAAAAACATGATTATTTAAGTTAAATGAAAACACATGTAAATAATAAAATATGTTGTAAATTGGGATCAAAGGTTTTTTTGGTTAAAACATCACTGATTTGTTGTGTATTAAAGTTGTTTTTTGTTGATAATGCAAGTATGTTTTCAAAAGGAAAAACATGTCAATCTGTTTATGATGAAAGAACTGAATTTAAAAAGATGGTATGAAAAAACATGATTATTTAATTTAAATGAAAACACATATAAATAATAAAATATATTGTAAATTACAGAATATTACATTATAAACATTAGCTCGTTATTCACATTGTATGAATTGTTAGAGTTCAAAGTATTTATGTATGATGATTGGGTTGTTTCTTTTTTACTTGGCAAATGGCCAAAATAAATAAACTGACTGAACTTCAAAGAAAAAGTCTAATCTGTACTTCTTCTTTTTCCCTACCTTCCTGCAGACATAGACGAGTGCCGAATATCTCCAGACCTTTGTGGTCAGGGCAGATGTGTTAACACACTTGGAGATTTTGAGTGTGAATGCTTTGAAGGCTACGAGAGTGGCTTTATGATGATGAAAAACTGCATGGGTGAGTAATGAACCTATTTAAAAAGCATACATCATCAGATGAGCACTGCTTCTTCTAATTATTTGAATAATATGCAGAAATGGCTAATTTATGTACGATCATTTCATTTGTGAGCACAAGTGATCTTTTCAACACTCAGCCTACACACTAAGTTAAAGCAGTAGGATCTGAACTTAGGGACCTATTACATCTAGTAATAGTCTTCAGCTACAGGGAGGACCTACAACACAGTGCCAGCACCAAATCACAACCCAGCCATCTACACTCCCTTTAGGGTCATAAACTCCTGATGAGGTGCTTATAAGCACCCATGCCAGACCTGGAGCAGCCCGCTCTTAGGGTTGGTGATGTAATCTAATATTAACAGGCTGTTTTTATTCACATGTAGATATATATTGAAGCAAAATGAGTCAAAATCATTCTGTCACTTGATATGTGGGTGGAAAAGTCCCAGTTTAGACTGCCCAAATTTTATCACAAAGGGTCTCAAGGTTGGTCCAATTTTAGAATTATGAAAAGATAATCCACAGAACTGGACCTTCACATGAAGCAAATCAGCTGGCCGCCATCATAGATCAAAAAGGCTTTGTATTTTATATTTCTGTACTGGTCAGTCATTGCTGGCATTGAATTAAACTTTCTAGATAATTATGCACATGTAATGGAGACTGTTTTCATCAGACCAAAATTGGCAAGATGAAAGCTCCTTACATCTGTGGGAATATAAGTAGTTGGAAAGGCAAGTTAGGAGTGCAGTATTGTAATCCTTCATCCAGTTCAGTAGACAAAACATATAAACAGGCAGTACTTTCTGGCTGTCAACACATCAGACTTTCTTAAACTAGCCTAAAATATTCAGCTCAGGTAATATTATCAGAAATTAAAAGCCATGAAACAAATATTTAAGCAGGCCAGCCTGGGCTCTTACCTTATCTGTGAGTTTGCCTGTGTGTGTTCCTCTGTTGTCAGACATTGATGAATGTGAGAGGAACCCTCTCCTGTGCCGAGGAGGTGAATGTGCAAACACTGAGGGCAGCTTCCAATGCATCTGCCCCGATGGACATGAGATCGCCCCTGATGGCTCAGCATGTCTAGGTGAGCAATAGAATAATTTTATTTTGTTCCTTTTCTTTTCTCTTCCTTCTTTTAGGGATTTGTGGTAGGATGCATAATTTCCTGATGATGGTGATCAGAATGTAGGGAATGGCTGAGTGGGGCTGTCATCACAGAGAAGGAAAGATGCACGCTGGGTCATCTGGCTTTGTTTCTTTCTTTGTGTGTGGCCTCATGGAGCCTTATCTGAGCAACGCCTCCTAATGTGTGTAATGTCAATGCATCAGTGTGAATGTGGACATTTAAGTTGGACCTTCTTAAATTGGGGAAAACTCCATTTTAGTAACAGACGTTTTGAAGATAAGCTCCGCGGTGGCAAGGCTTTGGGGGTGGATGAGATCCGCCCTGAGTACCTCAAGTCTCTGGATGTTGTAGGGGTCATGGTTGACACGCCTCTTCAACATTGCGTGGCGGTCGGGGACAGTGCCTCTGGACTGGCAGACTGGGGTGGTGGTCCCCCTTTATAAGAAGGGGGACCGGAGGGTGTGTTCCAACTACAGGGGGATCACACTCCTCAGCCTCCCTGGTAAGGCCTACGCCAGGGTATTGGAGAGGAGAGTCCGGCCAATAGTCGAACCTCGGCTTCAGGAGGAACAGTGTGGTTTTCGTCCCAGCCGTGGAACACTGGACCAGCTCTATACCCTCTACAGGGTGCTCGAGGGTTCATGGGAGTTTGCCCAACCGGTTCACATGTGTTTTGTGGACCTGGAGAAGGCATTCGACTGTGTCCCTCGTGATGCCCTGTGGGGGGTGCTCCAGGAGTATGGAATCGGGGGCCCTTTATTAGGGGCCATCCGGTCCCTGTACGAGCGGAGCAGGAGTTTGGTCCGCATTGCCGGCACTAAGTCGGACCTGTTCCCAGTGCATGTTGGACTCTGGCAGGGCTGCCCTTTGTCGCCGGTCCTGTTCATAACTTTTATGGACAGGATTTCTAGACGCAGCCAAGGGCCGGAGGGGGTCTGGTTTGGGGACCAGTGGATTTCGTCTCTTCTTTTTGCGGATGACGTGGTCCTGCTGGCCCCCTCTAGCCAAGACCTACAGCATGCGCTGTGGCGGTTCGCAGCCGAGTGTGAAGCGGCTGGGATGAGGATCAGCTCCTCCAAGTCCAAGGCCATGGTTCTCGACCGGAAAAGGGTGGCTTGTCCTCTTCAGGTTGGAGGGGAGTTCCTGCCTCAAGTGGAGGAGTTTAAGTATCTCGGGGTCTTGTTCACGAGTGAGGGAAGAATGGAGCGGGAGATTGACAGACGGATCGGTGCAGCTGCCACAGTAATGGGGGCGCTGTGCCAGTCCATTGTGGTGAAGAGAGAGCTGAGCCGAAAAGCAAAGCTCTCAATTTACTGGTCGGTCTACGTTCCTACCCTCACCTATGGCCATGAACTTTGGGTCATGACCGAAAGAACGAGATCACGGATACAAGCGGCTGAAATGAGCTTCCTCCGTAGAGTGGCCGGGCACTCCCTTAGAGATAGGGTGAGGAGCTCGGCCATCCGGGAGGAGCTCGGAGTAGAGCCGCTGCTCCTCCACATTGAGAGGAGCCAGTTGAGGTGGCTCGGGCATCTATACTCGATGCCTCCTGGACGCCTTCCTCGGGAGGTGTTCCAGGCACGTCGCACCGGG
Source organism: Girardinichthys multiradiatus (assembly GCF_021462225.1). Lineage (NCBI taxonomy): Eukaryota > Metazoa > Chordata > Actinopteri > Cyprinodontiformes > Goodeidae > Girardinichthys > Girardinichthys multiradiatus. Next base: position 17,364,773 of record NC_061797.1, read on the forward strand.
AGGAGGCCCAGGGGACGGCCCAGGACACGCTGGAGGGACTATGTCTCTCGGCTGGCCTGGGAACGCCTTGGGCTCCCCCTGGAGGAGCTGGAGGAGGTGTCTGGAGAGAGGGACGTCTGGGCGTCTCTGCTGAGTCTGTTGCCCCCGCGACCCGGTCCTGGATAAGCGGAAGACGACGAACGAACGAACGAGCGTTTTGAAGATAAAAGATTTTTCTGCATTTCATTTGTATTTGAAATTTCTTTTTCCACTGCTATACATGTTTTACTTTTAATTACTATTTTGTTTTTTGAATTATATTTAGAGCTTTCAAACTTGTTCATCTACTCTTTTGATATAAACTGAGGTCGTTTTGTTGCCAGTTTAATTCCGAAATAATTTTACTCATTTCTAGGTACAATGTTGCTCTGTGGATTAAGATTGCATTAATCTTGGCTTGTAAAAACTCATAACCACAATTCCTCAACCATACATTGTCCTTAATTGGCAGAATTGTCATTCTGCTGTGGTAAAATTTGTATGAGCTAATCTTGACTATAGTGCCTACATTGAATTAATTTTTATAGAGTTTTATTGAGTAGATGCTGCTCTGTTGATGCATTTTATAACAAACCAATGAGAATTTTCAGTGTCCAACAAAAGACAAAATAAACTAAATTCTGTGTAGATTTCCTAGTTTTGTTTTAGAATATTTGAAAAACAGCTGTCATAGCATATTGGAATGATAATATATAATTTTTACTTAGAGGTATGTATTAAGTGAACTGAAACATTTTAGAAAGCATAGCCAAAAGCAGAAGGAAAAATCCTTGATGTCTGATTTGCAATAAATGGATCATGATGTGAAGGTGAAGTTGGGTAAAGGAAAGGAATGAGAAATTAGATTATCACGCTTTGATATGGTACTTTGATGTAAAAGTAATCTGCACATCTCAACAAGATGTTGTAAATAAGCATGCATTACCATTAGCACTAAGCATAGCTGAACAGTTTTTAGTTTTCATTCATGTCTGTTAAATGGGAAAACAAGTCAGAATTGTTGTTCAAAAAACAAAACCATTAGCAAAAATACTGTGTTTTAAGTTAGGTGAGAAACAAATGTTAGAAGCTGTAGCCATGTTAAGGAGGTAGAGAGAAATAAAATAAAATAAAATAACAGACCTCTGTGTTGTATTTTTATTACATGCAAACTACAATGAGTCCTGCAGCAAAGCTATCTACCTCAGGAGGTTTTTAGCCATGTGCTAAACATTAAGGCAAATATTGTACTTAGATAGCATATCAAAGACTTTTGATATGAGATATTGATGTATATTTTGATGTCTTTCTTGGTCTATTATTTTAATTGTGTCTTGTGAATATTGTTTTACATTCCTTTAGTTGAATGCATATATCGTTGATGGTAGGATACAGTATGTTTAATTATTGCCATCTATCTTTGTTTTTTTTTTTATTCTACTCAATGGACCATTTCATGTTTTTTTTTCCATTTTATTTTAAGTTTTTCCAGTTATCATCATGGCTTTGTTCTTTTCCAGATATAAATGAATGTGAGTTGAGTGACAGGTTGTGCAGGAACGGTCAATGTGTCAATATGATCGGCCGCTACCAGTGTACGTGCAACACGGGCTACAAATCCAGTGAGGACAGGCTGGACTGTGTTGGTACGTAGTAAAATAAGTAACTGGTCACTTGTTAATATAGAATCTTTCTGCTTGGTTGATTTTTTTACTCATCTTGTTTTTCTGCTGCTCAGATATTGACGAGTGTACGATTGAAAACGGTGGATGTGAGTCTTTTTGCACAAACTCAGAGGGCAGCTATGAGTGCAGCTGCAGCAGCGGCTATGCTCTTATGCCTGATCTTAGAACCTGCACTGGTAAGTAGTTGTATTTTGTTATTTTAATGTATATTTAAGTATTTCAATGGAATTCCCTTACTTTTAGATTGTACAGTTTGCATATTTAGTTCGACTTTGTCTTATGTCGAGATGTAACTTTAAAAGCTGCTTCATCTTCACTAACATCTTCTATACCTCAAAGTTTCTTCGTTTACAAAGTTACAGATGTGCTTCTACATTTCTAAGGCAGTCAGTTCTAAGAGTAGTAATAGCACACCATACTGTAGGTATCATGTTACTATGTGGTTAAAGAAAACCTGCACTCAAAATGTAAACCACAAATCTAACTGTTTGCTTTTGTTTTTTACTTTGAAATTTAAACAGCTAATTGACTATTATCTCTCTCCTGCTTCAAAGATGGTTCCTTTCTGAATATGACTACAGGTTGCATATGCTGTTCACAGCTTTACTCTTACTCCTTTAATTTCCAAACAGAAATGAAGGCTTTACAGTGGTAATTTGAAAGCAATGTTTTAGTGTAATGTTTAATTTGTGGCACTTGTTGTTTTTCTGAATTGATCTCACTAAATACATACCAGGGTGTATCGTATGGGTCTGTGTCTCAGCTTTGATTCGCCGCTGTGTGTCTTTAATCTTCAGATATTGATGAGTGTGAGGACAGCCCTGAAGTCTGTGATGGGGGACAATGTACCAACACCCCTGGAACCTTCCAATGCCTGTGCTTTGATGGCTTTATGTCATCAGAAGATATGAAGACCTGCCTGGGTAAAAGCATTAACATTTGAAGAATCCTCTGTAAGCAGAGTCGCTGCAGCTCTGACCTTATTAAATCCAGGAGGTTTAAATTCTCTTGAGATTCACTGAAACAACGTAATTATCCACTAAAAGGATTTTCAAAATATGAGTCACGAGCATGAGTCCCAATGACTCAGTTCTGTACTCACAGAGCAGGGAGTCGTGCTGCTGTTGTTGTTGATTTACAGGCTAGTGAGCATTGTGTTATTTTGGCCAACGAGGGAGGAATATGTGACATTTAGATGTCTGGTTTCACTGAGGAAGAAAGCAAAAACTTAACACCCTTGATATAAAGACATGTATCTGCGCAAACACGCAAACACACAGCTGGACCTTTCAAGACAAACAAATTTTATAGCCACAAAAACATTTATGAATCATCATAAACCTTTTTTTTTATTGCATTGCTGTTTAAATACCCCATCCCACCCCACATCTCCATCCCTTCCTCCGTCTCTCCATGTAGATGTGGATGAGTGCGAGCTGAACCCAAACATCTGTCTGAGCGGAAACTGCGAGAACACTAAGGGATCGTTCATTTGTCACTGTGACCTGGGATACTCTGTCCGCAAGGGAACCACGGGTTGCACAGGTGAGTGTAAACATGCAGAACTCCACGCCCTGTTGGTGGAAAATCATGAATGGCAGTGAAAAGAACGATTGTGTGTAAGCGGAGGTCTGCTGGTTGTTAAATAGGGAGGGTGTGTGTTTTTTGTTGCACTGCATGAGTGAAAGAACATGAGAAAGACAGGGCACTAGGAGAGTTGCCTTGCCAAGTAGAAGCACAGCTAACATCACCCATTCTCCTTCAAAAACTTCTGTCTGACTTGATGAGAAGCAGAAAAGCACACACGGGTTAAAGCACACGGGCACCCTCTGTAACAGCAGCAGGAGCACTGACATCACTGTTTTGCATCAGAGGCATGCATCACATTGCACCTATGTTTATACCTGTATTGGTCTTTCATTAAGGTCAGCTAAACATTACGTGATTGTTAGAATGCTTCAGCAGCACGTAATCTCCTGTAACGGCTCCAGAACACATAAATACAAAGTCCGCCGGGCTGCCACGATCCTATGCTAGTTTGGAGCTATTTGCCATCCTGCAAGAATTAAGTCTGATTTATAACGCCACTTAGTTAGTGATTAAAAGCTAGTTGTAAGTTTGGTCAGTGATTTTTATCTGGTCTTCTCTTTAAAATGAGTCAGTCAGCAGCAGCAGCAGGTCTCACTTAAGGCACAGATAAACGCGTTTGTCAGAGTTTGGACTCAGTCTGCCCCACTTACTCTCAAACACGTGTTCTTCCAAACACAGACTCACACTCTGGCTTATTTCTATTCCTATTAAAATGTCCATATAGAATTCTCCTTGTGTTGAGAAAGCTGGTGTCGCAGCAGAGCGGTTGGGTCTGAATCACTTGTTTGGAATTTCAGCTCCAGACTGGAGAATTATGTCTTTAATTCCTCTCAGCAAGATGTCTGATGGACAAGCAGAAAAAACCTGCTACTTGTTGTGGAACAGATCTCCTACCATCACGTTGGTTTGTGTGAAGGTTAATGAAAACCCTGATTTGATCCAGCTGTTGCTGTTGGATAAATCTTCCCCCTATTTTGTTCCATAGCACAGAGATCAAACGTCAGTTGCGATTTAATGTTTTGGTTATGTTTCTCCTAAAGTTTAGACAAGGTTAGGGTGAGCTTATTTGAAAGGCATGAGTTCTAAAACCTAGTTAATATGTACATCCACTGCATTTAATACATTGAAAGGCAGGCACCAGATTTAACTATGTGTTAGCTTTATTGTTAGTAACCTGGCTGTTGCCATTTTCTCTTGAATGCCAAGCTTAACAGATTGTTGGATGGCTTGGTGGAGACCAAGCAGGGACATATATTGCTTATCCTACCTTGGCAGAGGAATAAGATAACAGATGGGACAATCATTTGTTAGTATGGCGAAATATGCAAACCTTGGTTATCCAGAAAGATCATTTGGCAAGAAATCAAACTGGGTGACAGCCAATCAGGAAGGTAGGCAAATGTATAATTTTCCACTACCTCTTTTCATGCCTTCATTTTATCTGTCAGACATTATCCTAGTTAAATTTAACTTCTGACACACTATCTGCAACTGCTGACACTTTTCACATGGAGCAATCATTTAGCTGAACTTAGCTTTTTTTCCTTGTGTGTGTGTTTGCTGTGCTCTCTCTGTCATCAGAGTCTTCGGGGGAAATGATCATTAATTCCATCTGTAATCTGGAGAGATTCGTTTGCTGCCAGCCCTCATATTAACTTCGTGATCAAATGTAGTGTAAATATACCATGCCCTGTCCTCAGGAAGAATGTAAACCAGCAACACTATAATCTCTAATTGACAGTGTTTCTGAATTACTACCCTCTCAGAGACCGACACGCAGAGAGAGGAACGTGTCTTTGGCTGTTAAATCCCAGCATCTTGATTGAGTTCACAGTGTGGGTCATGCTGTCACAAAGTTATCGAAGTTGCAGCACTGCTTCCTTATTCTCAGCCAGGTATTGTGTTGGTTCAACTTTCACAAGGTTGTTTGGGCTCAGATTAGAAGTCACTATTGTTGTGTTGTAGCTTTAAATAGAGCTTTTTCCACTGTGTTATTTAGGTATTCCGCTGAGAGATCCCTGAGATGCAAGAGTTGCAGAATCAGAGCTTCTTGTCACCACCAGCTGCTGCAGTTTATTAGCTCTTCTCTACAGCATGTACACTGCTTTATAGGAAGGGCACAGTTTAATAGCAGTCAAATTTAATTGTTCCCATTATTTTCTGTCACTTGTTTATTAGAATCCAGGGCCCCCACACAGCTAGAGTTCACCTTACTGAAGTCTCCTTGTGGAGATAGAAATTGTGCCTTGGAAAAATAGATTTCACATGCAGTATATCTGAAAGGATGAGAAAAACAAACATGAACATTAACACAGTCTTCATCTTATAAAAACTAATTTGAACATTGCAGAGTTCATAAGTAAAAGATAAAAATCCTTCTACCCTCAGTAGTACCAGTTCAGGCTAAACAGAAAGAGTGAGGCCTAAAGGCACTGTTCTTCCACATGTCTCTTTTTATATCTTTCTGGACACGCTTTAACAATGAATTTCCAGCTCATTAAATCCTCATAGGATGGCTGTTAGTATCGGAGATCAAGGGAATGCCACAATGTCTTTGTGGCCTGAAATACAGCTCTCATCAGACGAAACCAGTGAGCCAGGAAGATTTAGTTCTGTCGCCTGTCTCTTCATGCAGTTCAAGTCAAGCATCAACTTTGGTCACCGTGCCAAAAACCCCAGTGTAATAAGACAAAGGACCCAAATCAGCAGACCATCAGAGCCTGGTTAGTTCTTTTTTCTTTACTTGGATTTCTTTTCCTTTTCATCAGATATCAACGAGTGCGAGATTGGAGCCCACAACTGCGATAGGCATGCGACCTGCACCAACACAGCGGGCAGCTTCAAATGCAACTGTGCTCCAGGGTGGATTGGAAATGGTCTCAAATGCACAGGTAATTCTATGAAATAGGCATACAGAGGCAATGTGGTACTGTTTTTAATATTTTTCATATGCAGGTGTATTTTAGTAAATTAGAATATCATGGAAAAACTTTGTTTATCGCAGTGCTTCATTTAAAAAGGTAAAATTCTTACTAAATAGTTTTATTACACAGATTTTAAGTGTTTAAATACTATACATTTTTATGATTATGAATTACAGTTAATGAGAACCAAAACTCAGTTTTATCAGAAAGTTTATCATTACATGGGAAAAATAAAAATAAATGTTGTTTTTATTACTGTTATGGCACTAGTGGCCTTTATTTTGTAAGTTGTCCAACAGGAAATGGGGTGTAAAGAGAAAGGGGAAAAATATGCAGCAGAGGTCAACGATGCCGGGACTCGAACCCTTGATGTCTGCGTCATGACATTGGTTGTGTGCTTTACCCCTGCGCCTATGCTGCGGGTAATAAAGAATGCTTTTGACACAGAAATGATGAGGCCATATTATGGCCTACGCCATCATGAGAAAGACTGCTGACGTGACAGATATCCAGTACACAGGCACTGAAACCTTCCACAAAGAGAGTAAAGCATGGAAGGTCAATTCTGAAGAAGATGGCTGTTCACAGAGTGCTCTGTCCAAGCACATTTTTGGACAGTTGAGTTGAAGGAAAAAGTGTGGTTAAAAATCAAAAAGGGTAATAACAGCCTTCAGATGATTATGATACAAAGCCTCTTCAATGGTTTGTAGGAGATTCACAAGGCATGAACTGCAGCTGGAGTCGGTGCTTCAATAGCCACCACACACAGATCTATTAAAGACATGGGGTACAACTAATGCATTACCTGTGTTAAGCCACTCTCCAACCAGAGGCAACATCGGAAGACTGGACTACTTTTGAATGATCCAATATAGTCAATGTGAAGGCAAACTTGCATTTTTTCTTATTCATGGTTCCTGGAGGAAAAGTAGAGAAACATAGAATCCAAGTTAGTCTAGTAGGAAGCTTTCGCAGTGAGTGATGATTTGGGGAGCCATTTCTTCTGCTGGTATTGGTCCAAATATTCAAGCTTGATAAGAAACTCATATATGGGATTTTATAAGCTGTAAGCTATATCATCAAAATTTACAGAAATAAAAGCTTGAAATATTTAAAACTTTCTGTACTGAATCTATGTAAAATATGAGTTTGAGTTTTTGAACTGAAATACTGAAAGAAATGTAACTTTATGAGGACGTTTAAATTTAGAGATGTGCATGTAAATGCATGCTTTATAAATATATGAAAACAAAAACATGATAAAAGAATGTCCATTGTGAGCCTTTTACGATTTGTTTTCGGTTTAGATATAGTTCGGTAAAATTTTATTTTGTGGTCTAGTTTTCCTCTGTAAATGAAAACCAATAAAAAAACAAAAAGAAAATAACAAAATCAGTCTAATGTATACATAAGCTGTACATACACATAATAATCATTTTTCTTAGGTCCTGTATGTGACTCAGTCCAGTTGCATACACATGTAACGTGTTTTAAACTCTTCTCCTCACCCGTTTTGTACATTATTTTTACATTTATAAAGAGACACTAGACATTTTTTGTACTTTGTCTCTATGAAATTAACATACTTAACAGAGAATAAAAAGGATCTCAGAGATGGACATTTTTAACAAAAAAAGTGCAGAATGCAAAATACATTTAAGAGTTTTTTTTGCTTCGCTTTAGACCTGGATGAGTGTTCAAATGGGACACATATGTGCAGCAGCAATGCCGACTGTCTCAACACCATGGGTTCATATCGCTGTGCCTGCAAGGAAGGTTTTTCAGGAGATGGATTCTACTGCTCAGGTCACACAAGCAAACCAAAAAAACATAAGTTACATCTTATTTTTTTTTAAATCTGAACTACAATAAAGTGTGTCTGATCACCTCTGCAGACAGCGATGAGTGTGCAGAGAATGGCAACCTGTGTGAAAATGGCCACTGTCTGAATCTGCCCGGAGGTTTCCGTTGTGAGTGTGACATGGGCTTCATCACCACTCCTGATGGGAAGGCCTGCGAGGGTAAGGCACTGCTAAATATTTCTGTCCTGGAACCTAAATCTGTGATAATATTTGTTACAAGTGGTAAAAACATTGTGTATTCATTATTGTGAATGGCTGTTTGTTCTACTGTTTAAAGAAATAGCCGGTCCAAATAGATGGTGCCTTCAAATGGAACTCATAAGACAGTGTTTGGGATTCAGGAAGTACTCAATGTGTTTATTATTAAAGTGGTTTCAGTTGTTTATTTTGGACTGACAGAAGTGAATCTTGCCTCGTTATGTTTTGAAATATGGATGATTTGCTGTTTCAGCATCACACTCAATACTGAAATGATGACTTTAATCACTGAAAAGTTATATGTCATAACTTATCGATAAACTGTGAGAGACGTTTTCTCACTTCTAATAATTTGTTTATCATTTAAAGTGCCAAGAAATCACTGATATTAGACGTCAATGTCTGTTTTCCATTAATTACACATAAATAAAAACTTTTTGTTCATGTTTTATAAATTAGACATGCAGTTTAATACAGTGCTGTGCAAAAGCCTTTCTTTACATTTGTCTATTCAGTTTTGTTTCTAATCTTTTAACTTTGTCAATATTTTTTCAGGATTCTGAAGCTCTTTTTGACAGATTTTTCATTTGTTTTCAGACTAGTATCTGACCATTTTCTGATGGGGTTTTTGTAATACTCCCATCAAACTGTTGAATATTTGCTTTTTGTTTTACTGGTGTTGGAAGATGTGATAGCAAAATAATGCTCCCACATAAATTTACAAAGCATTTGATATGGCAGCATACACGGTTTGATTACCAACTGATCCAGGGTTGGACTAGAAAATGTCTACCACAATAGCACTACACCTCTCAAACACTGTGTATACAAAACGTTTTGCACATATACAGTCTTTCACTGCTACAAAATAGAAGACTACTCTGTGACTCAAATATCGCAGTAATGACCCATTAAAACATGAATTAATCTCAGTACGTTATTCAGACATTTCACTTACCTCAACATGCTGGGTGCTTGAAAATGAGTTAAGCTGACAGGATGAACTACTTTTGGATTATTTGGCTAATAATTAACATTAATTGACGTCTTGGGGGCACCCAAAGAGTTTTGAAATTTAATTCCCAGACAGTCAGTTAATCTGTAAATCTGAAAATAAAGTAAAATATAATAAAGGAGATGGTGACACCCTGGAAAAGTAATGGACCTGGTTCTGACGCAGCACTGTGAATTTCACAGCATTTATTCCAGAATACATTCCATTTTTTTAACAGAAGTGCACCAAACGCAACACACACAATAAAACAAAGTAACAGGAATGGATGTTTGACATAATTAAATCCTCACTCACCTTTAGACCCACTTAACGTATGTTTTTCACTATGCCATACATGGGAAAGTAGCAAACAAGTGACAGCACCTAAAACCTTTTAACTCTAAACTACAAACATGGTTTTGCGATATTGTCCATTTGCTTTAGACAGGTTTTTAGCCCTTTTACTTCTACTGGAAAATATGTATTGATAGTAAATTTTTGTAAGGGTGGTTTTAGTGGGATGAATAATTCACACAGTTAGGATTATGTGACACATGTACACACACATGACAGCTACTGAAGAGGCTCTGGTATAAATTAACCTACAATAAACTGAATAAACTCCCTCACCGCTGAGTCCATCTCTATGTCTTTCTCTCTCCCGCAGACATAGATGAATGTACCTTTGCTGATATCTGTGTCAATGGACGCTGCCAGAATATTCCAGGACTCTTCAGATGTCAGTGCAACATTGGTTACGAGCTGGACAGGACTGGAGGCAACTGCACTGGTAAGACATATTGAAAAGGGAACCTTAACTGACAAGATAAAGAGGAATAGGTGAATTTCATCAACTTCTATTTGTTTTCCACTCAGATATCAATGAATGTGCAGATCCAGCTATTTGTTTGAGTGGAATCTGTGTTAATATCCCTGGAAACTACATCTGTAACTGCCCACCCGACTTTGAGCTGAACCCCACTCGGGCAGGCTGTGTAGGTGAGACTCATCATGTTGTCCCAACAGATCAGTGATGTTTGTTGTCAGATTAGCCTGGAAGAAAATCCAGAGATGTACCTGAAACTATCTGTGTGTGTGTGTGTGTGTGTGTGTGTGTGTGTGTGTGTGTGTGTGTGTAGACACCCGTACTGGCAGCTGCTACCGGGATGTTCGTTCCCGGGGAGATGCATCTGAGAGTTTGGACTGCTCCAATGAGATTGGAGTTGGAGTTTCCAAGGCATCCTGCTGCTGCTCCGAGGGCCACGGCTGGGGGAGTCCATGTGAATTATGCCCCTCTGGAAACTCAAGTGAGTCAACACTATACATAGACATAAAGATATAAAGCCAAACAGAAGAGTTTGGTAACACACAAATAAGACACAAACACTCCCACTACTGAACTATGTATCCATATCTATAAAGTCATGCACATAGACATCACATGTAAGATCATCTCAGATGTTATGCGTCTATTTCCATTTCTTTAATTATATGGGGACAAAAACAGATATGGGATGGATAACACAAAAGCAGTAATCATTATTGTCCAGAACTGTATTTGTCATGCAAATTTTGTTTTAACTTAAAAAATCTGAATTTTTGAAGAATTATCCATTTTTAACATTGACATATTTAAAAAAAACATCTTTATTATTGATTTGGCATATTACAACTTAATTTTTTTTTCAGTTTACTAGTTACTGATATAAAATGCACAGTCATTCAAAAAACTCAAAAAAGTGAAATTCAATTGTCTTTTATGCCTTTCGACCCGGTTAGGTCGAGATTCTTGCACTGGGTCTGGTTTAAAGAGGAACTAAACCCCAAATCAACTTTTTGCTGATAAACTGTACAAAACTGGGTCTTAAGTGTGCTATCTTTATGTTACAGTGTTATTTTTTATGTAAACTTGTTTAATTCTGCAATATTTCTTCTAAAACTGTTAGTGCTGTCCTCTTTGGGTTGAACGGTGGTTACTGCCGTTGAATTTTCCTATTGGTTCAAACGGTACAGCTAGGTGTATGCTTACGCCACAGCCCCCGCATTCAGGTTTAAAATCCTCTTACTCAGACACGCCCTGTGGCGAGTCAGGAGTTGGAATTACTCGCCCACTGCCTTGGCAGCGCTGGCTGCGGGCATCGCCAAGTCAGAGTCTAGAACTGATAAGGCTCAGGCCGGCTGGGCTCCAAAAAGCCTCTCTTAACCTCTGGTGACGAGGGGGATGAGAAATCCTCCACCTCAAAAGATCTATCTGTGGTAAAATTACTAATGTCGCTCTGCTCACTCTCCATTTTTCAATATACCAAATTAAGCTAGCTGCCACTTTTCCTCGTCCTCCTGACTACACCCCTGCTTAACCCCCTCCACTCTTCCCCACACTTGGCCCAGCCCACTTTGGTGGCATTTTTCCAAATTTGTCTAGGGTTGGAGATATTGTTTTGAATGGGGTTTAGTTCCACTTTAAATGCCAAATAAAACTTTGCAACTTAAACAGACATCAGAATGAAAATATACATACAGGTCCTTCTCAAAATATTAGCATATTGTGATAAAGTTCATTATTTTCCATAATGTCATGATGAAAATTTAACATTCATATATTTTAGATTCATTGCACACTAACTGAAATATTTAAGGTCTTTTATTGTCTTAATACGGATGATTGTGGCATACAGCTCATGAAAACCCAAAATTCCTATCTCACAAAATTAGCATATCATTAAAAGGGTCTCTAAACGAGCTATGAACCTAATCATCTGAATCAACGAGTTAACTCTAAACACCTGCAAAAGATTCCTGAGGCCTTTAAAACTCCCAGCCTGGTTCATCGCTCAAAACCCCAATCATGGGTAAGACTGCCGACCTGACTGCTGTCCAGAAGGCTACTATTGACACCCTCAAGCAAGAGGGTAAGACACAGAAAGACATTTCTGAACGAATAGGCTGTTCCCAGAGTGCTGTATCAAGGCACCTCAGTGGGAAGTCTGTGGGAAGGAAAAAGTGTGGCAGGAAACGCTGCACAATGAGAAGAGGTGACCGGACCCTGAGGAAGATTGTGGAGAAGGGCCGATTCCAGACCTTGGGGGACCTGCGGAAGCAGTGGACTGAGTCTGGAGTAGAAACATCCAGAGCCACCGTGCACAGGCGTGTGCAGGAAATGGGCTACAGGTGCCGCATTCCCCAGGTCAAGTCACCTTTGAACCAGAAACAGCGGCAGAAGCGCCTGACCTGGGCTACAGAGAAGCAGCACTGGACTGTTGCTCAGTGGTCCAAAGTACTTTTTTCGGATGAAAGCAAATTCTGCATGTCATTCGGAAATCAAGGTGCCAGAGTCTGGAGGAAGACTGGGGAGAAGGAAATGCCAAAATGCCAGAAGTCCAGTGTCAAGTACCCACAGTAAGTGATGGTCTGGGGTGCCGTGTCAGCTGCTGGTGTTGGTCCACTGTGTTTTATCAAGGGCAGGGTCAATGCAGCTAGCTATCAGGAGATTTTGGAGCACTTCATGCTTCCATCTGCTGAAAAGCTTTATGGAGATGAAGATTTCATTTTTCAGCACGACCTGGCACCTGCTCACAGTGCCAAAACCACTGGTAAATGGTTTACTGACCATGGTATCACTGTGCTCAATTGGCCTGCCAACTCTCCTGACCTGAACCCCATAGAGAATCTGTAGGATATTGTGAAGAGAACGTTGAGAGACTCAAGACCCAACACTCTGGATGAGCTAAAGGCCGCTATCGAAGCATCCTGGGCCTCCATAAGACCTCAGCAGTGCCACAGGCTGATTGCCTCCATGCCACGCCGCATTGAAGCAGTCATTTCTGCCAAAGGATTCCCGACCAAGTATTGAGTGCATAACTGTACATGATTATTTGAAGGTTGACGTTTTTTTGTATTAAAAACACTTTTCTTTTATTGGTCGGATAAAATATGCTAATTTTGTGAGATAGGAATTTTGGGTTTTCATGAGCTGTATGCCAAAATCATCCGTATTAAGACAATAAAAGACCTGAAATATTTCAGTTAGTGTGCAATGAATCTAAAATATATGAATGTTAAATTTTCATCATGACATTATGGAAAATAATGAACTTTATCACAATATGCTAATATTTTGAGAAGGACCTGTACAGTACTAAAACAAATATGTATCTAGTGTAGGATAATACAGTTTACATTTTACAATAGATGGAATCTAAGGTACTTTTTATGTCAAAAACATTTTGTAAAATAGTTCACACCACTGAGTCAGAAGTCAACTCCATTGTTGTTTTATTTATGTAGAACATGAGATAAACCCAACAGCATAAATGTTTTGTGATCGAATGTTTAGAAAACTATTCAAACAATCTAGAATTCTTGTCTAGATAAATATAAATTTCTAAAAAAATCCAAATGTGTGAGAATCTTTTACTGTGTGCTTTATTCAGGCCAATGCTGAGTTTTTTCCTCTTTAAACTTATTTTAAAGCTCAGGATTCACATGTATTTCTAAGGTGTTAATTATTTGTCCGGTGTTGAATCATAAGGAAAGTCAACTTTGGAAAGTAATCAAACATGAGCCATTTTAATTTGAAATAGGCTGGCCTTTCAAAGTACATAATATTTGCTAACATTTTAACAATCGGATTTAAAAGTAAATGCATGTTTTATACCCGTTGCCTCTGCAGTTCTGTCCTCTTCCCCTATTTTCTTTCCCTTTTCCAGCAGTAACTCCAGAATTTAACAACACCAATATAAATCTGACTTTCCAGAGTTAGATGTTTTCATGCCGTGTGATGAAGGTTCGCTCTAATTGTTGCTGCTAGTAAAGATGAGACTGCTTTATCCTGCTAACATGGAAATTACCACCAGATGGTCCAAAACAATGCAGGCAGTGACTCATCCCTTTCTGCTTGAGGAAACACTCACTGCTGGGACAAGAACAGAAAGTTATCTCTGTGAAGTCGCAGTTGTATCTAGTCCACCAGACTCCGATGATCGCTGGCAGATCTGAGACATGTTATTAGAAAAAAAGCATCTTTTATGTGACCTATTTTCAGGCAACTGTTCCCAGCCGATCCTGGAACGCAGCAAACTTTACTGGTGTTTGTGTGTTGTGTGGCTGGTGTTTATTGTTATTTGGCATTATATGTTGCAGCTGAGTACAAGATACTCTGTCCTGGAGGAGAAGGCTTCAGACCAAACCCTATCACAGTCATCTTGGAAGGTCAGACAAAGAAATACTGTCATTTGTCTACAAGCCCACAGCTACATAAGGCGCCACTGAATATTTTCTGTTTCCTTCTTTGCAGACATCAATGAGTGTCAAGAACTGCCTGGTCTGTGCCAGGGAGGACGGTGCATCAACACATTTGGCAGTTTTCAGTGTGAATGTCCAAGAGGCTTTGCCCTGAATCTTGACACCAGAGTCTGTGAAGGTATTAAACATGTGCACATATATGTACGCACCCCCTACAAGCAGGGAACACTCATAGCTATGAGTTCGTAGCTATGTACAGAGGAGGGGTAAGACTCTGATGTGGTCAGCCCTATCTTGAGGGAGGTTTCTCAATTTCTGAAAGGCAGGTCAAAGATGATAGAAAATGAGAATAATGGAAGGTTGAGGGGAAAATATAAATATAAAAGCTCTTTATAAAACAACAATAGGACCAGAGAGGAAAGGAGGAGCCCCTGGGTGGGACAATCACATTTGCCTGGTGACATTTTTATCTGCATGTGTTTGTTTGCTGGAACTTTTAAAGCATACGAGGACAGCACATCCTCTTAACCTCAAACTGAAAAAAGTGAATTATTGCTTTTTTGTTTTTCTGCAGTAATGTTGATTGAGAAATGGCTGTAACTAAATAGGGCTGTTAGTGACTATAATTAGGGTCAAGTCATTTTCAGTTTGAAGGATTAGCATTGATCGTGTGGGACAAGTTTCCAAGTTGCTGACAGGTAGTTTCTCCACTTGTACCTTAAAGGAAATTACATCACATTTGCAAAACTGGGGTTTTGTGTGGATGTCTGGATTTTATTTGAAATGTAAATAGATTATAAATTTTGAATACAAACAACCACTGGGTTGATTAGTTAGTACGAAGAGTATAACAGCATCTGGACATCATTTTAGACATTTCATCCATAGAAAGATTTTTTTTTACCTGATTTGGCTGCTTAAAAAATTTTGAAAGATAAAAGTCACAAACCTGAGGCCAACAAAATGCTAGCTTTTAGTTACCATTCTGTGAATGTACAACTTTAAAACGTTGTTGCAATCCAAATTATGACCATCACACTGTCTTCACTTCAAAGAGCTCGAAACCAAATGTAATGCTGTTGAATAGAAAACCTAGAATGATTGTCCCAAAATATATAATTCAATTGTGACTTATTTGCTAATTAACACAAAAAATACCCACTTTCAGGTATTGCCAACCGATAAATCTAAATTTCTTTTACCCTTCCTCTGATGCATCAAATGTGATAACTCACATTTTTCAGTCACATCAAACAGTCTGTTCTCTAAATCTTAAGTGGAAAATTTCAAGGAACCTTAGTTTTCTGTTGGGTTCAAAACTAACAACCTCTTTTAAGGAACCTGTAGGATATTCTTCATCTTATGGTCAATGTTACTTACATTAAACTGTTGAATTAAAGCAAGGAATACACAGGTAAGTTCATATGTCTTACAGTCCTCAGACAAATCACCAAAATTGAAATTAGCAAGTCACACATAGAAAAAAAATAGTTATTGAGCAACCTTCTTTTGTTGCCACATGCTTGCACAGGTGGAGAAATTGCTGCAAACTCGTTGACTTGATCCAATTGGCTGGGCTTTACCATTAGGGGTTATAAACTGACTTTGAATGCATTGTATTCTAACTCGGAATGAATGTAGGAATATGTAACTAAATTTCAATCTGTCTTATCGTGGATTTATGTAATTAAACACTTGTGTAGCTTACTTCAATCTGTTTGTTTGAGAAGAAATTTGTTGTGACATCATTTCAATGAAATGAATTAAATAAATAAACTGTCATAAGTAGGTAAAAAAAAAATAAAAGCCTGAATGATGCATCTCTACCTATTTAAGTTAGTACTGTCCTATAAGAGCTAAACAGACACCTTGGCATTGCCTTGTAAACTATGAGCTGTATCTCAAGATAATGCATTGTTTCAAAAGATTTCAAAAAATTTCAAAAATCTAAACTGTAAACTTAAAACATCGAGATAGAGCTTCACATTTTGGGTCTCACCTTTTTGACAATGTAAAGTACCTTTCATGTTCAGAGGGTTTTCTCTATAAAAAGTGATTTATTTACTATCATCCATTTTTTTACTGCCTGAAATCTTATCAAATGTCGGGTTAATCAAATTTTTTACATTTACAGCCTAATACAAGCAAATTCTATTGGTTTGTGTAACTTACATAATCAAGAATTAGAAATAGCCCATTGTTATTTATTTATTGATTGTGATATACACTTACCTGCCACTTTATTAGGTACACCTTGCTAGTACCGGGTTGGACCCCCTTTTGCATTCAAAACTGCCTTAATCCTTCGTGGTATAGATTTAACAAGGTACTGGAAACATTCCTCAGAGAGTTTGGTCCATATTGACATGATAGCATCACACAGATGCTGCAGATTTGTCTGCTGCACATCCATGAAGCGAATATCCCGTTCCACCACATCCCAAAGGTGCTCTACTGGATTGAGATCTGGTGACTGTGGAGGCCATTTGAGTCCAGTGAACTCATTGTCATGTTCAAGAAACCAGTCTGAGATGATTTGTGCTTTATGACATGGTGCGTTATCCTGCTGGAAGTAACCATCAGAAGATGGGTACACTGTGGTCATAAAGGGATGGACATGGTCAGCAACAATACTTAGGTAGGCTGTGGCGTTGACACGATGCTCAATTGGTACTAAGGGGCCCAAAATGTGCCAAGAAAATATCCCCCACACCATTATACCACCAGCCTGAACCGTTGATACAAGGCAGGATGGATCCATGCTTTCATGTTGTTGACGCCAAATTCTGACCCCACCATCTGAATGTCGCAGCAGAAGTGGAGACACATCAGACCAGGCAACGTTTTTCCAATCTTCTATTTTGGTGAGCCTGTGTGAATTGTAGCCTCAGTTTCCTGTTCTTAGCTGACAGGAGTGGCACCTGGCGAGGTCTTCTGTTGCTGTAGCCCATCCACCTCAGTTTGACATGTTGTGCGTTCAGAGATGCTCTTCTGCATGCCTTGGTTGTAACGAGTGGTTATTTGAGTTACTGGTGCCTTTCTATCAACTGGAACCAGTCTGGCTCTTCTCCTCTGACCTCTGGGATCTACAAGGCATTTGTGCCCACTGCCACTCAATGGATATTCTCTCTTTTTTGGACCATTCTCTATAAACCCTAGAGATGCTTGACCATGTCTACATGCCTAAATGCATTGAGTTGCTGCCATGTGATTGGCTGATTAGAAATTTGCGGTAACGAGCAGTTGGACAGGTGTACCTAATATACGGCTGGTGAGTGTATGTATTTGAACAATTCACAAGTTTAAATCAGACATGTATAACAAAATTCCCTCTCTGTTTCCTGTGAAGATATTGATGAGTGCGAACAACCTGGAACATGCGGCCCCGGCATCTGCTACAACATGATCGGCAACTACACCTGCGTCTGCCCTGCTGACTACATGCGGGTCAACTTTGGTCACAATTGCATTGGTGAGTCTGCATGCTCCACAGGAGCAGTAAAACAACTCTTTCCTGTGGTGGCAAATTTACATTTGGCTGTTTTTTTTCCCCCATACACGCCCAAAGACATGAGGAAGAGCTACTGCTACAGGAACTTTTACTCAGACAACAGGACCTGTGATGGAGAGCTGACCTTCAACATGACTAAAAAGATGTGCTGCTGCTCCTACAACATCGGCCGTGCTTGGAACAAACCCTGTGAACAATGCCCTGTGCCCAGCACTGGTGAGCTCTGATGCCAACATCTATTCCTGTATTATTAAGAAACAGCTTTCTTTAATTTATAATTTATCTACACTTAGATGAGTTTGCGATCCTCTGTGGCAGTGAGAGGCCAGGATATTATATTGACATCACTACAGGACGGGTTATTGGTAAGATTTTACAATTCTAATGCTTGTTTATAGAAAATAACTTTTTAATCTAAACCATTTGTGTTCTCGTCAACAGATATCGACGAGTGCAGGGAAATCCCTGGTGTGTGTGAGAACGGGGTGTGCATCAACATGATTGGCAGCTTCAGATGCGAGTGCCCTGTTGGCTTCATCTACAACGACAAGTTGCTGATTTGTGAAGGTAATGTCCCCTCTCACATTGTGGGTCTGAGAAACACGGCAGAGTTTTCTAAACAAAGCTAGTGAATTATTTTAGATTAGATATAATCTAATCTGTGTAAATATGGTGTCTTTGTGGATGCCAGATATTGATGAGTGTCAGAATGGACCGGTGTGCCAGCAGAACGCAGATTGTTTGAACATGCCAGGAAGCTACCGCTGCGAATGTAAAGCTGGATATCGCTTCACCCCCACTGGACAGTGTCTGGGTAAGGCTGCAGGGCTTCAAATGTTTTTTTAGTAAGGTAACGCTAAAATAGCCAGTTGGGCTGTCAAGATGCTAGAATTTCATATTCAGTGCTGTTGCTAAGATTAAAGGCTTTGATACGCAATACCACTTTAGTTCATAAAATCTTTTAATAATCATTGTTTCAGAATATCTTGAATTACAACACAAAATTCAGATTCCCGGCTGTCCGTGTTACCGCACCCTGTTGGCGGTCAGAGGCCTCGGAGCCCCACCGATACTTGGACCCCGGAAACAGTCACCGCTTCTATCTAAAGACTCTTAAAGGAACGAATCTCAACCAGTTTCTAACTTTTAGCTCCTTTAATCTAATTTAAGGCAGAGGAATGATTACAGAGATCAGTGCTGAGGCTCCCGTCTCGGACTGTCACCGTCTGTTAGAGCATGACGAATAGCCTCAATAGAAGGTCACATATAGTTTTTATATCTGGCACTCCAAAGCAATGGATGTTCCCTCCATCAGTGATTATCAGTAGTCTATGTGTTACCATTGTGGTGTCTATCTGTTAGATTGTGTAGTAGCTGGTGTCCATACTTAATCTAAGTGTGCTGTAGGTTTCTAATCAACCCAGTTATACCAGCTGCTCCACTATCTACCCCAGTGCCCCAGCCTCAGGTCATTTATGACAAACCTTGGGCCATTTATCCTTGTAATGTGTGTCGATGAGCATTCTTATCCTAATGTAACAAAAGGGAAACATTAGAACTTATATTTTATTTCACTATAGTATAAATGGGAAAAACGGCTATAAGCATATTAATAAAGGTTATTCCTAACACTGCTTAAAATAATGATTGTCAACTTCAATGCAATGCTAATGTTTCTAATGGGTTATTAAAATTAGACAGATTTGTATTTTAAAGGGTGGACCTTTTAGTTGTGAAGGTTGCTGGTCATTTTGTCCCTTTGCCATTTTATATTTTTGCAGTTATGTTGGTTTCATATCAGACTTTTGCAGGAGCAATTTACCATGGTAAATTAGGTACCAAACCTGTCAGTTCGTACCTGCTTTGAAAGACAAGGATTTAAAGATAATTTTTTATCTTCTTTAAAGGAAGGACGCATGGTTGCATGACATTCATAAACATTCACTAACAGCAGGGGGTTGCTTCGAGTTATGTCATTTGTGTTATGATTATGAATCTGAGAATATTATTTAATATTTAATATTAATATTTTATCAAATAATATTTCGGTCTGTTAAGGGTTGTCCTGTGAATACCAGCCCAGTAAGGCGATGGTATTAGGACAAAATAGAAAGGTGTGAGACTAGCTCTGACATTATTGAACAGCATAAACTCTACACACACATGGAATAAATTCACACAATTTCTTAAAATACAAGAATTTATTAACAAAAATAAGTCAACTCAAAGTCAAACATATTTCAATCAACAAACTCTTTACTATGCTAAAACAATCCAACTAAACTACCAAGCAGAATTAAAGAATAACGAAGTCTAAAGGGCTATGTTCAATATAAACAAGTTGATTAAAGATGTTTGAAAACCATGATCGAAAGAGTGATGCAATATTACCATGCAATGTTTGTTATGTTTGAGAACCAAGGATTATCTTGAAGAATCTGGAAGTGACGTGAAGTTAGTCTTGGAACTAATTTAGACAACCATTCATAATGCAAGATCAGATAAAATATTATTTTAATTAAATAATGTTTTAAGAATGATCTGCTGAATAAAACCACCTTCTGGATGACTAATTCTCAACGGGGTCTCATTAGCTGCCTGTATTTATTAAAATAATATTTAAAGAAATATTATTAAGGGAAATGGTAAAACATTTAAGGGAATATTTTGGAAAAGAGCCAAACTCTTTCTGGAGAAATGGGGCTTAATGGTATTTACTTAGTTATCAAATTTAGTAAAATGATGTTAGGGACACATTATTTACTGGATTGAAAACTAAACCTTTCTGGGTAAATATTATTTGGCAGCAAACACGTGTCCTTACCTGTTAGCAGTTGAAGCTAACAAAGGAGGCTGATAGTTTAGCACCAGAATCAAACACACACCTTTAAAGATACCATCAATAAAAGGGTTAAAATGCATAAGCGTGGACAGTGCGTTATGATCAATCTTCTGTGTTTAAAATCACCCTTTAAATAAAGTTTGTCTTAACTTTAAAAACCCACAAACACAGAACAAAACCTGAGTACGTGTGTTGCAGATATTCTGCTAGCACCAAGATAGCTGAGTTCAATACAAACAAAACCAAACTTCATAAAATGAAAAACGTTTAGATCATTTCAATCTAAATCACTTCTATATTATTCTGCCCAAACACCAAACCTCGTGTGAACGTGTTGAGGAGTTGTCCGGGCGACGACGAAGTTTGAAGAAACATCCACAGTCAACAAACGGTTAGCTTCCAGCTAACCTCCGGAGCAGTGCCTGGAAGACGGCTTGTTCTGTCCGCTGACCACACTGCACGTTACCACGGGATGCGGCTCCTGTTGTCGTCCTCTCAGACCGGGAAAACTGCTCCACTTGGCTTAGTAGAGACAGCGTCTCTATGGGGAATCCTGTGGGACACAGTTTGCTCCTGCAGGCCTCAGAGACAAAGTAGAGCAATGCCTATACCTTAATTTCCTCTCTTTATGAATGAAATCACCAGGTACACAAACAGTGATTCACTCGTACTTAACTTTGCATATAATCGCGTGATCTTATGACACCCTTGGATCCAGTTTGAAGAGTTTGTCTTTTTGCCAGCAAAGAGACATTAGCGCACCTGTTCCTCTCCGGCCAGTCTCTCAGCGGAGTCCCGGGAGGTAGAGGTCGGACCATTGGAAAGGGGGTGTAGGTTAATGCAATTTATTTTGGAAGTTCCTGGAAAGTTTGTACTGGCCTTTCATGTTGTAACCATGGTTGTGGGTCCCAACATTTGTTTAGAAAACAAGAAACTGGATGTAATGTAAAATCTTCAGGAAATAATATACAACAAATTAAATTATACCTGAAATTGAAGCCTCTTTATAATTGTCTCCATAATCCGTCATAAAATTGTAATTACTGTAGGAAACAAACTGGTATACAGGGGCATAAAATGGCTTGTTTAGATAAACAACATGGAAATAGGGAGGAACAAAATGGCAAAGCATTAGTTTGAAATGGGGGTTAAAATTGGCAAAGTATAGCATTTTAGAGCAAAGTTACCATGGAGAAGACCAGGTTTCCTATCATCACTTGTGAGCAAGACACCAAGATACCTGAACTCCTTCAGTTGAGGCAGGGACTGACTGCTGACCCAGAGGGAGCAGTCCACCCTTTACTGATTGTGGCCTCAGACTTAGAGGAACTGACTCATCCCAGCCACTTCACACTTGGCTGTGAATCACTCCAGTGCCCTGGTGGAGTCCAGCATGCAAGAGAAACAAGCCTGGTTTATGCAGAGAACAGATAAAGTTCCCTTTGGATAAACAAGGACCAGATGGCCCTTGTTAGAGGATCCCAGCATCCCGTACTCCTGCAGCAGCTGTTAAAAAATACCTTGGGACACACGGTTGTAAGCCTTCTTTAGATCAGCTAAACATATAGACGGAAGCCACAATGCACCTTCAGAAAAAGTTGCCCGGATCCTCCTGTCCAGCGTTCTAGAGTCAATTTTCCCAGGCAGACCAAAAAGTGTGATGGAAAGCACTTTCTTGTTCCCTTCCTGGAATATTGAGACCACCAGCCAGGTCCACAGGCCTTGTCCCAGCCCTCCATTGGACATTGAAGAGGCCTGTCAACCACAACAGCCCCACAGCATTCATAGCCATCTCATCCACTCCTGGTGCCCACCCACCAGGGAAGTTTTTAACTACCTCAGCAACTTCTGTCCTGGTGACAGACTCACCTTCCCCTGAGTCTGCACACTCTAGTTATCCCCATTCATGGCAATAACAAGCATGACTTGTTACTGCCTGAATACTAACATGTTTTGGAAGAAAAAGAATACTTGCTTTAGATACTGCTGGGGCTTTAACCTTCTGACCCCATTAGTCCTGCTAATGAATCAAATATTATTTAAGCAAACATGGCTGCACACATCTAATCGGAGCATTGTGACAGAGGTTTTTAACCCCCAAAACAGCAGGACAGGTCTTCATCTGTCTTCTACTTTAAGGTTTGAGTTTTTTCAGATACTTCTATTCGCTTTTAGCGAAAGCAGCCGAAAACCATTTTTCCTCAGTTAGGTAGAGTCTGAGTTCTGTCTTCTTGTAGAATTATCTTGTCTTCCTAACTTATGAGAAAGTCTTTGAACTTTATTTTCCTGCCTGTAATAAGCCAAAGTTAAAGTAGTAGAGGCAGCTCAGTGACAGTTGGGGTCAAGTAAGAATTTTTCATGGCGGGCCTTATAGTAACAAGGAGAGAATGCAAAGCATGTGTTGAGCTGTTGAACATGTGCTCCAGCATATCTGAAACATGTTGCTGTCAGGGTGATAAGGAAATGTTAAATCAACATCCTGTTTTGCTTCCTGCTTTTCATGCAATTCCCAAGAACGGAACAGGCTCGTGATGAAAGCCTTCTAGGTTGGAATGCTTTCTAACAGACTCAGACTCATGTGATTTTATGTTAGTATCATACTAGCAATATATATACACAAATTAAAATATTTTACTAACAACGATAATTGAAATGGTCTTGGGATTCTTTTAATACATTTTAAGCAACTTCAATTTCCTTTTTTGTTTCCTGTTTGAAGTAATTTTAAGAGTAAAAGTTAAAATAAATTTGGCTTTTATCTCATTAGCATAATCTTACACTCAGAAATGTACTGCAGTTCTCTAAGAGTGAGGCTATTATTATTAAACCTGCTTTACCATCCTGAAAACTGTGCATGGTAGCAAAAAAAACTCAGGTGCTTGTCCAGCCCCCCTTTTGCACAGTTCCAGTTGATTTGAACTTTGGAAATGTTCTTCTGACTGTAGATATGGGTAAGTTTAAATTTTTTATTAGTGCTATTTTCTGAAGATGAATACAAATCTGCCTTTCTTGATTGGTGTGTTCTCTTGTCTTTCCCATTATAAAGAATGACTTGATGACTGGCTGAATTTATACCCTGGGAAATAGGAAGTTCTGGATTACTAAAAATAATAAAAATGACTCAACACACTTAAAAAGTGAAGACTAGATCAAAAAGGGTTTCATTTACATTTATTTTATAGGATTTGTTAAGGGAGCCAACAAGCTAGCTGTTATTTCTGTAAAAAATGTTTTACAAAACAAATTAAATGAGAACCTTTTTTTTTCTAAAAACAATTAGAGTTTAGCACAGTGTTAACAATTTCCTTCTATTATTTTCAGATCGTAATGAGTGCCTGGAGAACCCTGGCATATGTAATCCTGGTCAGTGCATTGATATGCTGGGAAGCTACCGCTGCATCTGCCCCAATGGCTATAAAACAACTCCGGACCGGTCAATGTGTGTCGGTATGTTCCTTTTTATTTTTCTTTGCACTTGTTCGTGTTTTGTCTGAGTTCAGGTGAGAAATGTAAATGCTGTCTGTGATAAAACTGTTTCAGATGTGGATGAGTGTGAGAGGCAACCCTGTGGCAACGGGACCTGTAAGAACACAGTGGGCTCCTACAACTGTCTGTGCTACCTCGGCTTTCAGAACTCGCACAACGGCGACTGTATAGGTGGGCACTGCTGTCCACCTGATTGAGGGTGACAGAAATACTCAGAGAGCCATCGTATTCACCAATGCATTTCTGTATTTTGATCAGACATCGATGAGTGCTCCACGCAGAGGGGCTTGTGTCGAAACGGGCAGTGCATCAACGCAGTGGGAAGCTTCCTGTGTGTGTGCAACGACGGCTATGAGCTCTCATTGGATGGCAGAGTCTGTAAAGGTACTTTTTCTTCTTCTTCTTCTGTTTCTAAACATAACTTTTGCTAGTTTTACTTAATTCCCTTATAAATTTCTTATTTTTGCCCAGACATCAATGAATGTGCAGTGAATCCAGGCACTTGTGGAGCAGGAACTTGCCAAAATATGGATGGCACCTACAAGTGTAATTGCCAGGCTGGCTACTATCTCCATGAAGAAACATGTAAAGGTACGTTGGGGATCTAGGGCTATTAAACACAGGCTCATGCTTTCAAATAACAGCAGCAATTGGTGAAGTATCAAATATATGCACAGTACAGTGAATCTGAACTTGGAGATTCTCACATGAACAAATCTGATCAAGCTCTGCTAAGAAGGGAAAATGTCGCTTTGGACTGGGCCTGAGCCAGAACCTTTGGATTGTTTATGCAGCAGTTCTGATGAAGGGATATACAACAGACCCTAACACATTCCTGCTTCTTTTCCTATTCTTGAAAGCAGAGAGGAACTTCAATGACTTCTCTGCAGCAGTTCATTTTGACTAGGAAACACAATTTTAAAGCCAATGCATTTAATTCTACCATTCATGGGATATATTTTCATCTGAAATCACTGTAGTCAAGCTATAGCAATAGCTCAATAAATACATGAAAATGCAAATAAATCATATATTATTATACATTTTATACTGTTATTAATTTCTTTTATATTTTCTTTTGAGGTTTTCTCCAGTTTTATTTCTTCAAATTTTTAAATAAATGCATCCCTGCTTTATTATTGAAGCAAAGCAGTGTGCTTCCAAAATAAGATTTTGGAAGCATGGATTAAGGTTGGGCAGTATTTTGAGAGCAACTAAGCATTTCTAAGAAAATTCCAGAGGATACGGTTTTATCACGTTCCTAAACATGGTTGTGATGTTGGATATTTACTGAATGTATTTTTCATTTCAATTTAAAGCCTTTTAAACACATTCTTTTCATAACGTTTTTTGATTACCGTAAGTCTGCAAACAGATGGTGGGGTGAATAAAATTGTGTTACAGATATAAGTAATCTAAGCAAGACAGTTCAAAAGTGACTAAAATCAAACCAAAGTGTCTGTAAGGAGAAACAATATAGAATAGTCAAGTAAAATAAAACAATATCAATATTTATCTAGTCATTGATTTTTTCAGTTTCGGTCCTTCATGTCATTCTGAAAAGAAATCATTCCTCCTGTAAAGAGACAGCCTATATAGGAAATAAGTGGAATTCAAAGTTTTAATTTCTAAACACTGTAACTCATGATATTTCTAATATTTTGTCAGACATTGATGAGTGCTCTAAGTCTTCTGAGATCTGCATGTTTGGAACCTGCTCCAACACTGAGGGAAGCTTCAACTGCTTGTGCCCCGAGGGCTTCCAGCTTTCTGCGTCCGGACTCAGATGTCTAGGTAAACGCACGTGTGGGTGGATGAAAAGAGAATATATGATGCTCCAGCATGTGTTAATTTTACAGTACAACGTGCGGAAGCTTGCAGGAGATAGATGGAGTACAGTTTTCTGGCTCTTTCATGACAGCTTACTGTATTCAAGCTGGTTCTGCGGCCTCAGCCTCGATGAGACCAAGGGTGGCTCTGAGCAGATCAGTTTTCCATCTCCTCACTTGTGTGCGTGCCTTTATACCTACTTGATGTGTGTTCTTAGGCTGGGTGGGGGTGTGCTGAGTTCTCTGTTAGGGAGTTCCCTCTACAAACACTGAAGTGATGACTTCACCAGTTTGCATATTACTTTTCTCTACAGTCTTAGAAACTGCTAAAATTTGGGGGATAAAATCTAAGCCTGCCTGTCTGAGAAAATGCGTTTTTGTAAATGACGACAAGAGGCATCAACTAAGATCTTAGCAGAGATCAGTAAAGTTTATTGTAGATTTTATGTCCTACATGCAATAGTCTGAGGTCTTTTTTCTGTTTCTTAAGCTTTTCCTGAACCAGTGTTCGAGTGGGCTTAGTCCCACTTCAGTGATCTTGAGACACGCTGTGCTTAAAATATCCTTGTGATCTATTTGTGTAAATATGTCAATCTCTGCATAATTAAACTAAGCAAAAGACATTATTATGTTGACCTTTCTCAAAGCACCTTTATAATCAAATTACATCTTCAAAATTGGTTTCTTCTACAACAGTATGGTACCTTTTTTCACTCAAGTTTTCATTTGTGAGTCATTAATCCTCACACATAACCATAGATCTCTACATATTCAGTTTGTAAAGGAGAAAACAAGGTAATAAGTCCAATTTCTATCCATCTCTTCTAGCAGAAACATTTCAAACAAACCAGTTATGTGCAGAACCTTTACTGATTATGTGTCTAATATGTTATAAATTATATTGCAGTGGAGGTTTTGCAAATCAGTTTTTACCAATCAGTACCAATTACATTTACTACTGTTTGCCAAATCTGTGCTTATTTCAAAGTCCCATTTATTTTTACTCTAGAAGGGTTTGTTCCTGGTTCTGATCTAAAAAATGATGTCTCGTCGACATTTTTGGTCCCCACACAATTACAGAGGATATATGCATAGAGCACCACCAATATCCCCAACAGAAAGGCTGACAAATCACTTTGATGGCAAAAAGCATCATGACACTCCTTAATATTTTTCTCAAAGCACCAGGTGTTCATGTATGTGGTTTTTGCTTCTGAGCCAGGTGTGTGTGTGAAGAAAGCTTATTTGTGTTGAATTCACTGTAGGCCAGAGCTTGTAGGTAGGCACTGCCATATGCTTCTCATTACGAGGTTGCTGCTTAGTCAGAGAGGAATAAGAAAAACACACAACTCTGTGCTGGGAATTATACAGTTTATATTCTTGATGCAAAAAATAAAATTAAAACACATTGGATTCATTAAAGAAAAACATGAACTTCCTTCAGTACATATGGTAGGAGAAAAACATGACCATTATCATTAGGGATGCAACTGAATGTTGCTTGTACACAGTTAAACAGTGACCTTCTGTTTGGTAATAGTCAAGCTTCAGGGACTATTACCATTTCTCTTAGACCAAACAGAAGTTGTTAGATAAAATTCAGTTCAGTTTATTTATAGAGTGCTAGTTCATAACAAATGTCATCTCAAAGCACTTTATTCCTCATTCATATATAGTTATGTAGAAATTAGTTCAGTCCAAATTCTATTCAAATCAGTCCAATTCATTGCAATTTAACCAAATGACATGGTCCGATTCAGATCCAGTTAAAGTTCTTGCTGAAATGGGGCCCTTGTGAATCCCTTCTTCAGTGCCCACCACCGGTCTAAGGTGGTCCTAATGCCACCAAATATTCACCAAAAGAATAAAGAGTCTCTACGTTTCATCTACTTTGAAGTATTTCTGTGAAGTGTAAAATAAGCCACTTCTGGTGCGGACAGTCCGAGCACTCAAGATTTCGACATTGTAAAAGCTCTTTACCGAAGCGTAGATTCAGAAGCTGCAATTTAGATAGGGACTTTGGCCACCCACAGGTGCACGCTGTTCATAACACCAGGAAGCGGTCACTCTCCATTGAAGAGACACGCAAATAAGCAATAGAAAGCTGGTTTGGGGCACAAAGGACAAATAAAGTTTGTTTTGTTTCTTTTTGCAAGTACACCCTTGAGGCTATGCCACCCTGGGCAATGAGCCACACCACTCATATCAAGACCAAAGCTCATTCAGTCGAGTTCAATTCAACTATAAATACAGTGCAGCCAAATTCAGTTAATGTGATCTATTAAAGGAAGCCCTGTTGACCAAGCATGTGGCGACATTGTAGAGGAGCTACTCCCTTCTATGAAAAAGAAAAACAAAGTGTACAGAGGTAATGTCAGCACAGTCTCATTCAGTTGCTCCATCAAGGAAAAATGTATAGTTTACATGTTTTTTCTTTTTTATTACAGTTAAAGAATATGGTTACACATATTAACGCCTTCCAAACAATAAAAACGAATGGCAAGTCAATTTATTATCACGGATTACCCTGTTAAAATAAGACAACAATATTGGGCCAGTATTTGATAAAGTGCCAATCTACAGGGGTTGGACAATGAAACTGAAACACCTGTCATTTTAGTGTGGGAGGTTTCATGGCTAAATTGGACCAGCCTGATAGCCAGTCTTCATTGATTGCACATTGCACCAGTAAGAGCAGAGTGTGAAGGTTCAATTATCAGGGTAAGAGCACAGTTTTGCTCAAAATATTGAAATGCACACAACATTATGGGTGACATACCAGAGTTCAAAAGAGGATAAATTGTTGGTGCACGTCTTGCTGGCACATCTGTGACCAAGACAGCAAGTCTCTGTGATGTATCAAGAGCCACGGTATCCATGGTAATGTCAGCATACCACCAAGAAGGACAAACCACATCCAACAGGATTAACTGTGGACGCAAGAGGAAGCTGTCTGAAAGGGATGTTCGGGTGCTAACCCGGATTGTATCCAAAAAACATAAAACCACGACTGCCCAAATCACGGCAGAATTAAATGTGCACCTCAACTCTCCTGTTTCCACCAGAACTGTCCGTCGGGAGCTCCACAGGGTCAATATACATGACTGGGCTGCTATAGCCAAACCTTTGGTCACTCATGCCAATGCCAAAAGTCGGTTTCAATGGTGCAAGGAGCACAAATCTTGGGCTGTGGACAATGTGAAACATGTATTGTTCTCTGATGAGTCCACCTTTACTGTTTTACCCACATCCGGGAGAGTTACGGTGTGGAGAAGCCCCAAAGAAGCGTACCACCCAGACTGTCGCATGCCCAGAGTGAAGCATGGGGGTGGATCAGTGATGGTTTGGGCTGCCATATCATGGCATTCCCTTGGCCCAATACTTGTGCTAGATGGGCGCATCACTGCCAAGGACTACTGAACCATTCTTGAGGACCATGTGCATCCAATGGTTCAAACATTGTATCCTGAAGGCGGTGCCGTGTATCAGGATGACAATGCACCAATACACACAGTAAGACTGGTGAAAGATTGGTTTGATGAACATGAAAGTGAAGTTGAACATCTCCCATGGCCTGCAGAGTCACCAGATCTAAATATTATTGAGCCACTTTGGGGTGTTTTTGGAGGAGCGAGTCAGGAAACATTTTCCTCCACCAGTATCACGTAGTGACCTGGCCACTATCCTGCAAGAAGAATGGCTTAAACTCCCTCTGACCACTGTGCAGGACTTGTATATGTCATTCCCAAGACGAATTGATGCTGTATTGGCCGCAAAAGGAGGCCCTACACCATACTAATAAATTATTGTGGTCTAAAACCAGGTGTTTCAGTTTCATTGTCCAACCCCTGTATGTATCATAGCAGCTTTCTCAAGGTTTGCAAGATCAAAAATCTCCAGATTTCCAGGTCTTGGCCATGGTTCACTAATGGATATACTGCAAAGGCTGCATTGAATAGTTGAAACTCTACCAAGGAGTTAGCATTGTAAAGAATATAATGTAAAAATGATAAGTGGCTACAGAAAGCGGCCATAACACAATTTACTGTAGATGCTAACTTAAAACATGTGGGCCTACGTTTTCCAGCTCACTTTGTCTGTCTTTAAAAGCACTTACATTCTGAGAAGTTTGCATTTAATCAACAAATGCAATAATTTTCTATCCATTTCAGACTGTGTGTAGTTCCTCCTCTTATTTTAGAGACAAAGCTTTTCTACCATTGCCTTTGTATCTGATGGGTCAGATGGAGATCAGTATGTCTCAGTGATTGTGGAAGAAAAGTTACACTTCCCCATGTGTTTAACAATTTCACTGAGAAACAGTGATCCCCTGCCTTGTAACCACATTGCTTGGTAAAATTCAGCTCTTGCATTGTCTCACACATCAGTGACAACAGTTCCAATGTCATATGTATCACAAAAGCCTGCAGAAGATGTGTATGATGTTTTTAATTGGTTTAAGGGTCTGATAGGGGCCAGATAAAGTTGTTTTTATATTTTAAGAACTAAAACTTAGTTATGGTGTCAGTTAGATTTATATCAGACAAAAATTTTAAAAATTTTAAAAAGTACTAAACAGAATTTTTTTAGATTCTAAACTTTTTGCAGAACATTTTAAAGATGAATCTGTAGATGTTTTGTTTTTACTACATTTGTTCTCTTTTGTGGATTTTGATCCTTAGATATCCGTGTGAACTACTGCTACACCAAATTTGAAAATGGACGCTGCCTTGCTCCGAAGGCTCTGAACACATCTAAGGCAGATTGCTGCTGCACTTCCATGCCTGGCCAAGGATGGGGAAGTCCCTGTGAGATCTGTCCCAGGAAAGAAGAGGGTGTGTATTCTTCATGATACACGCACACACACACACACACACACACACACATAGAAAGCTGCACAACATATTGATGTTGAAAAAGCGCACAAATTGTTGTACATTGTTCACTTTAAATTGTGACTTTTCCTATTTCTTGTTTGCAGAGGCATATCGTGTTCTGTGTCCTAAAGAGGGATATACGCTGGGACCAGATGATCATCCAAAAGGTTTATGTGCCATAATTACAAAGTCTACAATAGTCTTTAATAAATTTTAGATCTCCTTAAAAGTTTTGACATGTGAGCAAGTAGTGCTGATTTTTTTTTTCTTTTATTCCAGATATTGATGAATGCCTTAATGATCCGTGTATTAACGGACAATGCATCAACACAGACGGATCCTTCCGCTGTGAATGTCCAATGGGATACAATATAAGTGGAGTCAAATGTGAAGGTAAGTTTATTTGGTTTATTAACTGTGTCAGCATGTAACCCAATCTTATTTGTTTATTAGACTGCTTGCTAAGATCTAATGAATTCCCTTGAATGCAGACGCGAACGAGTGTGAAATTGGAAATCCATGTGGCAACGGCACATGTACTAACGTCATCGGTGGGTTTGAGTGTGCATGCGATGATGGCTTCGAGCCAGGGCCGATGATGACCTGTGAAGGTATGGGAGGCTGCGCCCGAATGTTCATACAGTGTCTTGCAGTCTTGATATTCAACTTTTTCTTAATTTCCTTAGACATCAATGAGTGCGCCCAGAATCCTCATCTGTGTGCGTTCCGCTGTGTTAATGTTGTGGGCTCGTACGAGTGCAAATGTCCTGCAGGTTACGTGCTTCGCGAGGACAGGAGGATGTGTAAAGGTACCTCAGCAAAACCACTCACTCTTACAATTTTCTCTGATATTTACTGGGCAGTGCAGTATTGGTTGAAAACTTTCTAAGCCCCCCAGACATAGTGGCCCCATGTAAAAAGTTGTGTAACTCGTTATCTAAGAGAGATCCACAGAGGATCTCTGTCTGGGATGAACTTAAAACAGTCTGACAACTGTAACCAGTCAAGTCCCTGTTTATATATCCACTCTCTAATATAGCTTTGGTACCATAGCAACAGATGTATTTGTAGAGAAGCACTAAAACAGAAGGAGCCCATCACCATTTATAACGTCACTGTTTAGAGTAAAACTTCAAACAGACCGTTAAATTTGCAATTTCATGCCTGCTAATCCAGAAGACCTCAATGTTGGAATATGTTAAGGAGTGTCTGACGAAGTTCTTAAAAATATCAGCATCCTTTGACGTTAAGCTTCTCTTAATCTCTAGATCAGAACGAGTGCGAAGATGGTATAGATGACTGTTCCAGTAGGGGAATGACCTGCAAGAACCTGATTGGTACATATATGTGCATCTGTTCACCTGGATACACACGGCAGCCTAATGGGGATGGATGCATGGGTAATTATTATATGGTCCTGCCTCTGCTTTTTGTGACATTTGATACTTATCTACTTTTGTCTAAAGATAAATATATGCAATTCTATATTTATTCCTGTCTCTTTGGAACTGTTAACCAGTATTTGCTACCGCTATGCAGAAAACGGTGACCAGACTACAAACTTGAAAGCAAAATGTCTCTGCACACCTGATCAGATGCAAAACAGATGCAACCGAAAGAGGCACAGTGTAAATTTAACAGGAGAGACAGCTGAGCATTGTTCAGTTCAATTCACGTACCACCCACTGACATTAAGTCAAAGAGGTCAAAATCATGTCTTGTTCTGTTGGGTCAAAATTCAGTCCAAATCAATCCAATTCATTCCAATCTTATCCAATCATATAGTCATATTTAGATTCACTACAATGTAGCCCAAATTATAACATAGTTAAATGTATTTGATCATATAATGCCGATTGGTAATAGGTTATCTATTTAGGGAAGTCCAGCTGAGTGTATCAGGTCATTGACTTCACAGCAAACCATTACCTTAAAGTACCTGTGACATCAAATTTCCATATAAATCCAATTACATTTATAGAAAGAAAACATTCATTCATTCATCTTCTATATCGCTTATTCCATAGTGGGTCACAGGAAAGCTGGTACCTATCTCCAGCAGTCTATGGGCAAGAGGCGGGGTGCACCCTGGACAGGTCACCAGTCCATCGCAGGGCAACACAGAGACACACAGGACAAACAACCACGCACACACTCATTCACACCTAGGTGTGAAAGAAAACATTGATAAAATATTTAAAAAAGTAAATTCATGCCACTGAAATGAACAGCTGTTGAGATATTTATTTTCATAAATTTCACTAAAAGGCTTTTCCAGACTACTCCTTTGCGATTTTGTTGCGCTCTTTTATGACGTCACAGGGGAACCCCCACACGTAAACTGACTGCCGCGACAACGGTCAGCAACATAGACAGCAGCGAAGAATCTCATAGTTCTTTAAATATATTTTAGTCACTATCACAGAGAGACGAAGCAGAGTCAAAAGATGAAAATCAGCTGTCATCAGATGGCAGAGCACAAGTGCTACGGCGTGCGGACGGGCATCTACAGGTCCTTCTCAAAATATTAGCATATTGTGATAAAGTTAATTATTTTCCATAATGTCATGATGAAAATTTAACATTCATATATTTTACATTCATTGCACACTAACTGAAATATTTCAGGTCTTTTATTGTCTTAATACGGATGATTTTGGCATACAGCTCATGAAAACCCAAAATTCCTATCTCACAAAATTAGCATATTTTATCCGACCAATAAAAGAAAAGTGTTTTTAATATAAAAAACGTCAACCTTCAAATAATCATGTACAGTTATGCACTCAATACTTGGTCGGGAATCCTTTGGCAGAAATGACTGCTTCAATGTGGCGTGGCATGGAGGCAATCAGCCTGTGGCACTGCTGAGGTCTTATGGAGGCCCAGGATGCTTTGATAGCGGCCTTTAGCTCATCCAGAGTGTTGGGTCTTGAGTCTCTCAACGTTCTCTTCACAATATCCCACAGATTCTCTATGGGGTTCAGGTCAGGAGAGTTGGCAGGCCAATTGAGCACAGTGATACCATGGTCAGTAAACCATTTACCAGTGGTTTTGGCACTGTGAGCAGGTGCCAGGTCGTGCTGAAAAATGAAATCTTCATCTCCATAAAGCTTTTCAGCAGATGGAAGCATGAAGTGCTCCAAAATCTCCTGATAGCTAGCTGCATTGACCCTGCCCTTGATAAAACACAGTGGACCAACACCAGCAGCTGACACGGCACCACAGACCATCACTGACTGTGGGTACTTGACACTGGACTTCTGGCATTTTGGCATTTCCTTCTCCCCAGTCTTCCTCCAGACTCTGGCACCTTGATTTCCGAATGACATGCAGAATTTGCTTTCATCCAAAAAAAGTACTTTGGACCACTGAGCAACAGTCCAGTGCTGCTTCTCTGTAGCCCAGGTCAGGCGCTTCTGCTGCTGTTTCTGGTTCAAAAGTGGCTTGACCTGGGGAATGCGGCACCTGTAGCCCATTTCCTGCACACGCCTGTGCACGGTGGTTCTGGATGTTTCTACTCCAGACTCAGTCCACTGGTTTCGCAGGTCTCCCAAGGTCTGGAATCGGCCCTTCTCCGCAATCTTCCTCAGGGTCCGGTCACCTCTTCTCGTTGTGCAGCGTTTTCTGCCACACTTTTTCCTTCCCACAGACTTCCCACTGAGGTGCCTTGATACAGCACTCTGGGAACAGCCTATTCGTTCAGAAATGTCTTTCTGTCTTTCTGTGTCTTACCCTCTTGCTTGAGGGTGTCAATAGTGGCCTTCTGGACAGCAGTCAGGTCGGCAGTCTTACCCATGATTGGGGTTTTGAGTGATGAACCAGGCTGGGAGTTTTAAAGGCCTCAGGAATCTTTTGCAGGTGTTTAGAGTTAACTCGTTGATTCAGATGATTAGGTTCATAGCTCGTTTAGAGACCCTTTTAATGATATGCTAATTTTGTGAGATAGGAATTTTGGGTTTTCATGAGCTGTATGCCAAAATCATCCGTATTAAGACAATAAAAGACCTGAAATATTTCAGTTAGTGTGCAATGAATCTAAAATATATGAATGTTAAATTTTCATCATGACATTATGGAAAATAATGAACTTTATCACAATATGCTAATATTTTGAGAAGAACCTGTATTTATACATATACGTGGATATATTAGCAGTTGTTTACATCAGATCAATTAGTCAGTTACTGGGTTAACTAAGGTATTAGAAACCGAGGAATTAAACATTAAATGCACCAAATTAAGCAACAAATGTAGCTTCGCTGCACTCAGTGAACTCACCCATTGTAGAACAAAACACATAAAACATATCTGGATGCATAAAATGAAAAATGAAGCAGTTTAATTAGTTTAACTTCCACAATGTTGTTCTGGACTTGCTACCGCATTTATCACTGGCTTTTATTGAGCGATCTGCGTATGGTTGTTGGAGCTCCTCCGGGCTTCGCTTTGGACTGGACCAGAGCAGATACAGTGAAAATCCATGATTACAGTAAATACGGCACTGAGTGAAACAACCATAGGTGAAGCTGAGGAAAATGAGCAGAAGCAGCAGACACAAAGGATGATTCAAAATCTGAAGACAATACCTGGTGTCATTTTTAAACTTTATATTAGAATCTTTAAAGAAACATTTATTTAAATATATTGCTTACATTTATTTAAATATAAATGTGTTATTTATCTTATTTTAATATTAATAATTTTTATTATAATTAATAATAAAATAATAATTTCAGATATTTAATTATTAACAATAACTGCCGATACCTAAATGTACTTTTGCAACAAGGTGTTCTTACCTGCTGGGCTTTGATCCGTTTAGCAACAGGAAGCAACAACCTTTTATTTACATCAGATGCACTGAAAAACTGCTTTCAACGTTCTCCTTGGTCTGGTAGATAATCCCGATCTCTGACATCATTTCTCTTGCGATCTCAGAGGTTTCTTGTTCAAAGCAGTTTGCCGAGAAGTCCTCCGATCACAACTGACTGTGCTTGGTGGGACCAACGCATCTGTCCCTCCTCAGTTTTCCAGCTCTGATCCAGGCAGCTCTGATCCTCCACTTCAGAAAAATAGTGCAGACTAACGGCTGCTGTCTTAGTATTGCTGCCACCACCAGCAATGCACTGTTTCACCATTTTAACGCTGTTTTTAACACAACCTGGCCTCTACCTGAGCAGTTTATCATTGACATTCACACATTGAATGACCAAAGACTTCCCCTTTGACGTCATGTCCAGGTGACTTCGGACTTGCAAAATTTAACATCGAAATATGCTTATTTTGTGTCACAATTGTCTTTTATCATGACTTTAATCCTAATATCATGTCAATTACAGCCTAATTCCTTCAATATTAAGATGTTTTCTTACAATTTCTGCATTTGTGGGAAAAGGGTGTCACAGGCACTTTAAGCAAGAATGTTGTGAGGAACCACTCCCTTTTAACAAGAAGAAACTTTCAATAGGACAAGCCCCAGTATGAGCAGCCATCTGACGCTAGCAGATGGAGATTTGAGAGGACAGATAGGAGGGAAAGAAAAAATTAAAACCAGGAGTAATAATAGAAATCTTACCTGGACACACTAAATTAACTAAATGCAACATAACCAAAAAAAACACATTGTGATTTCTGCATTTCACTGTCTGTGTATGTTTGTCTTAGACCTCAATGAGTGTACGGCCAAACAAGGAATCTGTAAGAACGGCCACTGTGAGAACACGGTTGGTAGCTATCGCTGCAGATGTGACCAAGGATTCATCCCTAACCCCACACTGACAGAATGTATCGGTATGTAGTTATGCAATTCATTGTGGATATTGTTGTTTTGCTTCAATGTTCAGACATGTTGGACAACAAAATGCTCTTTTTGTGGCCTATTCATTTAAGTTACTGACTGTTTGAAATGCATTGGGGTGTTTTTCCTTAGTGGGAAGCAGACCTTTTTTCCAGTGTCTGCTCTTATCAAGACCTAGACAAGGGAAAGCTTTCCTACCTTGTCTAAATATGCACATCTGGGCAGCTGCAACGTGTTAAGCTTGGTGAGAAAAGCTCCCGAGGGACACGTTAAATCTCATGTCTGTGTGGCTATCTCTCTCCTCACAGACAGCAGTGATGGAGCAGTGTTGATTATCTATCTAAGTCTGGCGTGTGAAGTCAGGTTCTGTCTGGGTGGTATCGTCTGCTTTCCACAGGCTCTGCTGATCCCCCCCTCATGTTCTCTTCCTCTTTTCCTCTCTCATTGTGCAGATAACCGCGAGGGCTTCTGTTTCACAGAAGTTCTGACCACATTGTGTCAGATGACTTCTAGTAACAGGAACTTGGTGACCAAGTCGGAGTGTTGTTGCGATGGAGGCCGAGGCTGGGGAACCACCTGCGAGCTCTGCCCCCTGCCGGGGACCACCCAGTACAAGAAGATGTGTCCATTGGGACCTGGGTACACCACTGACGGCAGAGGTATGCCACTGTTGATAAAACGAATTAAACATTAATCTATAGTCAGAGTTTCAGAGAAGAAATCTTAAACCTCTTTGCGTGTTATTTAAAAAAATTGTCAAACTGTTGTGAAAGATTTTATGGTTAATGATCTAAAAAAAAAAAGAATAGTTAAACACCAAATAACCATGAATCCTCCCAAAAACTAAAGAACGTTTGAATGGTTTCCCACTTTCAAATTGTCTTGCATACATCGGCCCATAGTATATAAAAGTATCCAATCCAGCTTTATTTATAAAGCAATTTTAAATTACCACATGGGATCAAAGTGCTGTACAGAAAACATAGAAAAACATTAAAATAACAAAAGGCGTTACCTCTCTATATATACAGAATACAAGCAAATTGACAAAGATGCATAAAGAACACATAGCCAGCCATGCAATAAAAGGTTTTCAACAGTGATTTAAAAACTGACAAAAAAAAATGCATGCCTTTAAAAAATGTTGGCCAGATATTCTCCTCAACCATTAGAATTTTCTAGTAAAGGGTGGAAATCATAGTTTCATCAATTACAGCAAGATGTCCAGCTCCTGAAGAAGCAAAGCAGCCCCAGACCATCACACTAGCTCCACTGTGCTTGACTGTGGCTATGAGGTTCTTTTTCTAAAAATAACAGGATGCAGACCTTCCAAAAGTTCCTCTTTTGTTTTGTCAATCGGCAGGATATTTTTCCAAAGACTTAGGGCTCATCAAAATGTTTTTTGGCCAATGTGAGACGGGCCTTTAGGTTCTTTTTGATCAGCTGTGGTTTTGGTCTTGGACCTCTCCCGTGACATCAGCTTTTGCCTACGGTTCATGGTTGTTTTGTGACTTTCTGGATGAGTTGATGAGCACTTAGAGTAATTTTGGTAGGTCAGCTACACCTGGGAAGGTTCACCACTGTTCCATCTTTTCTCTGAAAAGGTTAACAAATCTAATAAAAACCTAACACAGTACCTGAAAGATGCATTATCCTCTAGTTGATCATCTACAGTATGTCAAGTTTAGGTGAATACTTCTTTTAGGTGTAAATGGTTGGAGCTAAAATTAAGAAGTGTCTGTCTGCGAAACTGTTATCTTGGTAATTTTCTTAGATTATAAAAATGGGAAAAATTTGAATCTATGTGACAGGCTGCTGTTAGAAAGCACCTAAAGATCCCAATTTAAATGGGTTAATTGTTAACCTTTGTGTTGTAATAATAAATGTGTCATCTCAAATTGGACAGGCCAGACAGAATGAAAATGAAAAAAACCTTGGGAAAGCCAAAAAAATACTGAAAAACTCTTTAAAACAAAGAAACAAATGGGGTCATCAGAAGCAGCACCTAAAAAATAGGATGACAAATGATTCAAGAGTTTTGCACATTACTCCCATATCTCGGCTTTGATAAATTCCTGTGGGGGCAAACGTTTCTTGTTTCCTTCCAGACATAGATGAGTGTCGTGTGATGGGACACCTTTGCAAGAACGGTCGGTGCCTCAACACTTTGGGCTCCTATAACTGCGTCTGCAAATCTGGATACACCACAGACATCACTGGCACACAGTGCCTGGGTAAGCCTGACCTTCACTCCCATTGTGTAATCCTTATGGACTCTTTCCTTCCTCCTGTTTTTGTTCCTGTTGTCTAGTAAAAAGCTGAAACTCTCTGGGTAAACGTCGGTCTGTCTCATCATCTCCTGTTACGGAGTTGCTGTCTACAGCTTCCCAACTCCTCTGTGTCTTTGTTTTTCATGCTCATGCACTAGATGTGGATGAGTGCATACAGGCACCAAAGCCTTGTAACTTCATCTGTAAGAACACAGAAGGAGGCTACCTCTGCTCCTGCCCCCGAGGATACATCCTGCAGGAGGACGGAAAGAGCTGCAGAGGTGATGCACAAAACATGCTGCACATACAGTGAAAAAGAATCTTTAAATATCCAAATAACCTCTCC
Organism: Girardinichthys multiradiatus; assembly: GCF_021462225.1. Lineage (NCBI taxonomy): Eukaryota > Metazoa > Chordata > Actinopteri > Cyprinodontiformes > Goodeidae > Girardinichthys > Girardinichthys multiradiatus. The sequence continues at coordinate 17,404,246 of NC_061797.1, forward strand.
ATGATTATGTTTCCAGGTTAGAGCAGCTGCAGTGTGTGTGTGTGTGTGCGCGTGCGTGTGCAGGGCCTGTGTCTCTGTTTATCAAGCTTTTTCATAAGACTAAACAAGTTTATGGTGTTTCTTTTGTGAGGGCCTCTTTCATCTTTATTTAATGTTGCTTCACCATGTGTGTACAGTGTCTGCTGCCATTGCAGTTCATTTGTAGGCCAAAAGCTCTACAAGCACAGGAATTTAGACCAGAAAGTAGCGTGCAAGTCTTATCACAGTATCTTAAATGCATTAATTCAACATCTGAGCAGCTTTGAATTTTCTTGAAGGGCAGATGTTTCATGCTGTTGAATCTCTCCCTTTCAGATCTGGATGAGTGCTCAACCAAACAACATAACTGTCAGTTCCTGTGCGTTAACACAGTGGGTGGCTTCACTTGCAAGTGTCCCCCTGGCTTCACCCAACATCACACAGCCTGCATTGGTAAATACAATGTTTGCAGAAAGTAGATTAACTAATCATCCATCTGAGTTTTAATCACATTTATGCCTCTATTTGTAAAATAACTTTTAGGCATTTACGAGTTTGACATTTTTACTGCATGATGACCTTGTGTAAAAATACCTCAGTGTCACTGGCTTCACTACTGTTTTAGTCAAGACCATCTAAACTAACCTAGACAAGACCAAGATTTTGAGGGAGGTGAGACCAAAACCAAAGGGGAATGAGATCTAGTACCAAGATCAAACCCATGAGAGACCATTTTCAAGATTACTGCTGTAATCATCAAAATGTAGTTTTTGCTGCAAACCTTTAAAGAAAATCTGCCTATGGCATCGCATTAGTGAGGTAACCTAGAAAAGGGCTCCAAAGTAATTGTTTGCGCTAGTGCACCTTACATCAGTTAGGTGCGCCACCACAAACTTGTCTGTAAGCAGACCTTTAACTACATGCTTCTTGTTCAGTAAATCTGACAAGCTGCTAATAAGTTATAAGTTAAACAGACAACCCAGACAACTCTGAAGAGCTAAATGTTAACTGCATTAGCTGCATGCACAGTTAGTAAAGGTGGCACATTGAGGCGGTGGACTTAACTCACTCAGAGTGCTTTATTATATATTTAATATCATACCGTTTGTCATCCTGCTATTTATACAGTAATACTGGTAGTCCTGCAAGCTGAAATTAGCTTGTTTAATAATTGGGGTATCTGCTCGGATATCCAGCCTGCAGTCAGTGGATTTACACACTTGTACCTTGCAAACTGTTGTTTTTTATTAAACAGCGCCAGCCTAGAAAACTAGATGGGTGGCACTCTTTTAGTTTCTGGAAATATTTTTTCACAGTCTTTTTAGTAAGCAAAGTAAAAATTTAGCAGCCAACCTTCAGCCAGCTGTCTAGCAGTGCACAATAACAGGTCGGGGAGGAAAAAAGCTCCAGTCACTGGCATTTTTTCTAGCGTCTCATTTAGGATTGGTAAGATGGAGAAATGTTAGCAATTTTGAAAACCTTGTTATACATTGCTGCCTGTAACCAGCCCATGCCTAACAAACTTCAGTTCAGACAGAGTACACTCTTTGGTTATTGCACACACATGTGAATTTTTCTCATATTTTAACCAAGAATAGATCATAATAGCTAAGCAATCAGCACATTAATGGGTCCTGACTGATATCCCAAAGATTTTATTTAGATTGAGAGGTTTGTCATTATAGAAACAGGCAGTGTAATTTGGTGTGGAACATTGGTGGAGGCTGTTCTGGGTATTACAAGCATTTTTCTTCCTGGACATATGGCAGCTTCCATTACCTCATATCAAATTGAGCACAGGGAACCCTCGGTTGGGATATTAGGAATGACCTCAGGCAATGACTCACGGGAGATGTTGATGTGTAAGCAATGTAAAAGTAATGAGGTTAGAAAAATATGGGTGTGGCATGAATAATAAAAACTGTTCATGTTTTTAGGCTTAGAGGATAGAACTGTAACCTTAAGAAATAAAAGGGTCTTTGGTGTGAATGCTCTTTGCTGGATACCTTAAGAATCTCCACCAGCTGTTAAAACATGTGAGATTTCACTTTGACTCTTCTGATTGTGTTCAGATGTTTGCCCTTTCTACTGAAAATATTTAAGTGCATTAAATAAAATAAATAATTCCAGCGGTTCAATTAGAAACTTTTTCTCAAAAGAGAAGTTTTTTGCAAACTTAGATTACCACGGATGAACATTCAAACCTTCATAAGTGAGCATTGGTCCAATACAGTCCTGTTAAGAAACATTTTAATTATTGTTTTACCTATGAGAACATGCTAAAAATATATATTGTCTTTACAGAATACTAAAATCATTCACAAACTTTTCTATCTTCAAAGAAATTTTAAAACCTGATCAGTTTTATTTTGATATGATACATGAAAGCCTAAAACTGACTGTATTTTACTTAAAATAATAGAGGTTAGTTTTCCAAAGTATTTATGTGGAGCTCCTGTCTAAAATAAACTCTATAAATTTTTTATATACTTGTTGGCACATTTAAAGTGAAAACTAGATATTTCCATACGCTGTCTGAAAATACACAACCTTCTTTTTTTCTCACGTTCTTGGTATTAAATCATGCTAAGTTATCCTGTTTTAGGCTACTTGGAATTACCTATTTTGTTTCTAATTGCTGCATGCCAAAATGAAAAGTGAGGTTATTTGTTTTTAATTTCTTCAAATCCAGAAATTTAAATACAATTACTTAGTGTTTCATAGTATCTTTCAAGTCTTTCAAACTGTATGACTTGGATCAGATGTTTTGGGTATTCTTCCAAAAGCTTCTAACAACAGTTTGCTGGGATTTTGGCCCATTACTCCTGACAAACTGTTTGTTGAAAAAATGTCTGTTGGCCGCCTTGCCTGGACAGACATTTGCAGGTCTGGCCACAATTTTTCTACAGAACTTAAACCAGGGGTTTGTGATGACCACTCCAAAGAATATGACTATTTTGTTAGTATCCTTAGGGTCAATGCCTCTTTGAAAGACCCATTTGTGTCCATGCTAACTTACTGGTGGTTTTTTAAGATGTTGCTTCAATAAATCTATTTCCTGAAGTGCACCATTCTCTACTGCAGCAAAACACCCCCACAACTTGATGCTCCCAACCTCATAGTTCACATTTGAGCCTCACCGTTTTTCCACCATGCGTAACAGGGGGTGTTATGGCCAAACGGTTCAACTTTATCCTCATCAAACCACAGGACATATCCAAACGTTAAGGTCTTTGTCCCTGAGGGCGTTTGCAAGCATTATTCAGTCTTTTTCTGTCGCTTTCAGAGTAATGGCCTCTTCCTCTCTGAGTGGTTCTTTAGCCCATGTTGACACAGGACTCCTTTCACTGTGGATAATTACTTTCTCTTACCAGCTTTAGCCAGCATCTTTACAGTGACCTTTGCTTTTGTTCAGGGGTTTATTTACACCCTTCTCACCCAGAACCCCTCCTCCTTTCTTTATGGTATAATAACTGAAGAGTTGAATTCAGCACTTTTATGCATCTGGAAATTGAACCCATACTTGAACCAGACCTTTGTAGGTCCATAACTAAGGTCATGTAATCATTTATCATCATCTGGGATTCCCCAAGTAAAAGAGTATAGTAGTCTAAATGCATGCAAAGTTATGGTTTTGCAGAATGTAAAAAACATTTTATTTAGCAAACAGAAATAATTTTGGTAATCCTAACTAATCTAAAACATTACAGATTTAGTGTGACATAATTTCAGACAGAGCAAAAAAGGTTGTGTGTATTTTTAAACAGTCGAAATATGGTTTCAACTGTAAGTCCAGGTCACGATCATCTTCCAGTTTGTACCCTTGTCTGAACCACCTCTCCTCTCTGCGCAGACAACAACGAATGTTCAACTGACCCAAATCTGTGCGGTTCCAATGGGGTCTGCCAGAACACTCCGGGTAGCTTCAATTGTGACTGCCAGCGGGGATACTCATTAGATCCCAATGGACAGAGTTGTGAAGGTATGATAACAAAAGGAAGAGTAATCAACTGATTGGTAACAGAAATGAAACACTTTCAGTCATCATGTTGGGTGTTGGTCCCTGACAGACATGGACGAATGCGACGGAAACCACAGGTGTCAGCATGGCTGTCAGAACTTAGTGGGTGGCTACAGGTGCAGCTGTCCCCAAGGCTACCTGCAGCACTACCAGTGGAACCAGTGTGTTGGTGAGGAGTTTTGTTTTTTCATGACAAATATAGAATCTCTTTATGACACATGATGCATTTTAAGAATTAGTTTTTATCAGTTTCTCGAGAAAGTTTTTTACCATCTTCTAGTTATTCAAAAAATGTACATTTGTCAGACATTGACAAAGTATTGTCATGTTTGTTTACTTCCCAACTTCCTGTGACCCAGATGAGAACGAGTGTCTGAACAGCCAGATCTGCGGGGGAGCGTCATGCCACAACACCCTAGGCAGCTTCCGCTGCCTCTGTCCCACCGGCTTCAACTACGAGCAGTCCGCTGGAGACTGCACAGACATCAACGAGTGCTCCACCAGCCACAACCCATGCAAGTTTGGCTGCTCTAACACAGATGGGGGCTACCTCTGTGGATGCCCACCTGGATACTACCGCGCTGGACAAGGGTACATTTAAGACGTGCTGTGAAAAAAGCAGCTCCCGTGTGCTTTCTGTTTGACTGATTGCTTTGTTTTGGCTTTAGGCATTGTGTCACAGGCCTTGGCTTTACAAGTGGCAGTGTAAGTGGTGGACAAGGAGGTGAGGTGGATGACAACTCACTCTCACCAGAAGCCTGCTATGAGTGTAAAATAAACGGGTACCCAAAGAAAGGACGCAAACGTCGCAGTGCCAACTCAACACATGATGGTTCTCTGGAAGACATGCAGGTAATCTGTATGCAGGATTGAAGACACAGAGATCATAGACACAGGTCATTTTATTTTTAATGAAAACTTGAGCATTTACAGATATCAACTGAAAAACGTTGACTTGAGAAGTTAGCCTAATCTAGTGTGGGTAGTTTTTGCTATTTGTCTCGTTTTGTTTCTAGTAAGGTGAAGAAAAGCTTTTTTTAAAATATTTAGGTGCTCAAAATATGTATGACTGACACATCATAAGTTGGAACTTCAATTCTACTGCAGCCACTACCACACTTGGTCATTAATGTCATCGGAAGGTTTGTTACTTTGTTTGACCTTTTGTTTTGATAAATTGACATTTTTATTAAAGTAGAGAATCAAAATTTTAATGCTTTTAAACTGACCACAGTAATGAATGACTTTTTCATTAGGCACATTTTAAATATGAATTATCATACATATATAAATATGCTTTTTTGTAAATCCACACATATTATTCTCTACTATGATCTGAGGAAACAAGAATGAAGAAAATCTAAAGTACACTGTAAAAGAATTTATACCCCTTGAAGTATTTTGTCATATTACAACCACAAATCTTTGGCAGTGTAATGTGGCTCCAGCTATACTGCTAGAACAGGAACCTCAACCCCCTTCTCAGGTAATGTGCCCTCTCTAATAGGTTTTCAGCCAGGGTTGCCCTGTGTTTGCTTAATCCATCTTTCTATCAGATCTGACCAACTTCCCTGTCCCTTCTGGAAAAAAAAGGATAAGCATGCCCACAGAATGATGCTGCCAACCCCATAGGTCACCGTGGGCATGGTGTTTTCAAGTTGATGTGCATGTAGTGTTTCACATGCACATGTAGGCCAAAAAGTTCAGTTTTATCATCTCACCACAACAGCTTCTTCAAGGTGTGTACTGCGTCCCTTACAAGGCTTGTGTAAATTTGCAAATTGGACTTTTTATGGCTTTTAGGTGTTGTGCACAACTAATAGTTGTCATGCGCTTTAAACTTCTCCACATCTTTATCCCAGACCTGTTTACTTTCCTGTTGTTTGTTCTCTAATGTTCTATATTGAACCTCTGAGGCCTTCAAAGAACAGTTGTATTTACACTTGTCACACACAGGTGGGCTCTATTTACTAATTAGGTGACTTCTGAAGGTATTGATTGGTTGAACTGGGCTATATTTAGGGATATCAGATTAAAAGGTGGTGAATATATTTATGTGCAACTCTTTTTAGATCTTTAATTTGTAAAACATTTTAAGAACTAGGTATCATTTTCCTTCCACTTCATAAGTATGTGCTACTTTGTGTTGGTCTATCACATAAAATATGTGTTTTCTGGTTGTAATGAGACTCAAAAGGTCACATTTAAGGGGTATCAAGACATTGCAAACTACTATAAAAACAAGTTTACTGTTATCAGACTGCGAAGCTTGCTAAATAATGATTGCTGTCATCTGTCAGCATTTAACTAAAAGAATTAACTTAAAGAAATACCAATGAGCACAGACAGTGATCTGGCCTTAGAATTAGTTCTGGTCTAAGGTGAACTTCACCTGAAATTTGTATTTTATTTCTTCAGCTCACTGAGGATAACACAGTAAGCCTGGCCAGCATGGACATCGAAAACACGCTCCATTTGCACCTGAACGTCAGCGACCTTAGCAACCGCGACCACATCCTTCAGTTTACCCCAGCCTTGTCCACACTCAGCGACCATGTGCGCTACAGCATTGACAACGGGAACATGGAAGGTTTCTTCAAAATCAACCAGAAAGAGGGTGTTAGTTACCTGCATTTGAGTAAGAAAAAGGTCCTCCCTCCAGGGGCGTACAACCTTGAGATCAGCAGCGTCCCTCTCTACAGGAAGAAGGAGCTGGACGAGCTGGAGGACCAACACGATAAAGACTACCTCACTGGACAGCTGGGAGATGTACTGAAGATGAGGGTGCAGATCATCCTACATTAACCATCACCAGACTGAAAGGGGCAATGTTGCTGGCAGCTCCTGATCCAGCGTCAGGCTCACGCTGCCCTAAAGGCCAAACAATTGAGACTCTGGATCAGTAGTTAGGTGCAACAAGGGGCTCGCCACCAAAGAGACAAAGAGGGGAGGGAGGTTACAGCACCATTTGATCACCAAAGATGATTCTACATATCATTGATACAGATTCTATAAAAAAAGAAGAGGAGCTGAGTGAGACAACGTTCAATTTAAGTCCAATAAAATACAACTCCAGCTGTGTTTAAAGCACCATCAAGGGTGTGAATAGGTTTTTATTTTATTGTTAATTGTCATATGATATGTGGAATCAGATGGCACTTGGAGGGGCATGTGGTCTGCAGAAAGCTATTTTATAAACTCAATTTTGTCTGAAGAAAATGGGTTGAGTGGCAATAGTCTGACATCAGTTCATTTCCTCCCCTTGTGTAGTTAAGGAATTTCTTCTTCCCCAAATGCTGAAAGATGAAATGTTTAGGAGAGGGAAGGAACCCACTGTGGGCTATTAAGATGTAACCACATCTGAGCTTGAATGAATCCTACTGCCTATTTAAACCCTGCTTTTCCATCTTTTCTACTGATCCAATAATCCGTATCTACTGGTGCTAACAACACGTCCACTTAGACTTCCAAATGCACTGCACTACAATACAAACCTTAGTAGTCACATATGATCCCATCGGTCATTCTGAAGATTTTGTCCTTGCCGCTGCAACAACTATCATCAAAGCCTGTCTGCTTTCTTCTGTGTAAGTAAATTGTGTTTATACTGTAATAATCAGTGCCACTTTTAATCTATAAAGCATTTGTAAACTATAGGAAGCCCCTGGAATAGAGGGGGTCATAATGGTGCTTATAATGACCAACTACTTCCTTTGTTAACAGTGTATACAGACATGCAGTACACACACCCACACACATTTGATGATGCCAAACCTGGGCCTTCATGATTATGCACTGAGGTCTCTGTGGCCATACGTCTCTCACAAGGAAATTCAGTGCTGCATTGTTACAGACCAGCCTGTTCTCTGTTCACATCAGTGAGGGTTTAGTTGTAAATCCACACAATAAAAACATACTTTTTTTGTGTATGCATGTGGTTTTATTCCCCTCCATCTCTTTCATCCTGGCCCAAATAACATGAAGTTATAACTGGCAGCTGCAATCAACGCTGATCCTCCTCTGCAGTTATTTGATCAAAGTGAAGTACTACACGATCTCTAAATGTTTTGGCTAGCGCAAGTCAGATTAGGCCAAATGACTGGATGTGGTATGCTGAAATATATTACACTTTCTCCCGATTTTGGAGAGTTACTGCACTTTGAAGCATAAATTCAAATTATTGTCCTGTACTGCCCCCATGTGGAGATTTGGAAAACTGTGGAGGGTTCTTTTATAAAACAAAACCAGTGCAATGAAGTGTTAATAGTAAAAAGAAAATAGACCAGATTTCTATCAAAAGAAGTTTATTAGCACCTTATTTTTATAACCTTAATATGAACAATTTACTCCTAATCCAGTAACATTTGGAGCTTTTAGTTGCGCCCAGTAGATCCAAAGCCTCCAGCACCACGGTCAGTTTCATCAAGTGTCTGTGCAAAAAAGAAAAAATTAAACTGAAAAAATATAAATTAAAGTTAATTTACTGGTGTATATAGACAATTTGGAAATGCACATGCAAAAATTTCTAAACACTAAAAACATTATTTGTAAAAGTGATGTTATTAAACCATTTCTAATAAACACATATTGGTATTTTTCCAGTAGATGCACCCTGAAGGAGGAAAATGGTAAAACTGTAACAAAACTGAACATTACCCTCATGTTTTGAATTACTCTCTTGCACTAGTTCATTTTAAGACTAACTGGAAACACCTGAAAGGCAGGTGTGTAAATTAAGCCAGTAAGGTTGCCGTTTACCTCTTCCTCCACCAGATCTGGGTAGCAGATCTTCTCACACACCAGCTGAGCAACTCTGTCACCCTTTTTCACTGTGAGGAACAACACAAAACAAGTATTAACTTGGATGAAAGACAGCATGCTGAATTTTATATCATTCTGCACATAAGATCTGCATAAATATTGATTGCGCATTCTATCCTATCGATTCCCTGGGAGATAAATAAAATAGCATGAGATAAAACATTAATTGCAGTGGCCAGACAAAGTTATCGTGTTTTCAGACATTTTTGAAGTTCCTTTATATAGTATCATGCTTCTAAGGATAGAAACTTTTAGTATAGATGTGCATTTCTTAACTGTGATGTAAAGATCTAATTAATTCAGCAATATGGATAAAATGTTAACAAATTTGAAAGTTGAAAAAACAAATATATCTTATGAAATCCAAATTGTTTTTACCTTACCTTTGGATAATATCCCATGTGAAACTGAACGTTTTTTAGCACAATTATGCATTTGCAAGTGAAATAAAATATTGACACAGAAGCCTGGATTAAATCAAATTTAACCAAAGTGTGCTTGAACAGTTAGGTGAAAATCTCACCACTAGAGGTCATATTTCCCGGCACTGTATTCCTCTAGGGGCATAAAATGAGCTTGAGCATTATGTCTCACAATGGAGTTAAATATGTTTAGCATTGCTGGCACCTTTTAAGAAAACGTCATACGCCAATGACAGAACTCACCTTCAAATGTTTCCTTGCCAAAGTTGAAGAGCACAACACCTAAATTCCCCCGGTAGTCTTCATCTACAACACCAGCTGTGAAAACACAAGCAGATAAATGGCTGATCTGATGGTGTGAATTTGAGGCAGACATTTTTGCTCAGACTCACCGCCGACATCAATAAAGTGTTTAGCTGCCAGTCCAGATCTTGGAGCTGAAAGGAAGAAATACACAGGCTTGAATTCACATGAGCTAAACAATAAGTGTGGCTGAGGAGCACAATCAGCATGTTAGATACTCACCAACTCTGCCGTAACAGCCATGAGGAATAGCAATCTGAATGTCTGTCTTTACGATTGCCTTATCCAGAGGACCGATAGAGTAATCATAAGCACTGTTGTGTCAAATAAAGAGAGACGCAGTTGACATACAAAATAATTACAACTGTTTTGGGCATGGTGTAATACGGGACAGTGCAGAACACTTCTCTAAACTCATTTAGATTTTTGGGTACTGTAAAACACACACACGCAAAAAGGAGTGCCTATTTTGTTAAAACAGTGTATTAAACATATTTGGTTGCAAAGAAAAGACCCAGTCCCAAAGCAAAGAACAATGGAAACTTACCTGTAGAGGTCAAACCCTGCTGCTTTTGCAGAACCTCGTGTAGGTGTTGTGGCATGCTCCGAAAGCTTAGAAAACCTAAGCACGCTTTTTTCTTCTTCAGGCTTTGTTTCTGTCCTTGCTCTTTTGGATGGAGAAACTGCAGATACATCTGTAATATCAAGGGCGGGCATGATGGCAAAGTTGGTAGTTTACAGTATAAAACTGACCCAAAGCGAACTATATTATTCTAACTAAAACAACTACGAGTTTGCTAAACTAAAGTTAAAAACTGCGGTTTTCTCTTTTGAGCGCTTTCTTCGCCAAAAATCCCGCGCAATTTAAGAGTAGCTCCGCCTGCATACGTCACGAGTTACAACACGGAAATAGAATTATACACACAAATATACAAATTATTTAACTCCATTACCTCGAATAACCTTTTCAAAATATTAAGTTATGAATTGGATATAACCTCATTATAAATCGGAATAAAACTTTGTTACTATGGCAACTGTAATTATCGTAACGCTCGGAATAATGTCGCGACAGTTGCGGGTGTAAACAAACTAAACCTTAGAGCTCTATTAGCTTAAAGAGTAAAACGAAGCCATTTAAGACGTATAGCTCTGCTTTATGCGGATATCATACCATTATTAAACAATAAGGTGACGTTCGCACTGTCTGAGTACAACATGTAATATAACCTTGCACGAAAACCAAAGCGGTCAGTTACTAAATGCTAGGTAGGCTAGCAAAGCTAACGCTGCGTTTTCCATCTTGCTTGCCTTTGTTTTTTGGGAGCATCTGCGTGTGAAACTGTCTATCCAACAAACGCGGAGTAGCTTTAAACACCGACAAGCATTGCTGAAGGTCCTTGACTCTGAAATGTATTGCTTTCATAATTCGTTTCCTAACAACCACCGATATACAGCTTACATCAGCTCGTGTCCTGCCAGTGGATTGATATGGCAAGCCAACTGTGCCACAAAACGCCACTTTTACTATACGTCTGGGAAAAAGGTCACGCAAAAAAAACGCCGTTTTATAAGTTAGAACGCCGTTAAATACGGCGAAAATCCCATCAAAACGCCGTTTTATATGGCCAATTCCCATATCTCATTACTGGAATTATCATGTTACATATTTTCAATCAAAACAAGACTGCCCAAAAAGGCATGCACCTGTAGTTCCTTCTGCGTGTCACAGTCCTGAATAATTATCCAGGGGCTCTTTATCTTTACTCAAACATGTCTCTCAAAGTGCAAATACAATAATACAGTACAAACATCTTTTCATCTACACAATTATTCCCTCACTTGTACATTAAGTAGGTATATTCTGTATATGGTGGTTATAATCTGATTAAATCCAGGAAAATAAATTTATGTTGTATTATTTTTCTATAAACAACTTTAGAAATATAAAGTTTTTTGGTATGCCTTTTTTATTTCCCAGTGTTTATTTCTATGATTTATTAATGTATTTTCAGAATCTACCAATACAGTGGGGCAAAAAAGTATTTAGTCAGCCACTGATTGTGCAAGTTCTCCTACTTAGAAACATGAGAGAGGTCTATAATTTTCATCATAGGTACACTTCAACTATGAGAAACAAAATGAGAAAAAAAAATCCAGGAAATCACATAGTAGGATTTATAAAGAATTTCTTTGTAAATTATGGTGGAAAATAACTATTTGGTCAATAACAAAAGTTCATCAATAGCGTTTTTTTGCGTGACCTTTTAACCCCACGCATAAAAGTGGTGTTTTGTGGCACAGCTGGCTTGCCAAAGTTACTCCTGCTACCACTTTAATCATGCAGTCCCTTCCAGAACACAAACTATGCGTTTTGCATAAAAGTAGAGACATTTGTAACCTTACGTGAAAACGCAGATGAAATAAGATGAAATAAATATAGTAAAAATAATAATAATAATAATTTCCAGTCCCACGTAATTTTTTTTGTCATCAGTTTCATCTTAGTCTGCCGCTCGTTTGGTAATAAATCATTTTCTTACACGTTTCTGTTATTATTTAGTATGCCAACATGACCTACAGCTCCCTTCCTAATTGAAAGTCTTCTTGTTTGAATAACTATGCCACATTTCCCATGACATTGTGTCCTCAAAATAAACTAGCCTCTTATTTCTGGGGCTTATCAGATTTGCTCACATTCTCCTGGTTAGTTCCAAGATGGGCAAACATCTGTATTCCTCATAACATATAGGTCTGTGTCATAATAAAACTATGTATTTATAGAAGTATACAAGTAGTACCACATAATATACCACACCTTTGCAAAGGTATTCATACCCATTGAAATCTTTTATATTTTGTCAAGTAACAACTACAAAATTCATTGTATTATACTGGGATATTATGTGACATGTTGACACAAGGTAGTGCACACTTCTGAAGTAGAAAGAAACTGATGGCTTTCAACATACTGACAAATCTGAAATCTCTGAGAATAAACTAAAGACATATGGACTCTAATCAGGTGACTTTTGAATGCAATTTGGTTTTATTTTGTACTTAGTATTAGTATTTGGTATACATTGCTTTTTATATTGTGAGAAAATCAATATGATGTCTTCCCTCCATTTCAAAATTATGCACTACTGTGTGTTCATCTACCACACAAAGTCCTAATAAAATACACAGAATCTTTTTTGTGTAAAATAATCTGGAAAAGTGGAATGGATACTTTTAATACATATCACTTAAAAATCCCAAGCATGGAAAAAGAACCCAAACCAGAAATTATCAAAAGTTCTAAGTATTTATTTTTTTTCAAATATTCCCATTTATTTAAATATAATCACACAATGATGGGTAAAAAGACAAAAATAATTTTAATAGTATTTTGAATCAATTGTTTTTAAACAAAAAGTGTGTTGTGGTAATGAAATTAAAACATTGAAGCAACATTAGGTGGACTGAGTAAACAATATGCAATATAATGTTCTCTGTATTTTAAACTTTAAGAATGTGTACAAAAAAGAATTAAACCAGTATTACAAACAGTGAACAAAGTACTAATATTAACTTAAGACAGCATCATAGCCTATTGGTGATGATTTATTAAAGCTTTTTGACTTAAAAAAAATATCCCGAATACATCCACTCCAGTATCCTATGTACATTTATATAACAGTCACAGAATTTAAACACTGCAGCAGTGTCTTGTTCTATAATAGAAAACTGCAGCATTTCTTAGTAGCTACACAGTGAGGTAATGCTAAAAAGCTGGCAGCAGCATCACACATTGCAATAATGATGTTGAACTGCTTCAAATCTTAATGACACATTTTATATAACTGTCATATTATCTAGGTAAGGTAAGGTAAGGTAAGTTTATTTATATAGCGCTTTTCAGTAACGAGACACTCAAAGCGCTGTACATACAATTACAATACAATCACAAAGAACACAGAAAAACAAATCAAATGCTAAGAAATCTAAAAATCTATGAATCCTTCTGAGAAATCTAAAAATCTCTGGTCAATATTACAATGATACAGATAACATTAATAATCCTTTGGGTTTTACTGGTAAGAGCTGGTTCTAAACCAATCTTTCTAAAGAGGTAATTATATCATTAAGTCCTCTATGTAGGGGAAAGCATCTTGTGCTAAGAAGTCTCATCATTCCAGTGAATTCTAACTAGTGAAGCTGAGTCACTGGTACAAAACAGCTTTGATCCACATTTTCAGGTGCTAATAATATATTGCTTTTACTGGTGCTAAAGTTGAACTAAGTAATCTAATTAAGAAAGCTGGGTCATTGGTGTAAGAGCAGCTAAAGTCCAAGTTACTAATAATGTTTGGTTTTTGCTGGTAAAATCTATGAAAAGTAATGAAATCACACATTTAGGTAAAGTAAGATAGGAGGGAAAAAAATCATATTTCAGACTCTATTCTTAGCAGAATAGAGTCTGAAACAGTACAAAAAAAAACCTCAGCAGGGGTAAGCAACACAAACATAAGTAAAGATTCAGCAAAGGTACGGTGGGATCTTGAGGGTGCGAATATATAAGTCTGAGTGTGTTTGCAAGGAGAAAATGCGAGTGTCGTCCACCGAGAGCAAGAGAAAAAAGCACACCCTCTAAATCCCTTTTTTTCATTTCTGTTTATTATATTACGTGTTTTCTTTATTTTTTTAAATATGTATCAGAGCATGAACATATAACTGATGTGGGTCTGGAAAACTGTCTCACTCATATTCCTGTACCCTCATGAACATAGCTCAAAGTAATGTCTTTGTAATGCTCCTTCCAATCCAGCTACATTGTTCTTTGGTGTTTAGCCTTTGACGTTCTCATGAGTAGAAAGTAAGAACACTCTTGTGGTTGCCTCTGATAAGCAGAGTGGGTGGGAGGTCCTTTGTCAGAATGTCCAGCCAGGCCATGTAGAGGAAGTCAGAGACGGATCCCTTACGAGCGATGGGCATGCTCCTGCAGAGGGATAACCACACAGAAAAACATTGAATTATTGTGGAGTAGTTTAGGTGGTTGAATATTATTTGGACATCCGCTGCTTATACTTACACAACAATCAGGTTGGCTGATTTGGAGTATTCATGAAGGAGCTCATTTAGTCGTACCTGGAGGTTGGTCTGTAAAACAGCAGGAGATATTTTTGAATTAAATTAATGAATTCCAATTGAATTACCTTGAAAGAATCATACTGTTATTCCCCACCTTCTCTTCAAAGCTGCTGAGCTCTGCATCTGTGATTTTCCAGGGATACTCCTTCTGCATTCCTTCAGCATGATCCCTGCCTTTAGACCCCTCATGTAGACGGAAAGGCTCAATGATGTCTTCTAGTTTCTTTAATCTGGAGGAACAGCAGATAAGAGGAAGAGGATGAGCTGACTTTATTATGTGTGTATCACTAACTGATCAACTTGACTGTAACGGTAGTCAAATCTGTAACTGATTGAAGGCGGTTACCTGTCATTGTGGGGTTTAACGTGGATGTCATCGATGACAGTGATGTCGCTGCATTTAATTCTGAATTTGTGTAGCAGAGACTTCATCCTGCAAGCCAATTCATCACACAAACCGATTCAGCCTCATTTCAGTGCATCAGTTATTTTTGGCATCTTAACGTCTGCATGATAAGTGAAAACCAATACTGCAACATGAATTTGTTGACTCACTCCTCTTTGTCTATCTCACTCCGTCCCAGCTGCCCTGCAATGAAGATCCTTAATTTGGAGTCTTTCCACTTCTTCCTGGTCGTGAGTATGTAGGGAATCAGCAGTGTAAGACCTGAGAGAAAAAAAGATAAGTCAATTGTAGGACTTTAAAAATATTTAATTGTTTTTCTGGCATGTGATTTTTTCCCTTTTTCAATTCATACTGATTTATAATATGTTTTTAAGATAATAAAACAGACTTAAGGTGCTTTTTATTGTCTTGATTTTCCTAGTTAATCTTTTTCCTTCAAGAGAAAGGATCTAAGGGCTGAATCTCATTTTCCATTGCTTGGGATTACCCCTAACCCTCCTCTTCTCCCTATTCCTTGGCACTGTATGTAAACAGTTACCAATCTTGCAGTAGACAATTTTTATGCTTCTTACAAAAAAAAAGTATAATACCATAAGTAAACTAATGAAAAATGTATGTAGTTAAATGTAGTAAGATTATTGATAAAATATAGCCAATATAACAAGTTCCGAAATAACAGACATTAGATGTTGAAATCTTCAAACATATTTGAAGCATACTGATGACTAGTACAACTATGCATATACTGAAATACGTTCTATATTTATTCAATGCCAGCCCAGTGCATCAGATTTCACGTCACTAGGGCTTCTCAAACTTTTTATGAATAATTCTTATCTACGTTTTTCAATTACAGCCCAACTGTCAAGACATTTTAAAGTTGCACTACAACAAGAGTTGGACTTTCTCAGTTTGTTGTGTTTTGTCACAAATAAATAAATAAATAAACGGAGCTGAATTGAACTGAACTGAACTACATGGAATTGAAGGCCCCTTAAATACAAAATTCTAAGAAGATGTTTCTCAGCGACCCCAACCCCAAAATCCAGTATGGCTGCCAAACGTTAAAAATAAGCATAATAGTTTATTTGCATTCCTGGCCGTTGGCGTGTAATTAAATCCTTCACACACACAACCTCTATTTGTGAAAATGTCCTAGTGTTTGATTCCATTATTATTGCTAATAATAGTTAGCCTGGACACTGTATAACAATTGACAAATTCTACAGTTTCTTCTGACTTGCAACTATTATTCCCAAATCCAAGACTTCAAGCTAGACATTGCTTTGGTTATTGTACCATTAAAACTAAGAAAATGTTTAGATTTGAGTGCACATTTTCAAGCCCAGTTCCTGCCCATTAGTTTCCAAGTGAGATCTTTAAAAATCAGTTTTTAGGGATCAAAGAGCTGCTACTAGCCCCTTCTTTACTCTGCTGAACTAAATGGGACACCCTACCCAGGGTAGGAATTATGGCTATTTGCCAAAAACAAAAGCAAAAAGATAGAGGGTGAAAAATCCAAAACTGCAGCCAAATCTTCTTTATGCAATCATCTGCCATCAAAACTACCCATTTGTTCTGTGATGACATTTATATACGACAGTTGGTAGTTGTTATAATGATTGCTAACTGTGTTTGGATTGTTTTCAATTTTTTTGTTTTATTTTATCAACAAACTGTTACTGTTTCTAGTCTTTTTTGACTGCTTTGTTTTCAGGAAGGATCGGATGTGTCTGTGCCGAGGATTCCGTCACAGTGTGAGAAATTTACCCATCAAAAGGCTTTCCTGGGGTATTGACACCTACCTCCATCGTCAAACAGCCACCATACATCAATGGTTCCTTTAGGCTGTTTCTTCTTAAACTGACCACTGGCCTCCACCAGCCTCTCATTCATTTTGGCAACCTGCGGAGGCGGGGGCCCGCAAACTGACACTGGCAGGGAGAAAGAGAGAGAAGACACAGGAAATTATCCTCAGTTTATGTAAGGGTATGTGGAGAGTTTACTTGAATGGGAACAGGAGGACATTTGAGGTGGACTGGTCATTAATAAACAGACACAAGTATCCCTCAGGAGGATTTAAGTGGCATACTAACGAGCCTCACTGTCCTGCCAGGATGGAGCTCACTAGTGGTTGTGTGTGATGCAGAGACAGAGATTGATAGAGTGGGAGGCTGCAGGGACCCTCTCCTGTCTGGCTTAAAAGACTGCTCTTAAAAGATGCTTCTCAAAGTGGAACAAATGGGAGCATATTATTGGATTACACCCACATCTTTAGTAGGAGCGCTGATTTAATTAAGCCTCAATAGCAGTGTTGGGAAAAGTTCCAAAGAAAGATATGTGAGTCATTGACTTCAGTTGTTAAATGTATGTTATTCTTTGACTCGGTGAGAATGTGTAAAGCAGAGTTTTTACACATTTAAAAATCACCCACTGATGCATCCTCTGATTTAAATAGCATAGATCCAGGCTTATCTGAAATGTTATGATGAACATATCTCCAAGTAGATACCTCTGGTTGTGAGCACTTGTTGAGATGAATTTCTGGACTTCCTAAAGAGTCCCTTTGCTCTCCCTTCATTCGGTATCATCTCATTATCCAATGCTTGCTGCTCCTTCGCTGCCTTCAGCATTTCCTCTGAAAAGCACAATCAGATAACCAATCAGATGCAGAGAATACTTATGTCATTAATCAGAATTATCTGGGAAACAATGTCCATTTGTTTCAATTTTGTGCCTTAGTGCATTTATCTGCTGCTTATTGCTACTGTCCCATTTAAACTATATTGTGCTTCCATTCTACTTCGTTTAGCCACAGATATTGTCACCGCTGCTTTCTTTTTATGTCTTTTACTACGTTTCACTTCTACGGTATGAATCTCATGCAATGAATAATAAGATTATACAACACAACATGCCGTGTAGTAGTGGCTTGATTGGGAGTACTTGCTGCATCAGATCAGCTAAAATGTACAGGATGTAAAGTCTGTTTTCCACGAAATTAAAAGGAGAACAACTTTATAATACTATAAAGACTGAATTAGTAGAACTGCTTGTTTGTTATCGATTGATCAAATTCTGGTGAATCAGGGATATGTCACACAACATAAAAGCACATGGAAACAGTTTTGCTATGTAATTTTGTTTTCATATTTTATTATATTTTTTATTTTTGTTTTTTAACCAAGTCACCTTAAAACCTGCTTATCATGTTTTTCTGTAAATATTGTGGCATTTCTCAAAGTTAATGGTGTTTGCTTATAATGTAAAATAAATCTATAGGAATTATTACTAAAAATGCTTTCATTTTATAGACTGAATGTACCCACTTTTGTTTGTAAGTTTTTGTAAAACAGATTTTTATATTTTAGTAGGTCATCTGATAGTCCCTATAATATATATTTTTTTTCTTAATGGTTTCCTAATTATATTTTTATGGTGATTGGTAACACATCATTGTATTTGTTGCCAAATGGAAATAAATCTCTGTGCACCTAAACAAAAAAACTCCCCCGAAAAACAATGATTATCTGTGATTGTTTTATAGTATCGTTCCAAGTTTTATCTGAAACAGACCGACCTCTATTATTATTCTGCAGAGTAACGTTTCATGATCAAGGTTCTTATCAGATAAGGTCAACTACTTTTTTACTACTTTTTTTATTTAAGATGTTAAAAAACAAGTCAAAGTGTTTAATTCTCTTAGGGTTTTGGGGACTTTCTTCTTGCTGTTTTGTATGATATATTTTGCCTTAAACAGGAATCTAAAATCTCAATTCAAAAATACATTTTTGCCTTCTTCCATTTAAAATAAAATCTATCAAGGGCCACAAAACGTCCTTCTCCCTAGAAGTATTATTTTATAAATGAAAGAGCAAATTGAGGCGTGTCCCTATCTAAACACCTTTAACATATTTATTTTTTACAGCATCATGTTTACATTAGATACACCTCATTATTTCCCATCAAAATAAGAAGAGTATGTAAATATTGTTTTGTTTGATGCATAAAAATCTAGTAACTTCAGATAGGTGTGCCAAACTTCCTTTCTATTATCCTTCCCGAAATTCAAATTAGTAATGTTAAAAAGTGTATATATATATTCCTACTGGATTCAGTTGCAAATCAAAGCATACACTGTAAAAAGCAAGTAAATGCCCATTATCTTGGTAGTCAAACTAATCCTGTATTTAGCGTTGCTAATGAATTGCTCTTTAAACAATGTAATTGTAGTCTTTGTGAAGTGAAGCAAACACTGGTAGTTCAACCTGCGCATCTTTTTGTATTACTGTTGTTTATGCACAAAATACATGGTATTAGATGATGCAACTACTTTTACTGCCATGGTCACATATCAAAATCATTTTTGGTCAAAGTTACAAAGAGCCAAAGCAGCAGAGCTGAAGACCATAGCTGTCAGTTGCAAACCCCTGACCGAAAAGTTTGTTTTATAAACTTGAATAATGAAATATTGATGAAGAAGATTCTGTATAATGATCCACACAGTAACGTCATACTGACCTTCTGCATCAATAAGATGCGACACATCCAGTCCCTGGTTGATCCTCAGCACCACTGTCCCATAATCAAAGTCAAATGCATCACTGTCATAAAGAGCAACCGTGCATCAAGTTATGTCGACCTGCTTGACATTTCTAATGGCTGAGTGTGATTTTAGCATGTTTGCGTGTTTATTTGGGATACTTACTGCAGTATTCCCACATAACTTTGCACTGCCTCTGCTTCTGCCGTTCTCCAGTTTCTCTTGAAGCCAATCATTAAGGTGTTAGGCTTCATGCGGCCAAGACCAGAAGCCTGCAAACAAAGCAAAAAACTTCATAGAATCTCATAAAACAAGCCGTTAACTGCAGCAACACAGACAGTTTGTTACGTCGCAATAAGAAAACCCAATGGACTTATAAACAATTTCCAGAAACTTTCAAAATGTCCTGTAGAAGAGAATGCTATGTCTCTGTTTTACAGCCAGAAGTTATGACTGGAGCAGCCAGCAGATATCTCTTTATCTGCAGGAGCTTATCCAGTGCAGTGTTAATCAATTATAGCTTATATTCTTGCTGTTATCTGTGCTGTTTTGAAGTGAGCAATCCTGACAATGAATAGTGGCCTTTTCTCAAGAGCGTCATAGTCAGGTCCATAAGAATGTTTCACTGCTTCTCATTTACTCCCTTCTACCTGCTGCTTCAATGTCCTGACAAGTTTCTTAAGAGTCATTACAAAGAAGTGCACAGGCAGTAAAAAGATTGACACATGGTTCTGCACATCTGCCACGTTCCTGTGATATGATTCCACAATTTGCACATTATTCTAGAGGAAAATTCATGTTACTTGTTTTTGTTTTCCTGCCTTTTTACAGACATGTTGTGTATATGACGTCCACACTGACCTGCAGCAGACTCTCTGCACCTTCCCTGAAACTGTCGCAGGCCACAGCAGCATAAAAAACTTTGCGTTTGGTCTTATTGAGCCACTGCTGGTTTTTTTCAATCACAGTATTCATCTCCTGCTGGATTTCCGATCTTGGACCCTGAAAAGGTTGGAAAAAGTACAGTTTAAATGAATTCTGAACAAACACTTTCCACGCACATTTCTTTCACATTCAGGACACGCATGGGGTGCTGATGTCCAGTGCATTAACATTTCTCTCGTCCCTGTTTGGCATTCTATTGACTATGTACTGGGTTTCAAATCAGCAGTTTTACAGTCATACAAGTTTGGAATTGTAATGTTAAAAAGAGAAATATAACAATGCTACAGGACACTTGTAAATAATATATTACAACATAACCTACCACCAAAACCTCACAGCTGAGACAGAGTCCATAGTTTTTGGTGATGGAGTGAGCCAGATCTAGGAGAGCTGGCCTGACCCGTGCTGGCCCAGTTAGAGCCAAAATCTGAGGCCTGAGTAAGAAAACAGGAGTGTATCATTGTTACTCTGCATTTCATCATGAAACCTTCCTGTTTTTATTAGATCATCCACCACATTTTTAGGCACATTT
Source organism: Girardinichthys multiradiatus (assembly GCF_021462225.1). Taxonomy (NCBI): domain Eukaryota; kingdom Metazoa; phylum Chordata; class Actinopteri; order Cyprinodontiformes; family Goodeidae; genus Girardinichthys; species Girardinichthys multiradiatus. Next base: position 17,425,390 of record NC_061797.1, read on the forward strand.
TTTCAACTGCTTCTTTAGACAAATAGTGAATCAGCTAGTCAATACATTTAGACATCCAAATGTAAAGTCCAATATCAAATATGTGCAACCAACAAATCTGCAGCAAGTGTGTGGTGCTAGATCATATAAATAAGGCCTAAAATCTCAGAGGAATGTTTCCAACTTAAGCCATCAACAATTAAGGCAGTCCTAAAGGCTAAAGGGGGTACAGCTCGATACTAGCAAGTTGTACCTAATAAAATGGCCAATAAAATGAAGTAAAGATGTTTCAGATTTGTACCTGAAGTTCTTGACATGATCTTCCACACTGGCTAGAGATAAAGCGTTGCTGACAGCACTCACAAAGGTCACCGCCTGTGTGGACGATCCCCAGTTCACATCTGCAGACAGAGTTTTAGGTTTGTCAGAGGTAAGTTCCTGTTAGTTCCTCTAGTCTTAATGTCTGAAGCACCTACAGGCGTATTAATAAGCTCACCCGGTTTCTTTACTGTGACGTAAATATAGAGCAGAATTTCAATGCCATATGTGAGCAGAGCAGCCCACCAGTTGATGACAAACATGACCACACAGCAGAGCAGGGCTCCCAGCAGAGACATCCACATGTTGTAGTATTTATATGCTGGTCTCCATCCTGGAGAAGCACCACAAAGAGGATGGTTGTTCAGACTTATTTATACTAAATCAGCTTTGTTTGTTTTTTTCTTCAAAATATCTCTGGCTTAATGTATTCACAATCAAAAATATTCAAATACCCAGGAAAAATAACTCAACATCATATTGATGGATAAAGAATTTAATGTTTTTATTCTTTGAGCTGCTTGATGGAAACTCACCTGGAGACTTGGCATAGGAAGCATGGAAACAAGAGAAATTGATGAGAGCATAAGATGCCAGGAAGAAGTTTGAGATGATTGGAGCGATGGTGTTGAGATTACCTATAAAAAAAGACTACATCTCAAAATCAGGAGCTTGTGAACTGCAAATTTGTACTGTATGTATCAGACATAATTATATGATTAATATGGAATCAAATGGTTCCCAACTGGAGTTCATCCTTGTTTTGTGTGCTTGGTTGATTTTCCTTCTTTACAGAAAAATGTGTGAAGCTCAACACACAAACTGCCTCAGTACTAAGATAAATGGTCTACTGGTGCAAACTCACATTCAGTCTAATGAAAAACACCAACAGTGTGTGAAGAAGAGTTAATTCAAGCAGTTTCTGTGTGTACACTGAGATTCAGCTATGTTAACAGCCAAGCACAGAAACAGGACATTTGTTTTTTTTTTTTACTGAAATGAAGCCTTTGTGCGCTTGTGAAACTCAAATGATTTTTTTAGATGAATGATCTAAGGAACTAAAGCTATATTCCATAAAGATCATTGGGTTTGTTGCAATGAATAAAACATGTTGTAAAACAGTGTAACAACTTTCTAACTGGAGGCTTGCATGAAAGTTAAAATTCAATGACCTCTACATTTATTGGCACCCCTGCTGGTAAAGATATATAAAAACATTTTATTATAGGAGCTTCATCTCACAGTGAAATGTTTATTGCAGTTTTCTATCAGGGCGCTTTGGAGATGTTTAACCTCCCCTCCAATCCTCCTCAATATGCATGATTGGAAGGTTAAAAACAATAATACCTTATGTGGGATTCTTCCCTTTACCAAGTATGCCAAAAAATGTGGAAGCTGTACAACACTAGTGTAAGGATGTTAAGATGTTTCAGCAATGACAGACCCTTTTACTGACCAATGAGAATGAAGGCCACAGAAATAATGAACGTGAGGACGTAGCCGCGGATTGGCTCATTGTTCTTTCCATGTCCTTTGGCAAAGAAGTGCAGAGCTTTGTAGATGTTATCTTTACACAGAGCCTGTGCCGAGACCGAACTTTAATTAGAACCGGTAATGGCAACATAACTACCTTTTTATCGCAATGTAATAAAAATAATTTAAGTTACCTACCTGGAAGACTTTAGGAGCACTAACAAGAGAGGCCAGAGCTGATGAAAGGGTGGCTGAGAAGGTTCCTGCAGTGATGAGGGGACCAAACCCTGACACCATGGTCATTACCTAAGTCAAGGGGGATAATAAGAGCACATTAGAGATGAACAAAAAAGTATTTATACTCTATTCAGATGCAATGGCGATTTTAAATATGGATGATATAACCCCCCCATCAAGGACACCCTACTGAGATGGTATAGGCCCTAAAAAACCAGAAAAACGTACTATTCAGTTGTGCCACAAACAATTTGATGCTTTAGAAAGTATCTGATTGACAACCTGTGACCCAACAACATACAAAAACGGGAATTTGTGGTCTTCTGATCTCTGGATTCTGGTATTCTCTAGTTAAACATCTAAAATCTTCCGCCTTATCAAACTTGACTGGATTGTCCTAAAACATGGTTTGAGATGCACTGAACTTTTATTCCAGGGAATCATTCATGCCTTTTACAAAAGAGTTGGACAAAATGGTTTCCTACCTGGAAGTTGTTCATCAAGCCAAACTTGCAGGGTTCTGTTGCGCAGGAAGAAAAATTATAACCAAATTCACAGGCAGTTACTGCTGAGCCATTACAAGGCACCCCAGGAGTAATGAGGTCGGTTGTGTTTCCTGTGGCATCTCGAACAACGGTACCGGCTGACCAATAAAAGAAAGGACAGGTGTCTTGCTAAGGAGTTTTTCATAATAAAATGTTTGGATCTCATACCAAGTAAATTTGTTAATAATACTGAAAAAAAAGTATTTTCCTATCAGTAACTAAAGGATGAAAGACTGCAGCTAACTTACCGACACAAAGGGCAACGGCGAGGTAGGTGACACCAGTGATCAGGATGGCCAACAAGGTACCTTTGGGTATAGCATCCTGGGCATCCTGTAAAATAACATACAGTATACATGTGTGGACAAAACTTAAAATTATTGACTAAAAAAAGTTGACTTCTGCAGAAACATTTGTATTTAAAAGTTACCCGCAAGTCTCCAGAGATGTTTGCTCCAGCCAGGATACCGGTTGCCGCAGGGAAAAAAACAGCAAACACGGAGAAAAATGTTTCTCCATCCCTAAAATCTGGTTTAAAATTCTCCATAAAGATTTTTGCTGTTTAAAAAAGAAAGTGAGGCAAAGATGGAAAAGAAGAGAGAATTAGTTCCAACATCTTTCTTGTGATAAGATGGTTGTTAGACAAGGGGAGAATGACTTACTCTCATATCCAAAAAAGCCCTTTGATTTCTTATCTTCAGTTGGAGAAATGGCTGTTCCTACAAACATATTCACTATGGCCACCAGCAAGATCACGAGCAGAACAATTTGCGCCTGTGGGAAAAAGAAGTGAAAAGGTTTGAGTCCTTTACCACAACAAGTCCAGAGTAACCACAACAAGCACAGTGTTGACTCCTCACCTTTGCCTCCCATTCCATTCCAGCCAACGATATGCCTAAAAGCAACACCACCGTGATGCAGCCAATGATCCTGATGTCATTTATGTCATCCACCATCAGAGAGGCATATTCCTGAGCACAACAAGTAAACCCATGAGATAAATAAGCATTCAGATATTTTAGAAGTGGTCAGTTTCTTCAGCATTCATCTGATCATTAAAACATCACCGACCTTCAGCAAATCTACCGTCGTCTCTGCGAAGCCCACCACATACATGGCCACAGCCACTGCATTGGCAAAGGCGAATATGAGACCAATTGAGCCTCCAAACTCTGGTCCCAAACTGCGAGATATCATGTAGTAAGCTCCTCCTGATATGACAAAATGATTCAGCAAATTGTGGTTTATTTTGGAGATACAATTTAAATACAAAACAAATGAAAGTTTTCTTTAAATCTGTTTTTCCATGTTCTGTCAATGAAGAGTTTTTCTTTGTTTTACAGCAAAGGAAACAGAAAAACATACTCTGATTCGTCTAAAGGAGCAGAAAATGAAGACAATGTTTATAAAGCTGAAAAAAATTCATACATCTTGTTAGTTCATATAATAATGTATAGGTATGAAAATAATGCCTCAAAGTTAATTATCGGCTAATTTAATTGAGGAAATATAAACCATAAATTTGACTCATTACCATTATCAACAGTGGAAATATAATATTTCTGTTAGCAACACCTTTAATTAATATAATAATTAAGATTGTTTTTTAATTTGATGAAAATCATACTTAACAACAGTGTTAATACAAATATATATACTTTGTTCCATTTCAAACGTTTTTGGGATGTAGCAGCTGATAGTAACTGTATACACATGTGTATGCATCTATATATATATATATATATATATATATATATATATATATATATATGTATATATATAGATAGATAGATAGATAGATAGATAGATAGATAGATAGATAGATAGATAGATAGATAGATAGATAGATAGATAGATAGATAGATAGATAGATAGATAGATAGATAGATAGATAGATAGATAGATAGATAGATAGATAGATAGATAGATAGATAGATAGATAGATAGATAGATAGATAGATAGATAGATAGATAGATATAGATATATATATCTATATATTTATATGCTCAAAGGAGTGGGCAGAAGTATAAACTTATATTTAACTTCTCCTGTGATGGGAGCATCACTTCTTATTCATCAAGAAAAACATACTTAATATACAAAATTTGTAATCCAAAATAACAACAAACACGTAGTTGCATTTTTCATCAAAGAATGTTATTGACCAATTTTGGAGGGAATTATATAGATTTAATTGTGAACCTACTGGACTAACTCTGAGTGATTCCCCTGTAGGGTTTGAAAAAGGCAGTTGCAGGACACAAACCGAACAATATTAATTATTTTGAGGCCTTTGCCTATGAGGATTTGGCTAAGATTTCTCAGGAATGCTTCCAAAAGCTGATCTCTGGCCATGAATACCATCATTAGTAGGTAATCACAGCAAAAGAGTGCTCTGCTAGATGCTAAAGATGGTTGTCATGAAGGGGCTCAATGATTTGGAGACATGCATTATTCACTGACAGTGGAATGTTTTTGTTAAAATTGTAGAAAGCTTGTGTAATATTAGCTCTATTGAGCTATTTAAATTGTTCTTGTTTGAATTTAATTGCAATCAGCTGCTAGTTTGTATGCTTTGTCAATAAACCTCTTATACAGCCATCGTTGAACAACTTTAGGTGTGACTGTATATTTAAAATCAGCAACATGTCAAATGACCAGCTGTTTTCCACTTATGTTGCTGATGCATTTCTGAACTCTCTTGGGGTTTTCAGTGAAAGCTTCTGGTTGGTGAGGTTATCTGCAACAAAATCACATGCTGCATTTTGCTACATACACAAAGTACCATGTTGTCAGGGTACACCTCAAGACAGATATCTGTAGTGGATGATTAATCACCACATCACAGATTAATTGATTTTTAAGTCAGTGCAGGGCTGTAAGAGAAGGAATTAGGCTTGCAAAGGTGACATTCAGGTGCAGCCTCAAGGCTTTGGGATTTTGTCTGCAAACATTCTCCTTCTGGTCACCTCATTCTCCAACTGAAAGATTTTGTGTCACAGAAAGTACGTGTTATCTCAGAGAATACTTTTAAATAATGTTTTACTTGCCGCAGCTGACTGCAGTAGCAGTAGCAGTATGAATAAAATACCACCATGGAAAGTTAGTCAATAACTGGGCTCAATTATCCCATCAGTCTGCGTTTCTAAAAATGAAGTATGGTGGATGATTTGGTGACCTACCTCCTCTAACAACTCCGTTTGTGCTGATGGCAGACATGGAGAGGCCTGTTATGGTGGTGACCACACAGCTGAGACCGATGACCACAATTCCAAGACCTGAAATTTGAACATGTAACAGTTTTAGATTAGGATGAATTATAACTCATCCAATATGTTCAGGTGGTTAAACAGTAAACACAGTATGTTATCTAAAAAACACACACCTCACATATATTTAAAGAAAGTCAGGTTTCAGTTTGAAATTACTATTTCAAACTTCTGAACCTTAATCTTATATTGATTAATAGTTCCTTAAACATTTAATGCATTCTTAAAGAGCTCTATTTCTCAGACACACATTAAGTTGACCAATTAGAAGAAATGTTTGACTAGTGCAATGGAGCTCAAAAAGGACAATGACAATAAATTACTCCAAAATTAGCCAAATCAGGTTTTGAAATGTATAATTATTTTAGTGTTTCTTGTCTCTTCAGTTACAAATACTCATTTCACTGGTTGTCCTAAGAGGATCTATGAGTAGGATATTTCCATAGACAACAATATCAGTCTGAAAATAAAACTGCAATACCAGAAATCACAAATCTGACTTTGAAATTAGCCTAAGTTATAAGAAAGTCAAATAAAATTCCTTCAGAAACTCAAATGCTGTCATTGAAGCTATTAGTAGAAAAAGATAAATAGAAAATGATAATAAGGGTATTTTGTAATGCTCTAAAGAGTACATATTAGTGATCCTGCACATTAAGATATACATTTTTCACTCACCCCAGCCTGCCTGTCCAAAAACCCAGGACAGACGGATGAACAGCATGACGCCCCAGATGTTTAACATACATCTTACCTGTGAAATACAGGAACAGCATAACATAGCTCAAGATTCCTTAAAATGCTTTCCATTTTAGCTACAATGTATTTTTTTCTGTTAGCAAAACCAATAATCAAAAACATATTCTTAAAATAATTAAGATTCTAGTTTTTACAAAACCAGAGACCCTTTTACTAAGACGAGCATCCAGAAGGAAGTCTTCAGGAGCAAAACTCACCAGAACTCCCCTAATCCAACCAAACTTTATTGCTCCTTTGTTGACATCGATCGGAACAGCAGACTCCAAATCATCATCGGGGGCCCCTTCGCCCTCTTCACCATCGTCTGTCACGGTTTCGGGCACAGTGATCGCTCCATTCTTTAAAAGAAAGAGTAGAGGCAAAAAAATAAAGAAATGTTTTTGGAAATTTGTCTCATTTCTTCATGATGGAATAGTAGTTTATTTTTCTCTTTCTCTCTGTGTGACATGTCTTAAAGATTGTTGGTCATATTTTTAAGATCTCTTAGAAGTGAATTTGATATTTGGATGGTGCATGCCCGTTCACATTAACGTCAAATTATTTTACAAAACCTAAATATGAAAGTTCAAAAATTACCATTGGAGCTTCTGCTAAAAGATGTAAAATGTTTTTGTTTTCATTTAGAAAAGATGATCTGTTTCAGAGCTGTAAACTTAAATGATTCATGGCCTCATATCTTTTACAAAAGAGCCGGAATAAACAGCAGTGAAAATATATCAAGTGTGCTGATTGCCATTCGGTTCCATAAATAACATTTTACAATTTTTAGTTTTAGTTTTACAAGGTTTAAGATAAAGAGTTAGCCGCAGACAGATACAGACACTGTGAGGATATGTTATTGTTTAAGTAGCAACATTTAGTTTACTCTGAGGGTAATAACTGTCTCTCAGGTGAAAAATTGAATTAACAGCTCTTATGTTTCTTCAAAACAAGAAGTTTGAGAGACACGTAGGCACAACAAAGAGATAATGGTTAACCTCAGCCATCATGACTCCAACAGACATGCACTCACCTTCTCAAAAACATCATGGAGCTCCTGCAGGGATGGCCTCACAACTCGGTGACCACTCATGCTGCCGGCATTACGGTAGAAGTTGATGTTGGGCACTCGGTCTAAGGTGTCGTGACCGAAAGCACTGATCACCGAAGGCCTGACTGTCCGGTGCTCATCGTTGGAGAATTCGGTCTCTTCATAGATTGGAGGCTCACCAAGGTTGGAATCGAAGGCTGAGTTGACATGACCTCCTCCATTAAACTTCAACCTCTCCATTTGGAATACTGGACAAGATTCTCAGAGTTCAAGTGAAAAAACAATAAAACAGCAGTCTTCAGATATTCAACGTAAAAGAAACAGGTGCAGATCTGAGCATGAGTGACTCTTGATTACTAAAGAATTTGAATTAGAAAGATCTCAGTTGCTGTGTTGAGCTTCACGTGCATGAACTTGTTTTTCTCCCAAATGGTCTACCTTTATACTCATAGTCATAAACCGGCTGCCAGCTATTGGTCAATTCCTTGGATCAACCCTCAGAAAACTTAATGAAGGGGGTCAGATATGTCCTCCATCCCAGGGGACACAAAGGGGTTGCTTAATCATTAACCAAAGTCATAAACTGCAAAACAGAGAGATAAAGGTGCTCATTGCCAAAGTTCTGGAAAATTGATTATTAATATTATATGATGAATGGCACATCTTGTTCTGTGGTTGCACTTTATGTCACTGGGAGTAGTATTTCCCCAAATCTGCAGGCTCCTTGCATAAATCACCAGGAAATATAAACATATGGAGCTTTCCACTAAAAAAACGCCTAAATGTAACGTTAGGAAAAGTTTCAGCACCTTTATGATGTATTCAGCTACAACAGAAACACCAATGACTAATATGGGATCGCAGAAAAGTATTTAATTTTTTCAGCAGATATTTCTCTCCATATATATCCAATATAATCAATAAAAATTAAGATCAGGTCTGGAGGAATATCCTAACAGGTACTAAGATACTGAACCCATGCTACTTATATAACTGACTTAATAAACGTCTTAAATGACTCTCTTTGCCACATTAATTGAGAGAAGAAAGTCAGAGGGTTAGCTAGCACAGAAGAAATGGCCACATTCACTGGGAAAATGAGAGTTAATAAAGGACCACAAATTACGGGAATATGCCTGAGGCTCTTCACATGACTTCTAAAGAGCCGTTAAAAAACCTCTTAACAGGTAAACTTCCTTATTACTGATACACCACAGTGATTTATGTAAGCAGTGAAAGCCTGGCTAATGGCTTGAAATCTGACCTTGGCTGTATCGTTTGTTGACAGAAGAAACGCTCCAGCATGTGTTTCTATATAAAGACTGAAAGAAGACAAACAACTGGACAGCAGGGCTCATCACCATCAAAACAAAGCTAGAACAATTCTCCGCAATCATAATAGTGTCTGATTCATGCTGGAGACAGGAAAATGTCCACATACGATTGAGTAACTGCTTAAACACAACTTCTAAAGTTCATCTGTTCAATCAGATCACCAAAGATCTATTTTACAAGAATATTGACATCAATGCTCTGCTTGGTTACAGTTTGAGCCTATTTTGTGGTTGCACAAAGCAAATATGCAGAGAAGAGAATAGTTTTGCAGATTCACCAGATCTTGCCCTGTTCTTTACAAAGCTAAAGTAAAAATCTGAGAAGTATGTTATGAATTTGTTCTCAGTACACCACCCCCTACTCCCTGAGTTAGTAACACCATTCTGTGTTGCATGTCATCAAGTTCTGGTGAGGTCTTTTAATTAGCCATTCATTTGATTCAACTGGGTTGAAATAGGTTGCAGGATGGTGGCTCTCAAGGACGGTCTGGCGACCCCTGATCTAAAACATTCAATTGCACCTACGGCTGAATGTTTATGGTTGTTGTCCTGCTGGAAGACAAACCTCTAACTCAGTCTAAAGTATTTTGCAGCCTGTAACAGGGTTTTTTTTTTTCATGAAAACCATTTAGCTCCACCAATTTTATCATCCCCACTGACCTGCTTCCTTTTCCTTGTGGAAGAAAACCATCACCATTTTTCTGCCATCACTATGTGTCTCCATGAGGACGGCGCCTTCAGGGTGATATGTGGTGTTAGCTTTCCACCACACAAAGATCACAATTCTGAGCTACTTTTTGTTGGTTTGTCATACAAAATCCCAATTAAATCCAATTAAGTCTGTAGCTGTAACATGACAAAACAAGTTCAAATGGTATTACCAGTATCATGAGGCATATTATCTTTGCCACTCCGTATTGAAGATCTAGGCAAATGCCATAACATATCTCCTAGCTAATATTCCCCACTGCAACTCAGAGGAGAAGATTTTGTGCAACATATTAAGTCATACACTTCAGCTAAACTGGACCTACTCTGTTTGCAAGGCTTTTAAGGGCTTTGCAAACTTTGTGAAAGTACCAGGTGTCATTCTAAGGCTGCATATATCAGAAAATGAATAAACTCTCTGTAATTATTTACTCTAAAGTCTTTAATGAAAAACGTAATATTAATTTTAAAGGCAAACACCTTATAGCAGGAGTCCAAGAACAATATGCATTAGCTCATAGAAAAGTGCAGTTTTGAATCAGTTTAAAGTAAATAATTAAACTTAACAGCTTTTTAATCATTAATGGTGATTATAAAACATTCTGATATGGCAGAGTCAGTAACCATTCTTGTATCCATCCTCACAAGACTCCATGGGTGATCAAAGAGGTTAAGTTCATAGAAATCCATATTTATATTTATCACATAACTTTTGATGATTAAAGTCATAACATGCCTATTATATCAGGTGGTCTTATCACTAAAACATCAAGGACAGAGCTTGCTAGGTAAGAAAACTACAAGTAATAAAGCTTATGCCTGATAATCAGCAAAGTTAAGGTCCATCATTCTGCCACATCATCAACTTGCACTATGTTACAAGACATCTGGAAGCTCTCATGAGGACTTACAGAAGTGTAATTATTTTTGTGCAACAGAACAAAGCAGAAATAAAGAAAGCAATACAAAATTAATGGCTATAATCATCCACAGGGTTTAGATTTTATCAATTCACTGCTGCTTGCACAACAGTGGGAGAGATCTTATGTCTAATTATTTTATGCAAAGATCTAGTCCTTGCTTTGATTCAGTCAATAAAGAAAAGATAATTTATGTTTGTTATTAGTCAGTCAGTCATTTTCTACCGCTTATTCCATAGTGGGTCGCGGGGGAGCTGGTGCCTATCTCCAGCAGTCTATGGGCAAGAGGTGGGGTACACCCTGGACAGGTCGCCAGTCCATCACAGGGCAACACACAAACAACCATGCACACACTCATTCATACACCTAAGGACAATTTGTTATTAGTGATAAGTGTAATTCATTGTCAGTAGCACAATTAAACACGTAGTTAATAATAGAAGTCATATCTTGCGCTACCTGCAAAACATTCATGTAAATATAGTGCTGAAGTTCTTAATCTAACACTTTAATAGATAAGCAATATTAGATTTCATAATTTCATTTCAAAAGGTTAGAATGAACATTTTAAAGGCTGTCAGATTTTCAGGAGAAGGTCATGAGAAGTCACTATCTTACCTGCAGTAAGTAACAACTTGAATTTTGAGAAATAAAAAAACAAATAGTTTGCTGAACAGGCTAAAATTAATCCATAGTCAGAGTGGTGCAGATTGTCATCATATTAAAACAACTCCAATCTCAAAAATGTTGAAGCACTCCCATAAATACTATTTTACAATCCATTGAAACACAATTAGTAATCATTACACATACAGTTTATCTCACTCAATGTGTTATTTTTATATGTATATACTGTACATCTTTACAGATAAAAAGATAAGAATGCTTCCGACTCATTTTCTTTTTTTTCTTTTTATAAAAATCCTGTCAAAAATAAACCAAATTTGGTGGAGCTTTCCACAACCCAGATATCTACATGTGACCCTGAACTACAAGGTGCTTTTAGTATGACGCCAAAAAGGTTGGAAAAATGGTAGGTTAAACTTTAACAACACCTCATTTAAAGAACCTTTTATATGATGTCAACACTTTAACTTCATAGTAAGGAATTAAAAACCAAATAAATGAACTGTGATAAAAACAGCGACAAAATATCATAAATGAGAGGTGGCATAAAGTGAAAGTTTTTTCCAGCCATATTAAAATCCATAAATTTGTTTGACAAAAAGGCTTTTTTAAGCAATTCACTAGATAACTTTGTAAATCCCTCCCACCTTCATCACATCTCAAAGAACGTTCAGATATTTCATTTCTCTTTGGGATGAATAAAGCATTTTCCAATTGAACTGAATTAATACAACAGAAAATGTAGAGAAAAGAGATTTACAGTTAAGTAACCCTTGTTTCATTCACTCAGGCCAGTAACCAGCAGACAGTTTTTTCTGCTGCAAATATTTAAAGATAAGGATGTCACATGGGTGACAAATGCTGTAATGGTGTAATAACAATAGCATTCCTGAGTACATTTACTGAACACACACTTTTATGACCTTTGAGCCTGTGATCTCATGAAGACCATACTTAAAACTAAATATTTTATCACTCTCTGCTTATTGGACAAACATTTATAGACCTGATGGAAAGTTTTTATGGAAAACTGATCAGATTATACAAAATGTGACATAAACATCCATGTTATGCTGAATTAGCATAACTCCTTACTAAAAGCTTTTGTCAAATCCTGCCTTTAATTTCAGGATATTTAAAACTTTAAAATTTAAACGTCTGATAGAAATAAATCTCCTGTCGCATAGTTATTGATACCCAAAACAATCCCTGTGAAAGTAATCAAACTACAGCATTTGTTCAATTATATTTTACTTTTCAAGTTGGTCAAGGTTTCTAGAAACGTTTAATTAGTAATCAGTGGCTTCCTGGTTTCCTTCAGTATAAATATAAGATGACACAGTGGCCACTAGGCAATAGGCTGGATCAGGGCCCATGTTTATCTTCTTCTCACCACATACAGCAGACAGGATGGTGAAAAAACAAGAAAAAAACATCTCCAACGCTCACAATAAGAAAACTATGACAAAAACATCTTGGGGGCATCAGGTCACCATAAAAGCCACCAGAAGTTTTCTATATGCCATTTTTGGGAGGCACACCAAGAAAAATATATATTATCACACCTATAATATAATACCTTTATAATATGAGCTACAACAACATTTAATCTTCCTTTGGGATTAATAAAGTATTTTTGAATTGAATTAAATTGAAAAAGCCTTTTATGTCCTACCATCACAACCGCTCAACTCTTTTGGGACTTTAACTGCAACCATGTGACTCAGATAATGATTTTCTCCACAAAGCCTTCAGCAGGGTTTGGTGTAAAAATAAAGGAAGAAGTTTGGAAAAGTACTTATTGTTCACTGTTAAGTACAGTGAGGGATCTCTTATGCTGTGGGCCTGTTTCTCTTATGGGATTCTTGCCCAGAGTTCATGACATTGTTAACTCTTATAATACCAGGACTTAAAACAAATCTGAAAACTGTAAATGGTTTCATAGCTTTGGCAGGTTAAAGAGACAAAACATCTGGGCAAATTGACTCAGAAAAGGTTCACCAGAGAAAAGCAAAATCGACCTTAGTCTATTGTCATCTCAGTCCCTAGACCTAAAACTAATGGAAAACCACAGGAACCAGCTGAAGAAAAGGCAGCATAAGAGAGGGGCCTGGAGTCTGGACTAGCAACAGAGATTTTACAGAGTGGAATGACCAAACAGCCCTCTCTGCATTCTCCAAGCTTGTGAAATGTTATAGGAGAAGACAAAGTGCGGTTCGATTGGCAAAAAGGGGTGTACAAAATATCAGTGTCAGGCTCATCAATAATATGGAACCAGTAAAAGCCATTATTTCTTAACATTAGATTTTTTCCCTTGTACAGGGAGTAATATTTCTTAAATGTTCTAGATGAGATTATGCTAACACAACAAAATCAGAATTTATTTTAAGGCTTTTTACACATCTATACTGGGGCCTGCCAAAAAATGTGTCTATTAGCAACATAAACTGTAAAAAGCTGAGCTGCAACATTTAAAGTGAATAAATCATTTTTATTTCACATCATTAAATCAAATGAAACCAATGCAAAATCTCTATCACCAGCGGAGCAAGCAACTGGCCTGTCATCATGATATGACATTCACTCATAGACACACTCACTCCCACACACCCACAAACAGGTGCTCTAATGTTTCTAGATGAAGGCACATAAACCTATTGAAGGTCACAGTAAGGCAGATTCACAGCACTAAGAAGAAACAGTAGACCGTAGTAATTTGCAAAGGAACAGTCCAGACTATAAAAACCGGTTTCCAGACCATTCTGTGTTCCTCTGTTTGGAAGGGCGCGGGGGGTTTTGGGATGGTCTAGGAGTCGGAAAATATGGTCAAGTCTAGAACTGTAGAGCTGACACACATCCCTTGTCTTTCTGCTGTGTGAGTTCCTTCCAGTGTTTTGTAACAGTGCTGTGGGTGAAAAAAGTCTGTTGTCTGATGCTCATTATTCAGCCAGTCCGTATACTTTTGGCCACATTCAGTACACCACTGTCCCAAAGCAGGAGCAGTACAATCTCTGATTTCATTTTGCATTATTTTAGAAGGTAATACCACAATGTAGGTCACGGTTTGCTTATTTGCCTTTCTCTGCATTACTTCAGAATGCGAGATGCCAGAAAAAGGATCAATCCAACCAAAGTGGCTGTTTTCCTTTAGATTCCCAACAGACTGGGTTTGAATAGGTCACAAAGCACTGGTTTGACATAATACCCTGTATCCACCCATTTACATTCTTGTGCTGAACAGTTCTGCTGCGCAGAAGTGCAACCATGCTGCCCTCCGTTCTACGTTTATGTGAGGAATCTTGTCCCTGAGTCTTCTCCCACCCTGTTCAATAGAAATCCACCTTATCGTGACATTCAGCTTGTAGGTGTGGCTTAAAGGGAGCTACATCCAAGTTCTGTGTCAATTGATGAGCTAAAATACACACCTCCAGGCAGAGGGGCACCCGATGTGACACGGGGTCTGTCTCACATTCAGTCAGACACACACACACACACACACACACACACACACACACATACACAGTTCACATATACTCACATACAGTGGAGGCATTCTGGCCTAGCAATTCACATACATCAAAGAATACACACAGCTTCGGCGCTTGAGCTCGGTGCATCACTAGGAGATGACCTAATAGAGTGTCAAGAGCCCTGGTTGTGCAGGCTTGGGTGTCTTTTTTCATGTTGTGTGTGAGTGAGTTCCCATCGTTAAGTGAGGGCGTACTCAAACGTCCCTTTCTCCAGCCCCTCGATGCCATCGGCCCAGTTGGAGGAGGGCATGCTGCTGTAAGGGTCCAGCAGGATCCTGAAGCAGCGTATTATCAGCAGTCCCAAGAACACCAGCAGCATCCCCACAAAAGCAAATGCTGTCTTCTGCTCCAGAGTCAGAGAGTGCGCCATTATGTCGTTTCCGCTCATGGCAGTAAGGGAGTGGTTGAAGTGGACGCTGCTCATGGTAAGCCCACATCTAGGTGCCTCATCTCTCCTCAAATGGGGTCAGGCGTTTAGAAGCCTGCATGTTACCTGGACAGGGGTTAAATGATTTCTTCCAATTAGTCCTGTTTTGTCTCTTGTGTGGATGAGATCTGCTTAATGCACCTCATAAATCACAATTAGTGTTGACAACATGAAGAGGAATAAGAGTGCTGATATGGTAAGAGGGGTTCAGAACTTTCTTATTAAAATGCAGATCTGAATAAAACATGAAGGACCACAGGTATCTTTAAATAGCTTCCTCTGATTTAGACATCAAGCAGATGTCCAGAGATCTGTCCAGCTCTGCCCCTTTGGGAATTTCTCTGCAGAAAGCTCCAAACTGCCAGATTGAACAGAGGACTGCGATAAAGACATCCTTCAAAATGGGTGGAGGAAAATGAGCCAATGTTGTGTGACTACTACAGTTCTTCTACTCAGGTTAGAATGACAGTGTGTCGCAGTGCACAGCCAGCCGTTGAAGCACAAACAGAGCTGATGTGCAAATTAAAAACATCACATTTCAAGAAGATGCAACCCTGCATGTGTTTAGTTCAGAGGGATCACATCTCTACCTGTTGCGTGTGAGCAGATGCCTACCCGACAGTACACTGCCGTTAGGAGGCAAGAGAGTGACTGTAATTAACCACACATAATCGCAAAACTGCTTCAGTCACATGAGTGGATGTCTGCCTCTGACAGTCTGGACCTTCCAATTTTTTATTGCAAGCAGCAGGTGGGTGAAGTTAGCAGAGGAGGGTTGGATAGGCGAGGACATGCATATGAAGAAATGAGGGGGAAAGGAAGTGGAATGAGGAGGAGGACGCTGCACAAGTATGCTGAGGGAGGGAGTGAGGTAGGGTGAAAGAGAAGGACTGCATTGGCAGATTCTCTAGTTAGGATGTCTGAGGGAGAAAATGCAGGTTTCTCACCATCATTTCCATGCCATCCTTACAGACCTGTTGCTGCAGATTCCTGCAAGCAACTCTTCCTCCTCCTCCTTGGAGCCCTCAGACATGTATTCATTAATCCATCCATTACTGGCATGCTGGATTCACTAGGCTAGCAGCTCATATCTGAGCAAAAAAATACTGAAGGTAAAAAAAAAGAGAAACAGAGGAGCAGAGGCGAGGAGCTGAATCAATCTGTTCAATGCGTTTCTCCTGAGAGATGTAGCTCCTGTCCTGTAGCGCTGCTTAACTTGCTGCTGCCTCCAGCTCATTATCATTCTGTTTCTCTATCTCTCCCTCCCCAGAAGCAAGCACGCTTGCTCCTGCTGCATGGCAACCACTTGTTAGTCTCACTCAGTTGCTCTGCTTCCTCACTCATTCACAACAGATCACCCCCACCAAGATGAATGCAGCAGCACAAAAGCAACCTGCATCTTCTGTTTATTGTCTGACAGGTATATTATGCTTTATCCATGTTCATATAACTGGTTGGGATGTACAATAATTCATACCATCATTAATACTTCAGATATGCACAGCTGGATAATTCCCAGAGATAATATTCCCTTTCAGGTTTATGCATCTTCTCAGTGATTATTTCATTCAGTTTTTGGTTCAGCAGCACATTTCAGCTTGCTGTGTTGCTGCTTTGGGGTGGGAACAAACAGGCTGCATTTTGATTTCACTTTTAACTCAGAGTATTTTTTAAAATAAAACAAGGATATTTCACAGTGAAGTCATGAGATGGCATTGATGTCATGCGTCTTACAGTTTATCACTTACACTAATAAATGTTTATATGTGATTTGATTACAGACTGTATTAATGTTTTACAGTGAGTGAACTTTCAAACATTGATTTTTAATATTTTCTTTATAACATCTGTAAACAGAACTGGCCAGAGGCAAAGCTAACTAAGCTGCTACTTAGAGCTCCCTGACAGGCAGGGGGCACTCACGAGCTCCCAACATTTGTGGGTAAATTGTGTTGTGCAACAATAGGTTTGATTTTGTAATGAATAACTATTAAGGGCCATGGCCGCTTATTAATAAAGTTAGTAATTTTAATCAAAATTACCACCGGACTATCAGAAAATAATAACAAAGAACCTCTCTGTCTCTGTCAAATATTGTTTTATGAATACTTGCCTGGTGAGATGTGGTGTTATAGAGAAATAAATGAAGGAGTGAATTCAAGCACTGCTATTCTCAAACAGCAAGCCCTGCACACATATACAGAATAAACACAAACAGCATCTCTCCAATATACAAAAATGTATACAAAAATACCTCAACTCCGACCTAAAATACATTTGTCGAAACTCTTTAACTAGGCTAGTGACATTAAACAAAACTACTCAGTAAAAATAAAAAGAACACAGAAAACTAATAAACTATGAGAAAAAGAGGTCAAAAGGAACAAATTAAAACAAAACTGAAACCAATAAAATGATGCAGTGATATCACAATTCAGTGTGAATATGTATGTTTGTTTTGAGGAAATGGCATGAGGCCAAATTAGCTTTGAAAGCTCAAAGAGAACAACTGTTACTGTGTGTTTAAACAACTAGTTCACAATGCAAAGCATAAGGGGAAATAAAACACTATTTTAATAAGATAATGTTTCAGAAATCGTTTGCTGAATTAGAAACCAATAACCTTTTAAGACAATTGATTCCTTATGCTGTGTTAGTTAGGCATCACAGTGAGAGATTGAATGGAGTGATGGACCACCAAGAACACCACTTAAAAAATATATGTTTAATACCTGCTTGAAGGTTATAATTTTCAAAAGGTAATTTTAATGTGACAAATTTATTGATAGTTTTCACCTTTCTAAACATTCCATAGATACTTTTGTTGGAATAATTGAATAAAGATTTGTCTTATAGTTTCTCCTATTTTTTAACATAACTATTTGATCTTAAAATCATTCAAGATGTGTGTGAGTAAATGATCTGATGAGTTGTCTGCAGGCAAAGATCATAAATGGAGCTGAGCTTGTGGGAAAGGAAGCAGTCCAGTTGAGGAGGTCATAAAGATGAAGGCTGATTACACTCAACAAAAGGCGCAACTGACCCTGGAAGTTGAAAGGGGACTGTGGAAATGTGTTGTTAATGGATAAAGCTGTTTATGACTTGTTTACGATGCAGCTGTTGTTTTCCCATCCTTTAGAGATTAATGTTTTTGTAAACTAGGGACCCCCAAAAGACAATAAAAAGAGGAAGCGGTTGGATGGGTTTCAGAGCGGTTGGGAGACTTGTACCTGAACACATCTCTGACCGTTCTCCTCGTGCGAGTAAAATAACTAATTATTTGTTTCTCTCTCTTCTTTTTGTGTTGTTATAGTATTGTTAGGTGGTTTAAACCTGACAATAATTTGGTCCTTCGAGCCGGATTCCAACTACGCCTGATGGTTCCAGCGGGTCGGTAGACTCCAGGAAAAGACCGTGCGCACAGCTGTCTTCAACAGGGAGACATACAGGCCCCTTCCGGGACTGGATTTCGGCCCGCCCGCTGGGATCTGACGGCTGACGGAACTCTGAGAGAGAGGAGAGGACAAAGTGGTGAGTTGAATCTAGATTTAAAACAAGTGTGACGAATGACTGGGGGTCATTGTGTGAAGTAAACAAACCCTGTGAATCCTAGGCCCTAACAGGTAACAGCAGTACGCCGGAGTTCTGCTTAAAGTATTAGTGAAAATACTGAAAATTCCGTGATCCAGGACGGCGGAGTCCTTTGAGTGTTAAGAAGTATTTTAAACAACAACAAAAAATACTAAGAAAATTCCACGTTTAAATGTGTGCATGTGAGAAATGAATGGAAGATTTAAACCACTAGGTTTTGCCTCATACCAAAGCAGTAGGATTGAAAGTGACTAACTTTTGTGGATGCAAAGGCAAGAATTCTCCACTTGAAAGAGTTGAAGTGAGAATTACCACAAAAGGAGATTTTTCTGTCACACTACTGAGCAGAATAATCCAGTATTTAGAATACCCTAGGTATTTATATGCTGGACCAAATTTAAATAAATAAAAACATGGGAAAAGGGGTGAGTAAAATAAACTAAAAATGAATAATAATGTAAAGATTGGAAATTTATGGAAGCACAGGATCAAATTAAAATATTAAAATTAAATATTTAGATAAATGGATAACCACATATCATTATGATGGTCGTTTAAACTCTAAAAAATTAGTTAATCTATAGGATGCAATAATTAAAAGTACATTAAAAGTAAACGTGATTTAAGAAAAATGGACAAAGAAGGTTATGAGGATGTAGATTATTGCTTAAAAGTAACTAAAAAGAGAGAGATGTGATGCAGGAGATAAGAATGGACGTTTTTGTGGAAAGCAGAAAAGGTCAGAGGGCAAAGAAGTAATTTCTGATTGATTTACAAAGTAGAACAGCAGGACAGAAGAAAGGGAGTAAAAGAGTAGGTGGAAAGTTTTTTTTGTACCAAAGATCTGATGAGGTTTGACAGGATTGGATGGGCTAAAATGAGTCCCTTTGGTGAATAAATCCATCCCCACCATGGCTGTACCTCATGTATGTTTTATTTGTGTTTATTTTATTTAGTTTTTTATTATTGTTTTGAGACGCTGAAGGCTGTTGATACAGCGTGTCACGGAGGTTCATGGCATGACACGGTTTTTTCCTCTGTATAACCTTAGAAAATATTTTACTCTTTTTAACAGCAGAACAAACAGAGTGAGGGGATTAATCGATAGGCGTACAGTTAGATACAGACGCAGAGCTGACTACACAGAAATAGCCAGAGTGAAACAAAAAGAGGAAGAACCTTTTGAAGAATATAGGATGAGATTGACTAAAGTGTTTAAAATACATAGTGGTGAACAAGAAGATGAAAACGAGCAAGGAGCTTATTAACAGCAGTTAAAAAATGCACGACATGCTGGTTCCAGGGATGCAATTAATACCTGGGTAAGAAGACATTTTATAGGGTTCCCCACAGCAAATCTAGAAGACTATGTTAATCATGCCCTCCATGCAGAAAAAGTAATGAAGGATAAAAAAAAAAGGAAATAAATAAATAGGCAACACCTTTTTTCAGCAAGAAGAAGAAGAAGAGCAGATTTATTATTAAAACAACAGAGGAAGAGAAAAATTTAGAGGCAGAGGACAAAAACCGCAGGGGTCAGAGAGGAGTGAGCAGAGGAAATTACAGACAATACACCTCAGGGTGTTGATGTTAAAAAGGAGTAGGACCACCTTATTACCACTATTAACTGGATGTTCTGAATAAGCCACCCCTAGACGTAGGGACAGCTTTACTAACAGAAGGAAGAAATGTTATTACTCGACTACAAGATCAGATGACACCAGATGATCTACATATTACCATGTGGTATAAAAATACTCCTGGACCAGATAAAACTTACGAAGAAGCATTAAATAAAGTAACCCCTACCAAAGTCATGGTAACTCATGCTTATGCAGATGGGAAAAGTACGTCAGTTGCTGAAGTAGTGTTAGAGGAAGACACTAGGAAGCTCTGCAAAAAGTGGATACCTCCACACATCTTTATTCAAGGATAAAGAACTCAAGTGGCATGATATGGGAAGAATAGTGCAGAGGGGAAAAGATGTCACAGACTGGTTTGCTACAACAATGAATACAGAAATCAGTGCATCCACAGGATTAACTAGAAAATTATTATTTTGGACAGTGACAGTGCAGGAAGGGATACATTTGCATACAAAGCAACAATGAGAAATATTCCTTACTGAACAGTAGGAACAGTTTTTGAATGAAGTCCCTAATAAGTTATGGTCAAAAGACCCTACTGATATGGGTTTAGTAAAGGAGCAGTACCTGTTCAAATTAGAGCAAAAACAGAATACAGGCCCAGAGTAAAACAATACCCTTTGAAACATGATGCTTGTGAAGGAATAAAACCAGTAATAAAGGATTTAATAACTGCAGGGGTGATAATAAAATGCGAGGATTCACCTTGTAACACCCCCATTTTTCCAGTTAAAAAACAAGCTCCATCAACAGGAAAGATAGTCAGTTCTGGTTTGCATTTACCTTTGAGGGACAAAGATATACTTATACCAGACTACCTCAAGCCTACTGTGAAAGTCCAACTATATACTTTCAGGTAATGAGTGCAAGTATGGCCAAGTTTGACCCTCCAGGAGGTAGTCTCAGGTTTTACTATATGTTGATGATGTGCTATTAGCTTCTCCTGATGAGGAGATTTGTAAAAATGACACCATAGCATTGTTAAAACATTTAGCAGAAGAGGGACACGAAGTTAGTAAAAGAAACTTCAGTTGTGTAAAAATGAGGTTAAATACCTAGGCCACAATCTTAGCGCAGGGGGATGCACAATTGTAGAAGAAAGAAAGACTGCAATATTACAAGTTCTAAAACCAGTAACAAAAAAGCAAATGATGTCCTTCCTTGGACTAACTAATTATTGTAGAAACTGGGTGCCAAATTATGCATAAATAGTAGCTCTATTAAAGAAACTAATGTATGAGGAAGAGCTGAAAATGATGTCTGAACTGAAATGGAGTGTAGAAGCTGAAGAAGCATTTACCAACATAAAACAAGTTCTAGTTTCCAGTACTGCTTTGGCATTACCAGACTATAGTAAACCGTTTGTTCAGAAGGTAGATTGCAAGGGACATTTTATGACTTCAGTTCTGGTTCAACAACATGGAGATAAAATGAAAACAATAGCCTATTTCTTTTCAAAACTAGATAGTGTTGCGTGTGTGCAACCATATTATGTGAGAGCTGTAATTGCAGCCTAAAATGACAGTTGCAGTGCTACAGTAGTGTTGTTTCACCTTTTAACCTTAAGAGTTTCCCATGCAGTTTCAGCATTATTACTGCAGAATTAGTAGAAAAAGAAAAAAATGAATAAATAAATAAATTAGAAGTGATTCGCAGGATCACGAAATAGTTTATGTGAATGATTTCTCTAAAAAGATGAGAGGGAGAAGACACAAACAGGATATGTATTGGTGACAATGGATATAGTGTTAGAAAAGATGCAACAATAAAGCTCATTACAGGAGATAGAAATGTGGAAAAAACATGGAGCTGCATTAAAAAATGAAAACTATATATGACCAGATAATAAACCTGTCCTACCAAAGAACCTATAAATGGAAGCAATATTTGAGCCATCGTGTTTCACAATGTCTCAACAGGGAGGAAGAGTAGGACAGATATATTAATATTATATAACATATTGATTAAATTCTAAAATTCTTATTAAAAAAAAATTTTTGTAAAACATGTTTAGCATGTGTAAAACATAATCCGCAAGGGAATTTAAGACCACGAAGGGGACAATTTTCAAAACTAAGATACCCTTTTCAAACAATTCATATGGATTTTATTGAGTTAAACCACAGTGAAGGAAAAAAGTTCTGTTTAGTCATTATAGATGCATTTTCTAAATGGATAGAACTATTTCCAACTAAACATTACAAGTACCTCAGGGCTAACACCCTATGAAACGTTATTTGGAAGACCATACAGACTACCACAGTTAAAAATCAGTGGGAGTTAAATGAAGAAGCTAACCTAGCTGATTATATGAGGAGTATGTTAGAAAAGCAACAGAAACAAAATCAAACTAATGAGGAATGTTCTATTTCCCAGCAGGAAAACCAACTAGTGGAACCAGGAGACTGGGTGTTAATAAGGAGTGTAAAAAAGAAACATTGGTATTTCACCTAAGTGGGAGGATCCATATTAGGTATTATTAACCACTGCCAGGGCAGTAAAATAACTGAGAGATCAACCTGGATTCACCTTACACATTGTAAAAAGATCATTTCGGTTGAAAGCTCCGTCAGGGGAAATGATTTACAGACTGATAATAGGGTGGACCCAGACATTTGGAGGCTGGAGAGACCCGAAAGTCAGTGAAGAAAATTAAGACACTGGAACCACTTAGAGGAGTCAGAATTTCAGCCAAAATGATTTCTAGATGGATGAACAATGCTTTCCGATGCTGTGTGGTTATATTTGTTTCCTCATATTTATTTTTATTTTTTTCTGGTACTTCTGGGAACCAGTCAAGATGAATAAGAATGTAACAACACCTGTTATAAGTCATATGAAACAAGTAGCGCTAAATCAAGGAAGGCAAGATAACCTAACTATGTGCACTAAACAAACTTCTTATACTTATGGTATTCAAGTGTGCATGAAATCTAAAACCACAGCTGTGGTGCTGATCCTACTCATTAGCTTGACCAAACGAGGAAGGAAAGGACAGGATTATAGAAGTTATAAATGGTACTTAACTAATGACAGAAGAGACACCTCATGGTCCATGATGGTAGCTGATGAAAGAAACAATTGGACACCAGAGTGGTGCACCACTGCTTATGCTAGTTATTAAAATAAGTTGTTTAAGTTCCATAAAGCTGATAATGCAATCCAGGTAACAAAGCGAAGAGAGTGAAAATTATGTTAGGAAAGTTAACCACAGATGACTAAGTTCCAGGTTATTACTGGAGTATCAGGAACAAATAATAACTGGTTATTGATGGTAGAGCAAGCTGCTAACATGACTAAAAGAGATTGTGTTGTGTTTATGGGTTCCAGGTTTTTGTTACAAATAATTCCAGCTTTGATACCACAACTCTGTGTGATGGAAGTAATGAATCAAACTAATCCTAATGAAATGTGTCAGCACTGGGATTCTGTTTTTCCTGTAACCACAGCAGATGAGGACAAACCAGTATTCCATAAACGGGTCACCACTGGAAACTATACATGTATAAATATGACAGAGAGAGGTAATAAATTGGGAAATCTCACTGCAGTATGGTGCATTACAATTGTAAAAGTAAATAAGTGTTTTAAACTAGTCTCTAGAGGAGATATTTGGTGGTGGTTGTTTGATCGATTACCTTCAAAAGTAACGGGACTCTGTGCTTAAGTACTTTATGGTTATATCCTATGTTAGTAGATGAAGTAACAGATGGACTATCTAGTGTAAACCCACATGATTGGTGTGATAGAAAGTGCAGAGAAGTAGCTTGGCAGACTTAGGGAGACTCTACGTACATAGATGCTATAGATTAATATAAATTAACTGATCAAGTAGCTGCAAGATTTGAATCAAGTATCTGTTGGTGGTGTACGTTGAACAAAAACGTAGACAGGATCAATTATATCCATTACAATGTACAAAAACTAGGAAATTAGACACAAAGCGGGTTTGAACTGTCCATGACCGATTGGCTTCAACTTCCCTGATGGCATTCCAGAATAGAATTGCTTTGGACATGTTGTTAGCAGAAAAAGGAGAAGTCTGTGCTATTTTCGGTGAGAAATGTTGCACATTCATACCAAACAACACTGCTGCTGGCTGATGGCAGCCAAATGAAAGCCATAGAAGGTTTGAGATCACTAAATGGCAAAATGAAAGAGCATTATGGAGTAGACGCCTCGATGTGGGACTCCTGGCTGGATGTGTTTGGGAAGTATAAAATTTTTGTATCTTCAGTAATAATTTCCTTTGCAGTGTTTGCTGCAATTTTGACATTGTGTGGATGTTGTTGTATTCCCTGCCTTTGTTCTCTGTTTAACCGTCTTATCACCACAGCTATTTCTCCTATGGAAAACAGAGTTACACAACTCTATCCGTTATTTAAACATCAGGATGATGAAGATGACGAGGATGGGACTGACCACTTTTCTGACCTGTATGCAGATCCATTTCTATATGATTCTGTGATTTAAATGTCAGTAAGTACCTCTGAGTATAATTGTCTTTGTACTCATGAAGATAAACTTACAGTTAAAAATCTAAGAGAAGTGGCTGTTTAAGTGATATGAGAATGTGAGCAAATATAAGACAAACAGGGGGGAAATGTTGGAATAATTGAATAAAGATTTGTCTTATAGTTTCTCCTATTTTTTAACATAACTATTTGATCTTAAAATCATTCAAGATGTGTGTGAGTAAATGATCTGATGAGTTGTCTGCAGGCAAAGATCATAAATGGAGCTGAGCTTGTGGGAAAGGAAGCAGTCCAGTTGAGGAGGTCATAAAGATGAAGGCTGATTACACTCAACAAAAGGCGCAACTGACCCTGGAAGTTGAAAGGGGACTGTGGAAATGTGTTGTTAATGGATAAAGCTGTTTATGACTTGTTTACGATGCAGCTGTTGTTTTCCCATCCTTTAGAGATTAATGTTTTTGTAAACTAGGGACCCCCAAAAGACAATAAAAAGAGGAAGCGGTTGGATGGGTTTCAGAGCGGTTGGGAGACTTGTACCTGAACACATCTCTGACCGTTCTCCTCGTGCGAGTAAAATAACTAATAAATTTGTTTCTCTCTCTTCTTTTTGTGTTGTTATAGTATTGTTAGGTGGTTTAAACCTGACAATAATTTGGTCCTTCGAGCCGGATTCCAACTACGCCTGATGGTTCCAGCGGGTCGGTAGACTCCATGAAAAGACCGTGCGCACAGCTGTCTTCAACAGGGAGACATACAGGCCCCTTCCGGGACTGGATTTCGGCCCGCCCGCTGGGATCTGACGGCTGACGGAACTCTGAGAGAGAGGAGAGGACAAAGTGGTGAGTTGAATCTAGATTTAAAACAAGTGTGACGAATGACTGGGGGTCATTGTGTGAAGTAAACAAACCCTGTGAATCCTAGGCCCTAACAGGTAACAGCAGTATGCCGGAGTTCTGCTTAAAGTATTAGTGAAAATACTGAAAATTCCGTGATCCAGGACGGCGGAGTCCTTTGAGTGTTAAGAAGTATTTTAAACAACAACAAAAAATACTAAGAAAATTCCACGTTTAAATGTGTGCAAAATGTGTGTAAAATAACTAATTCTTTTTGTGTTGTTATAGTATTGTTAGGTGGTTTAAACCTGACAACTTTTTATTTAACAAATAATAAAAAATAAACAAAATGGGCTGCACGGTGGCGCAGTTGATAGCACTGCAGCAAGAAAGTCCTGGGTTCAATTCCCAGCCCGGGGTCTTTCTGCATGGAGTTTGCATGTTCTCCCTGTGCATGCGTGGGTTCTCACTGGGTACTCCGGCTTCCTCCCACAGTCCAAAGACATGCCTGTTAGGTTATTGGTAACTCTAAATTGCCCTTAGGTGTATGAATGAGTGTGTGCTTGGTTGTTTGTGTGTTGCCCTGCGATGGTCTGGCGACCTGTCCAGGGTGTACCCCGCCTCTCGCCCATAGACTGCTGGAGATAGGCACCAGCTCCCCCACGACCCACTATGGAATAAGCGGTAGAAAATGACTGACTGAAATAATAAAAACTGACTGACACTGTCAAACAGTCAGTTTAGGGAATTCCTTATTGGCTCACTAGTTTCAACTGGATAAAAAAGATTGTGCTGTTGAGGTTGGTGAGCAGAGGTCCTACCCAAAAGTGGGCTTCCAAATCAGATTCTGCTCAGGACCTAATACACTGGCATCGGCATCGAAATCGGCCACCTCGTGACCTCTCCAGATGTGATGTGATGTAATGTGATTAAAATTTGTCATTGTTACCCAGTGTTTAGTGAATAGTTTACATAAAGATTATTTTTAGTGTATACATTTTGAACCATTTTGTAATGTTTTTCATTTTGTAAAAAGAAAACAATCCTGTTACTTCAAAGAATAAAACTATTAAAATACTTGTAGGCTGTGAAACCTTAAATGTAAATTTCTAGTCAGTCTGAAATATAAATAAAAAAATATAAAAACAAAACAAAAGACAAATGGTCTATGATGTTCTTTTGTTGTAGCTTGCATCATATAATACTAGCAAAACATCACAGCATTTTTCAAAGTGATTTTGGTGTGCCACTCTGAGATTTTGAATGGCCCCATGCGACCCCACACTGTAAAAGATTCTGGGGGCACCATTGACCTATTTCCGCTTTGTGGTCCAGCCCTGTCTGTTAGCATGCAAAATTTGTTCTGGTGCAAAGATTTTAATCTTTTGGTTCCGAAAAAGGAACTGCAGGGGCACAAACGTGTTGTATTAAGGATATTGTAGTGTTATCCAGCGTCTAGAGTGCACACAGTGAAAGACTGTTCGACTTATCTAACTTTTTTATCTTAGCCAGGCAAGGTCAGGAGCAAAGCTGACAGTGGAAACTATAAAACATTTACCCTATGAGGCACACCAACAGTGTCCCATTTCATGCTACAGAACATAATGCTGCAACCTTGTGTAATAATGAAATCTTACAAAGTACAAAGACAAATGCTAATGAAATTGCAGACATTCTAAATGCATCTTCAGGTCTCCGCACTAACCAAATTGATGCCATTATTAAACTAACTTGGGCCAAACTTCATCAAATATATATAGCTCTATGAAAAAGAAAGAGCTGTGTGACATTTTGATGTATGACCATAATGAAATAAGATTACGTTATGCAAGCTTAGTTTTAAGGATCCCAACAGAGAGAGGTGTTTTATTAACAAATCACAGTAAGAAATCTGATCTAAATCAGCCACTATGGTTAATCTCCACAGTATTAAAACTTAATTATCTGCAAATGTGATAATACTTTCAATTTCAGTTAGACTGTTTCCCTCCAGGGTCACAAACCAGTTTTATTTGTCAAGGAAGCTGATATTACTTTAGTGTTTGCCGTTTATTTGTAGGATACATACTGAGAGAACATATTGCGATTCAGGAAACACATTATCACTTTACTGACCTCATAGTTTAGTTCACAAAGTCAGGCATGTACCTTACATGTTAAAGGTTAACCTTTCTACATCTGCATCCGTGGTTGTGATGGAAGCTTCTCTTGATTAAGTCTTGGAATTATTGTTTGCTTCTTACTTGCTAATGTCAAGCTAATAATCATCAGTCTGTCTTTGAGCTAAACTAAGTTGACATGTTTTTGCTACTTCTTGCAGCTGTTAACAAATAGTTACATTTCCTGCTCAGAACAAATTGTGAGTTAATTAAAAAGTCAGCCTTAAGGCTGAACAATGTTTCTGTGGCAGTGGAGGTTTTTCAGGCTTGTTTAACAGACACTTGCAGATGTTAAAGCACAGCGTATATAAAAATTGAAGTAATAAAGAAAAAGTGCATCAATCAATTGTTTCAGGAATGATGAACTGGCTTGGCACAGTATTATAATAAGTAAGACAGGGCATTTAATCTAACACTGTGGTTATGCTGCCTGAAATAGTATAGGCTTGAGGCACTGCAGGCACGCTTGCATGGATTACTTTCTAAAATTAAAAACAAATAGAATAATACATTAACATTTTTTGATATTTCCCAAAAGGGAAACTAAAATGCTGCTGTCTTATAAATCTAAATATAAAATTAGAATAGAGTTTGCAACCACCTGAATAAGCAGTTACGGAGGAGGTCACCTTGAATGGCAGAAGGAGTGACTGTGTGCAGGTAAAATATTTCCTCTACCCTCCATTGTAGCAGCAGATTAAAAACTCACTCCAGTTTAAAATACTTTGCTTAGGCAAATCCTACCCCATATTTCCAAGCAATGTTTGGTATTTACTAAAAAGTAAATTAAATCATTGCATTATGATTTTCTGTTTCATTAACATGATTTAAAATGATTGAAAACAGGTTTGAGCACAGAGCAATGTCGGCAGAAGAATCTTTGACTTCCTTTTTTTCCAGTTACGTGAACCAACTACTCAATACATCCTACTGCTAGACAGCTTAGTCTGCCAGGAGATGTGCTGTCTTTAAAAATAACTGTATAATCCGATATCAGATACCCTGATAGGGGATTTATGTATGCTGCAAGGAATATTTTCATTTAGAGATGGGATTGTTCAGCAACATTTCATAACTTTTAAACTATTTTTAAATTAGAAAAAAGAGTTATGTGATGTTATTTTCAAACCTTGGTCCAGAATTTTAAATGGTGTAATCGTCACGTACACGAAGCAGTACCATAGTTCCTGTTGTTTTTCTATGCTGGTTTTTGTTTGTTGAACTTACAGGAAATTTTAACTGGGGGTCCCCAGAAGGTAAGCTGCAGCTTTTGAAATGTAACCTTCTGAGTAATTGCAAAGAATAGTCTCTGCTAGTTGTTGAAATGTTACAAATCCTCTTACTTCCACAGATTTTTCCTTGAAAACTATACACTGAATAACCTTTGGAGAATGTTCACTAAAGGTTACTCTTTGCAAGAATACAATTTAAAACATATAAAACATTTAAAAGATGGCTTAACTATCAAGTTAATTAAGGGAGTAGTCAACACTCATTCTGTATGACATCTGCAGCATTCAGTAGGGAACGCTGGGAGAGTGATAAAACAGGTGCACATTCCAGAACATCAAAATTATGATGGTGTAATAAAGATTAGGGAAAATAGAAGGGAACTCCCACTTGTTTCAGGACAGGACTTAAAGATTTAACAAGATGCCTTGTTTTACGATAGGTTATCTATTGATGGATAGATATTTCTAGAGTCATCCCCTTTACATTATTTATTAAAAGAAACTACATCTTTTGAAGGAGAAGATCATAGAATTCTAATCTTTTTACAGGACAATTCACCTGGGATTACTGTAATTGCTCTAGAATGGTGAATCCTACTCACTAAAGGTGAGCAGGACCAGGACCAAGTGGTCATTTAATTTTCTTTTCAGTTGTATTACTTTAAATGCTCCAGTTCTGTGTTTCATAACTATTTCAGGTTTCTCTAGCAGAACTGCCAAGGGAGTCATGGAAGTTTGATCACCCATTCCACATTCAATTCAATTTAATTCAATTCAATTCAATTCAATTCAAAAATATTTTATTAATCCCAAAGGGAAATTAAATGTGTGTTTTAACATGTGTGTTTTGGATTTGGAGAAAGCTTACTACTGTGACCCCCAAGGTATTTTACTGGTTGCAGTGGGAGTGCAGGGTGCAAAGGATGCTTTAATGGTCTATCTGGTCCTGTAAAGCAAGAGCTGTGTTTGCTTTTCTTTATCTCTGCTGCCTTTTTTTCCCTTCCTATTTGGGTTGTTCATGGAAAGGACCTCAAGGCGTAGTTCTAGAGAGGGAGCGTCTGGCTCAGGGACCTCAGGTTCTTGTCTTTAATGTTTGCAGATGATGTAGCTCTGCTGGCATCTTCAAAACCATGACCTTCAGCCTACAATGAGGCGGTTGAAAGGGCACTGAAAGAGAATGAGAGTGAGCTCCTCCATGCCTATGGCCATGGTTCTGAACTGAAAAATTTGATTGCATTCTTTGGCTCAGGGGTCATTGTTTGCCTGAAGTGGAACATTTCAAGTATCTTGGTGTCTTGTTAAAGATTGATGAAGGGGTGGTTCGAGAAATAAATAGACAAATTTGGGCCTCGTCTGCATTGCTCTAGTCTATTATGTAAAAGACAGGGCTGAGTATAAAATCAAAACCCTCAACCTATGTTCCAAATCTCATCTATGGTAATGAGATATGGACCAGGACTGAACAAACAAGATTGGCTGAAGCGAAGGAAATAAGCTTCCTCTGAAGGTAGCCAGACTCAGCCTCCTCATTGAAGAGAGTTATGGCATCTGATCAAGGTGTCTTCTGGGGGACTCACTTTGGAGGTTTTCTTATCAAGTATCATTTATCGTTATCCTGACAAATGTCTTATCATAATGAGAATTTAGATTTAATATCATGACAATGATAAATTCCAAATAATGATATTTAAAAAACACAAAACTGATAGTATCTGCCGCGATTGTAACTTTTACTATTTTTTCTACTGTTGGTTTCATTAGACCATCAATACATATCAATAAATTTGAATATATGATTAATTGCAGTTACTGTGTGCAGTTTAGAGATAAAAATCGCTCTTCTTTATGTACTTGGTGTCATGAGGAAGTCTATTTCAAATTGGGTGTGTTTTTTAGGAGGAGTCTTTGTGTTTGCGGGACTATGATTGCTCTGACATACAATCACAGCAATGCAGTTGCTCAAGAAAGACTGAAAAGAAGATATGTATACTTTTTATTATCACTTTTATTGCTATCACAATTACGATCACAAACTATTATGATAAAATTTTAAGTTTATATTCCCCACCCCTATGACCCACCAGAAGGAGACCCCAGGACAGACCCAGAACGTGTTGAAGGGACTACAGGTACATCTAAAAAAATTAGAATACTGCGTAAAGTGCAATATTTGTTGTCAGTCATTTCAGAAAGTGAAATGATTATTTTATAGAGATTCATTCGACATACAGTAAAACATTTCAAGGTTTTATTCCTTTAGATGATTTTGATGATTATAGCTTACAGGTAAAGAAAACCCAAAATTCACTGTCAGAAAATTTGAATATCACATTAGATCAATCAAAAAAGTATGTTTTAAGCAGAAATGTCAGGTCTCTGAAAAGTATGTGCATTTCTATACACTCAGTACTTGGTTGGGCCTCCTCTTGTATGAATTACTGCATCAATGCGCTGTGGCATGGAAGCGATCAGCCTGTGGCACTGTGTAGGTGTAATGGTAGCCCACATTGCTCTGATAGCTGCCTTCAGGTCATCTGCCTTATTGGGTCTGGTGTCTCTCATCTTTCTCTTGACAACAGCCCATAGATTTTCTATGGGGTTCAGGCCATGGGAGTTTGCTGGTCAATCAAGAACAGGAACACCATGGTCATTGAACCAGCTTCTGGTACCTTTGGCAGTGTGGGTAGGTGCCAAGTTCTGCTGAAAAATAAAATCAGCATCTCCATACAGCTTGTCAGCAGAGGGAAGCATGAAGTGCGCTAAGATTTCCTGGTAGGTGGTTGCATTGACTGTTGACTATGCACAGTGGACCAACACCAGCAGATGACATGGCACACCAAACCATCACTGACTGTGGAAACTTCGCACTGGACTTTAAGCAACATGGATTATGTCCCTCTCCACTCTTCCTTCAGACTCTGGGACCTCAATTTTCAAATGAAATGCAGATTTTATTTTCACCTGAAAACAGGACTTTGGAACATTGAGCAACATTCCAGCTCTTTTTCTGCTTAGCCCAGGTAAGATGCTTCTGACGTTGTCTCTGGTTCAGGAGTGGCTTGACACAAGGAATGTGACATGTGTATCCCATGTCTAGAATTCATCTGTGTGTGGTGGCTCTTAGTGCACTCCAGTCTCAGTCCACTCCTTGTGAAGCTCCCCCAAATAGTTGAAAGGATTTTGCTTGACAATCCTCTCAAGGCTGTGGTTCTCCCTGTTGCCGGTGCACCTATTCCTACCACATTTCTTCTTTTCACTCAATTTTCTATTAATATGCTTTGATACAGTACTCTATGAAAAACCCGCTTCTTCAACAATGACCATTTTTGGCTTACCCTCCTTGTGAAGGGTGTTGATGACTGTCTTCTGAACATCTGTCAAGTCAGCAGTCTTCCCCATGATTGTGTAGCCTGTGGCATTTAACACACAAAGGAGGTTGCATGGTGATTAATCTCTGCAGCTATGAGGAATCATCTTCAAAACAACATTTTAAGCTGAAGTCAAGGGACAAATCAGGCCTCCTCACCTATTTAATGTTGTTCTGCCTTAACCCAAAAGGCCTCTATGACACCTATTTCAAACCACCTGTCCTCTCCAAAATATAAACATCTTGATCTTCAAAACTGTGATGGTTCTGCTTCAGGTAGGTGTGGATTGCTGAGTCCTGGCCGTGGAATTTTCTATCCTGTGCGGAGACATGAGTCTTCAGAGTGGTCTTTGCAGTCCTGTTTATTTGATTGCATCTGGTCCTTAGGATGGACCAGTTGTTGTATTCTGAGGTTTGAGACGTGGGATCATGTGCTTGCCTTCTTTGAAATAGTTGAAATGTGCAGTGTCTTAGAGGATTAAACCTCTTCAAGAAGCTTACCTATACCTTGATGGAATGCAATGATACGGACAGGTTATGTCATGTATGTGATTTGTAATTATTTCTATTTGAATCCTTCTTAATTATGCAACTTTTGTCATTTTTTTCCATTTAAAATATCCTTGTAAATAAATTTGACTTTCACCCTATAGGAAGCAGTAATGAGCCTTTCAGTTTGCTTGCAAACCGGCAGGTTCACACACCACGAAGAAGAAGAAGAACAAAGCCTGCACATTTCAAGTGCGTAGCAGCATCTTTTAAAGTGTGTGAGACCTTTAGGATAATCTCAGCATGGCAGACGTTACACCTACCGATGAGGAGGCAAAGCAGGAAGAAACTACCGCATCCGTCCTCTCCGAGACGGATGAGACATCGCAGGAAACACCCAACGGCGTGAAAACGTGAGTAACAATGTTGCCGTGCTCCTCCGTACGTGAGTTGCTAACCTCTTTAGCTAAAATGGATGCTTCGTTGCTAACTATTGTTAGCTGTAACTAACTTCTGCTGTAAAGATATAATACGTTTCACAACCTGTGTGGCGAATGTTTTCTTTATATACTATCCAAAGTTAGAAAGTATGCCTTACAGATTAAAATAATACGCGGCGCTCTTGTCAAAATAGATGGAACAGCAATTGGCAAGCTATGCTAGTTGTCAGTTTGGTTAAGCTATTGAGCGCTGTGGAAAATTGAAATTGAGTGCTTGGAAAATAACTTACTTTAGTTTAATATTGGGCTTACATTAGGCTCATTCATCAAATTTGTTCGGTCGAGGTCGACAACAACTCAGCGGCGCATCAACATCAGCCCATATAGGTGTGTCTTCTGTGGCCCTCAGGTGTTAATACATTAAATTAGCCGCTCCCCAATGATGATAAACCTGCATATTAGTTTGTCAAAAACTCAGTATACTGCAGATCCCCTCTGAAAAATGAAACCAACAATGTTCTATTAAGCAGAGAAGGGACAAACTTCTTTAAAAATAACATAAACATACTTGTTTTACGTATTACAGATAAAGATCGAAACGCATTTTCTCACATTAATGCATAATCTAATTTCTATTTTGCTAAGTTTGGGCATGAACAATCAGTTTTAAATTGTTTTATTATTATTTTTAATTACTTTCTTTGTACTACCGATTTTCTAAATATCACTGTTGATGGATTAAGTGAAGGTGAACCGGTTGGATATAATTGGATTTGAATCTAGAGGTAGAATACTATATTGGCCAGAAGATAAATTAGGGAGATTTTGGCTATTTTTATTTTATTTTTCTTCCGCTATCATTGGTCACTATTGTGTGTACACAACCAGTAAACAGAGTAGCTCAGTATTTATCTGGAGGTTTACACAGTATTTGTGTAAAACAAATGACCCACCCTCGTGCCAGTCTAATTGTAGAGGATGTGTGTGAAGTGCCATCGATTTGTAAACATTTCTAAAGAGGAGCTTTCACATAATAATCCTTCATTTAAGTCTATTACTGTCACATCCTTAGAAAGGTCAAAGTTTAAAACCTGCAACCAACTAGTAAGGATGGAAGCTGGATAAAAATGATAAAAATTTAGTTACCTGATATATTCCCACAACCATATTTGTAAAATCTCTAAATGAAAATTGCATCAGGATGTTTCCTTCAGCTTAGTACTGCACAAATATTTCATACCTAAAGATTAAAACCAAATTCCAATACCAAATTAAAAAAAGAAAACAAATTAAACAAATATAATTTGTGTAGTATATTGGCCATTGACCCTTGGTTACTAAATATCAGCATCTGTGATTACAAAACAAAATATATTTCACTACCTCTATAGTGAAGATCATCTGACTGTACTGGACTAAATTTTAATTGGATTAAAGTTGAATTTGGCATTGCATTGACCGCTGACCTTTGGTTTTGACTTTTCTGCAGTCTTGAAAAGTAAAGTATGTTTTTATGTTGTAATTTCGATGTTTGTATATATACGGAAAGTAGGAAATGGTGCATGGAAAATTATTTGATTCCACCCATAATTTGCTTTGATTTTCCGAAACATCAGCTCTAAACCTCTATAACTAAATCCAAAGTCACCAGGATGTTGGGTCATCTAAATCAAGCGTGGCGCTTTACAACTTAGCCTTTAGTTTAATCATTTTGATCTGCTACCTTGCAGATTCATGCCACCCTTCTATCTTTGCAGGACATAGAATTTGTTTTGTGTACGGTTGTTGCAGAGATAACAAAGCTCAAACACTGCACAAACATAAATGTACCAATAGTAGTGTTTGCATTTATGCCACACTTTCATTTATTCATTCTTTTTCATCATCACTGCATTGCCACCACTCTTCTGTTATAATATGTAGATATTGTATTAACTGTAAAGCTGAATTATAATAATGGGTCAGGCTTTTTTTTTTTTACTGGGTAGTTATCTTGCAGTAAGTCTCTCAACTATTCTTTGTTAAGCAGGAGGACTATTTAAATGTAAAGACTAAAGTGTGGAACATAATAAAAATGCAGGTATTATTGTTGCATATCTGCATGACCACAATGTGTTTAACAGTGGACCGGCAGTTCTTTAACGTGTGGCTCTTATCCCTTTTTATAGTGACAGTGAAGAAAGTAAGCAAAGCAAAGAAAAGCATGATGGGAAAGAGAAGTCGTCCAGCAGCAAAAGAGAAGGTCGCTATCATCCCTACAAGGAGAAACATGGCGGAGAGAAGAAGAGTGCTCATAGGAACCGAGTGTTCATCAGCAATATACCTTATGACATGAAGTGGCAGGCAATTAAAGATCTCATGCGTGATAAAGGTAATGTCCCCAGTGATGGGGAAGGGGTCTTCCATTTTATCATCTGATCTGATTAGATGTTCTCGATCTTCTAATTATCTGATGGAACATCCTCCTACTAGTATGCGTCTTTCTGTTTGAAGTTTCTCTGGTAGTTCTTAGAGCAAAACAATGAAGAAGCAAAATAGTGCGATTTTACGTTATTGGTGTTTTAGTCAAATTTCTTGGGATGGACAACAATTCAGTTTGGACTGATATGTGATAAAAGGGAGATGAACTTGGTTACCTTGTTGTTTTTTTTGGGGGACTGTCAGCTCCAAAATGAATCCAAACCAGTCTTTGAATTGATTGTTGAATGTTTATTTGTTGTATTTGCTGCAAGGCAAATCTTGACGTGAATTAAAATGTTGTAATGTTTTCACCTTTCACCTAGGGGGGTGTCAAGAAGCCTTTTTCAGCTTAAATGACAGTAAAAAACTCCTCCTGCCATGAATGGAATCTGTTGCTAAACTGATCATGTTGAAGTGTTTTGAATTTCCCAGGTTTATTATAGCTGTGTTTCTCTCTGGCCTTGGCCTTTTGGCTGTCTCAGTCACTGCCCGGAAAGGCATGGTGTTGTCTGGTGGGATGTTGGTCTGGGCTGACTGTTTATCATTAAAGGGACATCTCCATCCATAGCGGCATTGCCAAGGCCAGCGGCAACTTGAAGACTTGGTGACTTAAATTGCTTTGTTCTTTTGGTATTTTTCCTTTGTATGTCTCATGTAGTTGGTGAGGTTACATACGTGGAGCTCTTTAAGGATGCTGAAGGAAAGTCAAGGGTAAGTGATGTGGCCAACTTGCTGCACGAGGTTTTAAATGCCCTCAGCAGGCTCTCATTAATCATGTCATCATTTAGGTTCTGATCCTTTGGCTCTACTGAAGTGGAGATACTGTATGTTGTCTTTAGAGCCTAATAGATGGATAAAGATCGATTTTCATTGAAATGGGAGATGTCCTGTTGATTTTTGGAAAAGTAGTGTAAAGTACTCCTAAGAGTAAATCTTTGCATTTGTTGTTGTCATTTAAATTGGTTTAAAAGTTTTGTTTTGGACATTTTTTCCAAACTGGAATATGGGTTGTAGGATTTTTATCAGATTGATTGAGCCTCATGTCAAAGAATCTATATTTTTCACAATATGGCACAGCTTTCTCTTCAGTGGAGCGAAAATGTTTTGAACAATCATTTTTTTTCAGTGTTATATAAATATGCACAAGTGCATTTGAGAGAAATAATTGCATACCATTGTAATATTCCTTAGTGGTTAAAACTGAAGCATTTTCTTTTATTATTGTAATTGTGTTGCAGATTAAAGAATTGAGTAAGGTAGTAACATGCTGTGCATAAGAATGCTTTTTAAATTGAAATTCAACCAAAATGCCATGTATAGCTATACTGTATATCATCAGTTTAAATAACTGTAAAAAACATGAATTGTTTTGTAGTTTTTTTTAGTTTTCAGCAAACACAACCAAATCCTCCTGCTCAAGCCAATCTGCATAGTTTGACAAATGTCTGAATGTTGTGGAAACTTGTTGATATTTTGTCCCATTTGATTTTAAACATGATATTAAATGTATTTTATTCACTCCCTGGGTGTGTCCTGGATTCTCCTGCTGCTTCCTGATCAGGGTTGTGGGTAAGAATCTACTTTTATTTTTTTTAAGCACATATCTTTATAAATTTTTCATGCAGCTATTTTAAGTTGATTCCTCGTTTCCCTCTAACAGTGTGGTAGAGTTCAAAGATGAAGAGTATGTTAAGAAGGCTGTGTCGACTATGAATAAGCACGACTTAAGTGGAAGACCACTTAACATCAAAGAGGTGAGAATAAATTATAGTTTAGGTGTTTTTGTTGTTTTCTCCTGTTTTTTGTGTCTAAACATTTTCGTTGTGATGATAGCAGTAGTTCCTGAATGTTTTCTTTTTTTTTTTTTTACTATTACTAGCATCTTAATTTTTAGGAAATAAATGTAAGCGGTTTTAAAAATATGCAGAGATAACATATTTTAATAGCATTTTAATTGCATTAGGGGTCTAACGACACACCTATCAAGACTAAGCACAATATTGGTTTACAAGATTGAGAAAATATTTTAGGAAGATTAGAACAGTTTTACCTTTCTGTAACTGCAGTGGAATCTGCAACAAGACATCAATCATGTCAGTAATGGATATATTGTTTTCATGAAAACAGGAGTAATTTATGCGTCAAAGGCCCTGTCCCAATACCTGCACTTCCACCCTTGTGTCCCTGAATTGCGCGTTCCCATTGATGGGTTCGAGTGCGTAGTGTGTCCCAATTCTCCAGTCGTCCTTAGCCCCGCCCCCTTTGTGCCCCACATCCGCCCTTCGGCAAAGCCCGCATCGAAGCGGACTTCGCCGAAGTATATTACCCACAATTCACTGCTGCAGATGACGTTCTGAGCAAAAACCAATCATAACCGTCAACGTAACCAGCCATCAAATCAGAATAATAAGAACTGCGTAAACTTTAGACAGCAAGCCGACAAATATTTTTTTTACTGGTTTTCCAGGTTCAACATTGTAAGATACCACTGGGTTCAGGGTGAGTCTGGGCAGTCAGTAGGTCATAACAGTTACCTTTCAAACAAACACTGACGTGGCGAGAGTCTGTTGTATAAACATCCGTCGCTTCCTTCACTTTCTTCTCCTCAAAACAATTGCTTGTTGCAGTTTTAAATAGTTTTTTTAGCAGCAAGACTGTGAAAACATCGCTGGTTCCCGCCCTTTTTGATGTTGCAGTTACAGTACAGAGGTGCAAGTTGATGACGTAACCCCTATTGTCCCAATTCTCCAATTTTGCACGCTTGTAACCTGCGCACTTCAACCCTTACATGCACTTGTACAAAGTACACACTTCATAGAGGGGTGTAGTGTGGGAATTGGGACAGGGCCAATGTCTGCTGAAGTGATCTAAAATTGGATTGCTCTCATGATCACATTGTTGATGTCCTTAAAGAAAAACATTGCAGCTTCCAAACTCTTTTCTCAAGTGACAATCTTCGCCCCTCAGAACTTTTTAATCAAAAGTGCCCGTTAGCTTTAGGTATAATGAGAAGCTATGTATGAAATGTTGAAAGGTTTTCCAACAATATCTTTTTCTTGAGATCACTTTCATATAAATCTTGATTCAGACATCGGATAGATAATGCAGGGAACCCATTGCTATATGAAAGCATACACACATGTGGTTCTATAGCAGGTGGTGTGGAATGGACAATTATTTTATTACTTGAAATAAATTTATTAGTTGAAATGATCAATTGTAGTCCAGACTCATTTAAAATTCCTGAAATATTGCTTTAGTTTGGTTGAAAACGGGAAGCCCCTAAACAGATGCTAACTTTAACTTTGTTAGCAGATATTCACACTGTGCAGATTATTTTATTTGTATGTCCCTCAAATTGTGCTTCCTTTGTTTGTGCCTTAAAACATGTATGTTTTTCTTATTTCAGGACCCTGATGGTGAGCGCGCCTGGCGCGCTCTGCAGCGCATGGATGGAGGTCAGCATGGGGGCCATGGGCAGGACATGGGGCCTGGTGGGATGAGCATTCCACCTTCAATCGCCAACAACCCCAACATACCGCCTGAGGTCATTCACGCCCTGCAGGCTGGAAGACTGGGGACCACAGTGTTTGTGGCTAATGTAAGACGAAAGCCACGAGCCTTTGCTCATTCTAGATAATAGAGTTGGTTAAAGGCACAGTTGTGTTTCTGCTCTCCAGCTGGACTTCAAAGTGGGCTGGAAGAAGCTGAAGGAGGTGTTCAGCATGGCAGGTGTGGTGAAACGAGCTGATGTGAGGGAGGACAAAGATGGAAAGAGCCGCGGATTAGGAACAGTGACTTTTAAGCAGCCTCTGGAAGCTGTGCAGGCCATATGTATCCTTTAAAAACTGAACATTATAAAACACACATTTGACAAATGTTTAATTTTGTCTTTGTCCTTAACTCCTGTTTCAGCCATGTTCAATGGACAGATGCTCTTTGAAAGGCAGATGCATGTTAAAATTGTATGTTTAAATCTTATTTGATATAATAGTATTTAAACCCTTGCAAAGAGTGTAAAGTGCAAAAAATTAACATTTAAAATATGGACCTTTTTTAGGATGAAAAGTCTCTTCCCCCTGATGATTTCCATCCAGTAGAAAAAGCACCACAGTTGCCACGTAAGTAAAGCTTTTGAGCTCTATTGTATATATATTTTTTATAATTACAGCTTTAGAAAATATTAGACATGTTGGTAGATTAAAAAGTACCGTTAAAGTAAAAGTAAAGTTTGAAAATTTGTCCAAAAGTTGGAAGCAGGTGTGAAACAGCTGAGATTACTGTTTAAATCTAGTTGTACCATGAAAGTTGCAGTTGATTTAAGATTTTAACCTTTATTTTGAGATTTATTCTCCTTTTTGCTGTGTTGCAGGGGGCCTAGCTGGTATTGGCATGGGTCTTGGGCCAGGGGGGCAGCCTATAAATGCAAACTGCCTTAGTGGTGGAGGAGGAATGGGCTCTATGGGACCTGGAGGTCAGTCAAAACTAGCTTTTGCAAAGGCCAAAATGCAGAAGAAGCATAGACTCTGGGTGCATGTTTCCGTGGCTTATGATTTGACTTTGCTGCTTTTATTTCGATGCAAATACAAGCCAGTTTAAAGAAGTTTTACCTAAATATATTCATCTGTTGTGCACTTACATGTAGCCTCACTGAGATTTTCTCCTGCCACAGGTATGGATTCAGGTTACAGAGGAATGAGCAGGCTTGGAGGAGGTAAGCTCTTATTGTTTTTAAATTAGTCTTCCTTGTTAACGTGACTTAACTGATTCTACTTGGTGCTGTTTTTAACAGGCATGAGTGGGGGTGGAGGCTATGGCGGCATGGATAGCATGGGCGGCTTTGGAGGCAGAGACATGGCACCAATTGGCAGAATGGGAGGTAAGTGAGCATTTTCACTGGAACTGCACACAGATTGGGGTCTGTTTAACCACATACAGATTTACTGGACACTTTGATATGTATCCACCAGGAATGGGTGGATTGGATCGGGACTTTGACATGCCCATGAGCCGAGGATTTGGGGATTCTTTTGGAGGAATGGGTAAGGTTGATATTTATCTGTAGATGTCAAATTTCTTTCACATTCATAACTACGTTGGCTGTATTTTATTATTTATTAAAACCCTTTTTTAGTTTTATGATCTCTTTGAGTTTCCTTCCATCATATCTAGCTTTTGTTGAGTGAATTATTTGTTAAATATGATCTAATCTGGACCAACATACCTTCTGTCCTTTAGGTGGTGGTTTTGGTGGAGGCATGGGACACATGGGAAGTGGCTTAGGTACAGCAGCCATTCAAACCAGCTACTCTGATGTTTCATAACTGTCCCTCTCCCTAAATGCATATTAATATAAAACACAACTGCTCGCTATAACAACATAACCTTGTACAGTCATTTTAGATGTTTTTAAACTGCAGTAGGGTCTGTAACAAGATGGCAGGGTTCGAATGAATATTTTTATTAAAGGTTTGAGCATTAGGACTTGTAAAACTAGTTTTATTAGTGTTGGTCCTAAACAATGTACACACGTGGACAAAATTGTTGGTACCCCTCGGTTATTGAAAGAAAAACCCACAATGGTCACAGATTTAACTTGAATCTGACAAAGGTAATAATGAATAAAAATTATATGAAAATGAACAAATGAAAGTCAGACATTGCTTTTCAAACATGCTTCAACAGAATTATTTTAAAAAATAAACTCATGAAACAGGCCTGGACAAAAATGATGGTACCCCTGAAAATAATGTGACCAAAGGGACATTTTAAATCAAGGTGTGTCCATTAATTAGCATCACAGGTGTCTACATTCTTGTAATCAGTCAGTGGGCCCATATATAGGGCTACAGGTAGTCACTGTGCTGTTTGGTGACATGGTGTGTACCACACTCAACATGGACCAGAGGAAGCGAAGGAAAGAGTTGTCTCAGGAGGTCAGAAAATTATAGATAACCATGGTAAAGGTTATAAGACCATCTGCAACCAGCTTCATGTTCCTGTGACTACAGTTGCAGATACTCGTACTCGTACTCGTCGTCTTCCGCTTTATCCGGGACCGGGTCGCGGGGGCAGCAGACTCAACAGAGACGCCCAGACGTCCCTCTCTCCAGACACCTCCTCCAGTTCCTCCAGGGGGAGCCCAAGGCGTTCCCAGGCCAGCCGAGAGACATTGTCCCTCCAGTGTGTCCTGGGCCGTCCCCTGGGCCTCCTCCCGGTGGGACGTGCCTGGAACACCTCCCGAAGAAGGCGTCCAGGAGGCATCCGGTATAGATGCCCGAGCCA
Source organism: Girardinichthys multiradiatus (assembly GCF_021462225.1). NCBI lineage: Eukaryota > Metazoa > Chordata > Actinopteri > Cyprinodontiformes > Goodeidae > Girardinichthys > Girardinichthys multiradiatus. Next base: position 17,467,524 of record NC_061797.1, read on the forward strand.
CCTCAACTGGCTCCTCTCGATGTGGAGGAGCAGCGGCTCTACTCCGAGCCCCTCCCGGATGGCCGAGCTCCTCACCCTATCTCTAAGGGAGTGCCCGGCCACCCTACGGAGGAAGCTCATTTCAGCCGCTTGTATCCGGGATCTCGTTCTTTCGGTCATGACCCAAAGTTCATGGCCATAGGTGAGGGTAGGAACGTACACCGACCAGTAAATTGAGAGCTTTGCTTTTCGGCTCGGCTCTCTCTTCACCACAATGGACCGGCACAGCGCCCCCATTACTGTGGCAGCCGCACCGATCCGTCTGTCGATCTCCCGCTCCATTCTTCCCTCACTCGTGAACAAGACCCCGAGATACTTAAACTCCTCCACTTGAGGCAGAAACTCCCCTCCAACCTGAAGAGGACAAGCCACCCTTTTCCGGTCGAGTACCATGGCCTCGGACTTGGAGGAGCTGATCCTCATCCCAGCCGCTTCACACTCGGCTGCGAACCGCCACAGCGCATGCTGTAGGTCTTGGCTAGAGGGGGCCAGCAGGACCACGTCATCTGCAAAAAGAAGAGACGAAATCCTCTGGTCCCCAAACCGGACCCCCTCCGGCCCTTGTCTGCGTCTAGAAATCCTGTCCATAAAAGTTATGAACAGGACCGGTGACAAAGGGCAGCCCTGCCGGAGTCCAACATGCACTGGGAACAGGTCCGACTTAGTGCCGGTAATGCGGACCAAACTCCTTCTCCGCTCGTACAGGGACCGGATGGCCCCTAGTAAAGGGCCCCCGATTCCATACTCCTGGAGCACCCCCCACAGGGCATCACGAGGGACACAGTCGAATGCCTTCTCCAGGTCCACAAAACACATGTGAACCGGTTGGGCAAACTCCCATGAACCCTCGAGTACCCTGTAGAGGGTATAGAGCTGGTCCAGTGTTCCACGGCCGGGACGAAAACCACACTGCTCCTCCTGAAGCCGAGGTTCGACTATCGGCCGGACTCTCCTCTCCAATACCCTGGCGTAGGCCTTACCAGGGAGGCTGAGGAGTGTGATCCCCCTGTAGTTGGAACACACCCTCCGGTCACCACCACCCCAGTCTGCCAGTCCAGAGGCACTGTCCCCGACCGCCACGCAATGTTGAAGAGACGTGTCAACCATGACAGCCCCACAACATCCAGAGACTTGAGGTACTCAGGGCGGATCTCATCCACCCCCGAAGCCTTGCCACCGCGGAGCTTTTTAACCACCTCGGTGACTTCAGCCTGGGTGATGAAAGAGTCCGACCCCAAGTCCCCAGCCTCTGTTTCCACCACGGAATGCTTGATGGCAGGATTGAGGAGATCCTCGAAGTACTCCTTCCACCGCCCGATAATGTCCTCAGTCGAGGTCAGCAGTCTCCCGCCCCCACTGTAAACAGTGTTGGCGAAGCACTGCTTCCCCCTCCTGAGGCAACGGACGGTTTGCCAGAATCGCTTCGAGGCCAACCGGTAGTCCTTCTCCATGGCCTCACCGAACTCCTCCCAGGCCCGTGTTTTTGCCTCTGCCACAGCCCGGGCCGCAGCACGCTTGGCCTCACGGTACCCGTCAGACGCCTCAGGAGTCCCACAAGCCAACCACAGCCAATAGGACTCCTTCTTCAGCTTAACAGCATCCCTTACTGCCGGTGTCCACCACCGGGTTCTGGGATTGCCGCCGCGACAGGCACCGCAGACCTTACGGCCACAGCTATGGGCAGCAGCATCGACAATAGATGCGGAGAACATGGTCCACTCGGACTCTATGTCTCCAACATCCCCCGGGATCTGGTCGAAGCTCTCCCGGAGGTGGGATTGAATACATCCCTGGCCGAGGGCTCCGCCAGACGTTCCCAGCAGACCCTCACTATGCGCTTGGGCCTGCCAAGTCTGTCCGGCTTTCTCCTCCTCCAGCGGATCCAACTCACCACCAGGTGATGATCAGTGGACAGCTCAGCCCCTCTCTTCACCCGAGTGTCCAAAACATGCGGCCGAAGATCTGATGATACGACAACAAAGTCGATCATCGATCTCCTGCCTAGGGTGTCCTGGTGCCAAGTCCACTGATGGACACCCTTATGTTTGAACATGGTGTTCGTTATGGACAATCCGTGACTAGCACAGAAGTCCAATAACAAAACACCACTCGGATTCAGATCGGGGAGGCCATTCCTCCCGATCACGCCTCTCCAGGTGTCACTGTCGTTCCCCACGTTGGCGTTGAAGTCCCCCAGGCAGAATAATGGAGTCCCCGGGAGGGGCACTATCCAGCACCCCCGACAGAGACGCCAAGAAGGCCGGGTACTCCGCACTGCCACTCGGCCCGTAGGCTGAAATGATAGTCAGAGACCTCTCCCCAACCCGAAGGCGCAGGGATGCAACCCTCTCATCCACTGGGGTAAACCCCAACACGAGACGGCTGAGCTGGGGGGCAACAAGCAAACCCACACCAGCCCGCTGCCTCTCCCCGTGGGCCACTCCAGAGTAGAACAGAGTCCAACCCCTCTCAAGGAGATGGGTTCCAGAGCCCACGCTGTGCGTGGAGGCAAGCCCGACTATTTCTAGTCGATATCTCTCGACCTCCCGCACAAGCTCAGGCTCCTTCCCCCCCAGCGAGGTGACATTCCACGTCCCTAGAGCCATCCTAAGCATCCGGGGATCGGGCCGCTGAGGTCTCCACCTTCGTCCGCCACCCAATCCTCTTTGCACCGGTCCCTCACGGTTCCCCCTGCAGGTGGTGGGCCCACTGGGGGATGGCCTCGCCTCTCTCGTTCGGGCTTGGCCCGGCCGGGTCCCGCGAGGAGCAACCCGGCCACCCCAGGCCTGGCTCCAGGGTGGGACCCCGGCTCCGCCGTACCGGGCGACGTCACGTGCCTCGATATTTTTTTTCTTCATGAGGGATTCTTGAACCACTCTTTGTCTGACCCATCACCTAGAGCCTGTTTGCCATGGGAGACCCTACCAGGGGCATTTAGGCCCCAGACAACATAGCCTCTAGGATCATTTGAGCACTCAAACCCCTCCACCACGTTAAGGTGGTGGTTCAAGGAGGGGCAGATATAATTCAGAAATTTAAGATCCATGGGACTGTAGCCAACCTCTCTGGACGTGGCTCCAGGAGGAAAATTGATGACAAAACAAAGAGACGGATAATAGGAACCGTAACTAAAGAGCCCAGAAAAACTTCTACAGAGATTAAAGGTGAACTTCAAGCTCAAGGAAAATTAGTGTCAGATCGCACCATCCGACGTTGTTTGAGGCAAAGTCGACTTAATAGGAGACGACCAAGGAGAACACCATTGTTGAAAACAAATCATAAAAAACCCAGACTGGAATTTGCCAAACTACATGTTGACGAGCCACAAAGCTTCTGGGAGAATGTCCTATGGACAGATGAGACAAAAATTTAACTTTTTGGCAAGGCACATCAGCTCTATGTTCACAGACGGAAAAATGAAGCATATTTTAATATAAGAAAACTGTCCCTACTGTGAAACATGGAGGAGGCTCTGTTATGTTCTGGGGCTGCTTTGCTGCATCTGGCACAGGGTGTCTTGAATCTGTGCAGAGTATAATGAAATCTCAAGACTATCAAGGGATTCTAGAGAGAAATGTGCTGCCCAGTGTCAGAAAGCTTGGTCTCAGTCGCAGGTCATGGGTCTTGCAACAGGATAATGACCCAAAACACACAGTTAAAAACATCCAAGAATGGCTAAGAGGAAAACATTGGACTATTCTGAAGTTGCCTTCTATGAGCCCTGATCTAAATCCTATTGAGCATCTTTGGAAGGAGCTGAAACAAGCCGTCTGGAAAAGGCACCTTTCAAACGTGAGACAACTGGAGCAGTTTGCTCATGAGGACTGGGCCAAAATACCTGCTGAGAGGTGCAGAAGTCTCACTGACAGTTATAGGAATCGTTTGATTGCAGTGATTGCCTCAAAAGGTTGTGCAACAAAATATTAAGTTAAGGGTACCATCATTTTTGTCCAGCCTGGTTTCACGAGTTTATTTTTTTAAATAATTCTGTTGGAGCATGTCTGACTTTCATTTGTTCATTTTCATAGAATTTTTATTCATTATTACCTTTGTCAGATTCAAGTTATTTCTGTGACCACTGTGTGTTTTTCTTTCATTAACCGAGGCAGTTTTGTCCACGTGTGTATGGCTTTCATGACCACATTTCTATTGCCTGCAGTTTGTTATCCCTAAAAAGAAAAATATTGCAGTTTGTGTGACAATCTGTATCCTCCTTCATTTCTATATTTTTGATTAAAATCCCAGTCTCATAAATTTGTAATTAAAAACTGCAGAGAAAAGCAGTCCTGAAACCTGTTACCCTGTTGAAGCAGATACGGATGTGTGCTTCTGTATAACAGGTGGTGGAATGGGGAGCATGTCCATGGACAGAATGGGCTCCAGCTTTGACCGTGTTGGCATGTCAGGAATGGAGATGAACCGTGGCTTCGGAGGCTACGGAGGCGGCGGACACATGGGTGGAGGCATGTCGGACAGGGGCTCAGCGTCCAAAGGCGGCTGTCAGATATTTGTGCGAAATGTAAGTGTGGGTCAGGTGGCTAAAGGCTCCAAAGCCTGCTAAATGTATGTTTAATAAATATTAGTAATGAAGCTCGAATCTAAATAGTTTTTTTTTTTTTTCCATTTTATCAGTATGGATATTACTTGTATGTTAGAGATGCACTGATTGGGCTATTCCTGCCTATTTCAAAGTACATGTAGTTGATTTGCTTGCAGAAAAAAACTGGTGGGAGTTCTTAGATTTGATGTTTTGTAGCGGAATAGTAAAAAAAAATTGCCACATTTTTGAGTATTCGACCTTCCAATCAGAGCTGATCACAGAAAACTTTGCAGGTCTTGAGATGGCCGAATGATTGGTGCATCTTTATTTGACATACTTATGTTCATTCTACTGTTGCTTTCTGTTCTTTCCAACATACTGATTGAGAAATTTGTGTTGCAGCTGTCGTATGACCTAACATGGCAAAAGCTGAAAGACAAGTTCAGTCATTGTGGTATGAATGACATTTTTTGTTGTTTAACAAACTGTTTGATCGTTTGACATGTCATTGTGATTGATCGATTAACTATTGGGTCATAGATACAGCCTTAACAATAATTATTTTGAAACATTCTACTTGTGTCACTCAGTCATTGCGGATTCTTGTTTCCTGCAGGTCAGGTAATGTTCGCAGAAATCAAAATGGAGAACGGAAGGTCAAAGGGTTGTGGGACGGTGAGATTTGATTGTCCAGAGAGCGCAGAGAAGGCCTGCAGAATGATGAATGGAACCAAGATTAATGGCAGAGAGGTGGACGTCCGCATTGATCGCAACGCTTAGAGATTTTCTAGAAGCTCTAGTTAACACGCTTCACACTTTTAGGCCCGCATCAATCATCGTTTGTTTTGTTTTAAAAACACTATGACTTCATGTGTCCCAGGTTTCAATTGTTTTGTTGATGTAGTACATGGCTGTTTTACCTTTGTTTTATAGATCCACTTATGATTTGTCATGCAGTTTATTTGAACAAATAAACTTTTTAATTTTTAAACTGTGTGCTTGTAAACTTCAACTTGTAACCATAACCAAAGGTTTTGCTCTGTTGCTTTTTTCTCAACACCCTTGTGTATCACCTTCAAATTCATGTGGATTTTACCAGAGGCACTTCCGAGCACTAATAGTTGCATAATTTTGTACATTTTAGGAAAGGGGGGAGGATAAACTCCCATTGTTTTAACCATCCCAATTTCTGATGATTTTTCTTTGTATTTTTAGCTTTTATCATAAACCTGACTGACATGTCAGAGATTAGGTTTGTAACAGGATGAGTGTAAAGTTTTTACTATTTATGGCTTTTCATCTTTGCTCATAAAATCTTATCAGGCTGCATTCCTGACTCACCAACACATTAAGAGCTGACAGTTCTTAAAAGGTTTGGTTTATTTCTGGACAAAGTTTATTAGAACTCATGTTTCCACTTTTTGTTAAAATACATAAAGATCTAGAGTGGTAACCAAGCATGCGAGGTATTTTTTGCAACAAGTGCCATTGCTCCTTGATATTTGTTAATCTCAGCTTAACGTTTTTTCAGGGTGTTGGGGCTGTTAGTCTCAGAAAGTATGTCTTCAGTCCTGAGAATGTCTGGTTTCAGTCACT